>NC_133935.1:13794280-14102771 GCF_031877795.1 Strix aluco
AATACCTTTTTCTGTTTACCAGGGCAAGTACCTCTATGCCCAGTGCAGCCAGACCAGTCACCCTTTGCATCACAACCTTTCTTGTCCCGTCCATGAACAGAAATAATAGTTTACTTGGCAGTGTCTTTTCTAACACACTGCAGGCCATTCCTGGTTACCTGTCACTGGGATGTGGCATTGCAGCAAACCATGGGGATTTACCTCTATCTTTGAGAAAACAAAATTTTTTTTTTTTTTTAAAGTTTCTCAGGCATTATCTTTCTTTCCTTTCAACAAGGGGCCCTGCTTAGCCCCCTGTATCCTTCTTCATGCTTATGGGAGCTCAGGGGTCATGAGTGATTCTTCTTTTTGATGGGGAGGAGTGAACACATAACTGCCAAGTGTGGAGGTGAGGATGTGTGGTGGTAGGGTCAGGGTGCTGTACATTAAAAATTGCAGTGGCTAATGAGTTTGGAGAACTACCACAATAGGTATGCAATGTCCTGTGCGTTGGGGACTAAGCATGCTACTTTTTTGACCACCCCTTTCTCATGATGACAGAAGATGAAGCTCCAGGAGCTGAGGCAGCCAGCTGCCCCCAATGATACTGCATGTGTATGTTATAAAAGCAGTGAGGGAGAGAGAGGTTGCTCGCTCTGATCCATTTTGACACACACTCAGAGTGAAAGGAGTGTAGAGAAGTTGTGTGTAGGCCTTTGTAAGCAAGTAGTGTGAAATTCCTCAGTTTCAGGTGAGATTTGCTGTAAGCTCTTGAGGACTCTTGAATTTCAAAGTCAAACTGTGCTGAAGAGAAATATTCATGCACAGGAAGAAAAATTCCTATAAAGTTTCACTGTTCCCCTTGCTAACTGCCCCATACCATCTGGCACTATACTCCAGAGCAGTGGAGAGAAGAATAATAAGACAGACTGCAGTGGGAAAAGTTTTTCTCATTTCAAAGGCTATCCAGATCCTAGTCTTTCCATATCACTGTAATTCAGTGATGGAATTTGCTGCTATAAACATCTGCCTGTAGTGAATATCAAGGACAGAAGAACATTAGCATAAATGCATTATTTTGTCCCACTTAACAAAAATCTTTTCTGTTTTTCTTAATCTTACTTTCCTGATCATTGCTAACCAGTAGAGTACAGGATTTGCATATCAATATAAAGACTGCTGGGAATATTCCACCCTGATCTACATTCTGTATAACACTATTAAATGGAGTAGCACAGGGATGTCATTCAGGACAGAATTTGGCTAATTTCAACTTCCTAATGACATTTTCCCTCTAGTACTAACAATAGATTTTAACTTGCAATATATCAGAGTTTCCAGTATATTGTCATTTTCAATGCACTGTACTTATGTGAACCACTTAATTGAGCAAGGTGAAGACTGAGAAAATAAACTCCATGAATATTCATTCCCAGTATAATTTAGAGGCTGCCACTCGCTGACATGCCAGCAGTGACTGTACGTTCAGAATTTTGCTAGTGCAAGGGCTCGCACAAGCAAATATTACCTTAAAGTTTGACATACTTGTGCAAATGGAACGTTTGGTTGGCTTCTTTTACATATTTGCACCAGGATCCTTCTCCTGGTAGTCATACTCTTCTAGTCATGTAGGTAAATGCTATATGACATACCTGATTGTCTTTTGCAGGTCCATCTGAATTACTGGACATGACAGACAGTGAAACGTAAGTACAACCTATCCTGCCCTGCAACTTATGTGCATTAGCCTAGCAGACTTCTCTTGTTTTTCAAGTGCAAACTTTCAAATAAAAAAGCTTGTAAAATGGCACAGCTCTTCAAAAAACAAACAACAAAACAAAATTTCCCCTAAACGCAAACAACAACCACCTCATATGTGTCTTTCTGGCCTAAAACAAATGTTCCTTGAATTCTGTAAAGGGCTTCCTCTCTATTGCTTCCCATGCCTCCTTAATCTTTCTAGAGGAATACAAGGCTTGCATTGTGTTTTGACGTTTCTGGCATCCAGTTACTGAGGGAGCAACCTGAAGAGTAAATTCCAGAAATCTGGAAATTACTTTTCTTGCTCTATACCTTTTCTTCCTTCCCTTCTTGATTCATCCAGGGTGCTCTGCATTAGCTGTCCCAGGTGGCCACAACCTGTGCAGTTGAAGATTTCTGTCAAATAGTTAGAACCTCAACCACTACCGTTGTTATAAAAAAACCAAAAACCAAAACAGAACACTTTACTTTCCAATTCCAATTGCTCTATGTCTTGTTGTATAATCAAGGTGTCACAAAGAGTATGTAAGGGAAGCATCAATAATCCTGGAAATTATATGGAATATATGGGAAGCAAAAGTCGCCCTTCTCATAGGTGTTATACCTACCATTCCTCATCCCACAGTGTCCTCCTCTGCTAACAGAGAACACCAGAAAGGTTCTGCACAAGGTGCATGTGTGCAGTCCAGGGGTGATGGAGTTGCATGGACTGCCTGTTTCTCTTCATCCAGTAACATAGCACAGTCACTGAAATAAAGTGCAAGTGAACATGGCTATGAGGGCTTTCCTTTACAAAGGTCCCTCTACCACTAACTCTTGAAAAGGGAAGGTTCAAGCCGTAACTGGCAGCATGAATTTGTCTTTTGATCCTCAGGGGGAAATCAGATCGTATCCCATTCTGAATCTAGTTCTCATGCAGCAGAGGCAGATTCATTACAAGGTTGCCTATTAATATTTCAACATGCCCTGTCGTGGACTGAGGCTGAAATTCCTTTATGCACTCTCACTTTCTGGGTAGGTAGGTGCAAGATTTGTCCTACTACACGTATTTCTTGTCATTTGTTATTTTGGAGGTTATGTAATGGCCCTATTTGTTGGACAGTAGTAAGGACACCTTTTCAACCCACTCAAAGCGTTACTTTCCTCCCCTTCCCAGGCAAATCTAGATAGATTTCTTTAACCTTTATACTAGTCAGTCTCAGAATCCCGTTACATGTAGTGCCAGTCTGAGTGAGGAGCTTTGCAATAAATCTGCTCCCACTACACAGCCTTCTCTTTAGAAAAGCATGTGTTCAAGCTTCCCCAATAGCTCACTAGTCCAGCAGTGGAAAACACAGCTCTTGCTCTCATACATCCAAGAGAGCAGGGTATCAGAACCAGGGCAGCAAGTGCACCAGTCATGGCTTTGAAAAGCAGGATTTTTCTAGGATGCGTCCAAGAGTGAGGCTGAGGAAAGAAATTGCAGGAAGAAATAAACACTGTTGCTATTTTACTGGCTGTGAAATAAGAAGGTGGCTAGTTTGCCTTTGCAGCAGTTAGCAGAACTGGTGGTTGGACAGGAATGTGACATTCAATCCTTTGAATACATAAAACCTCTTCATGTTTCTTTTCCACCCCTCAGAAGTTCTTCGTCTGCTATTTGTGCACTGCAGGCTTTCCTGCTGTGTCAGAGGATGTAGATGCTAAGGGAGAAAGTGTACAAGTCTGCCTCTACCAGCAAGAGGGGAACCTCATAGAAATATGGCATTCTTCTCTGTCTGTCCTCTGCACCTCATACTTCGTAAATGCATATTGGTGTGATGTGTCTCACTGCTGGTTTCTCTACTTTGGTCTAGGGGTGAGACAGCATTACATAAGGCAGCCTGCCAGCGCCATCGTGCCGTCTGCCAGCTCCTGGTGGATGCGGGAGCCTCTCTGAGAAAGACGGACTCCAAGGTAACCCAGCCCCATCAACCAGTTATAAAATACTGCAGCCAAGCGAGACCGATCAGCATCCGTCCCTGCTGTTTGCATGATTGAGGCTTCCTCGTGTGTGCCAAGAGCAGCTCTTTTTAAACAAGCTATTTTTATTTAGAAATCTGTATTGATTTAAACAAGTACAAGAGACTTCAGTTCAGACCCCAACGTAGGTCATCTTCACCATAGCGAGAGCCTGGCCTCAAACTATTTGGTGTGTTAGGTGTGAATGAGGCATCTCCATGGCACAGCAGCAGCCGCTTCCTGTGCGGTCAGAAGAGAGGCCTGTGGGCAAGGACCACCTGGGGGAGCCTTGGTTTGTGATTGCATAGTGTCTGTGAGGCTTGATTATTGTGGCTGACTTGCTTTGTGAGGATGGCTAACCATTTTCTTTTGCCCTTGCTTGCCCTTATGCTCACTGATGTGACACTAACCACAACCCTCTCTTGGTGTACACTTGGCTGAGAAAATAGTCTGGGCAAGATTAAAACCCTAGGAATATTCTGTCAATTCAACAATCACTTAGGAACATGGTTCAGAAGCTGTCCCTCTGGCATTTGTGAACATAAGCATCCTGTGGTCAGCAGCTGAGAGGTGGTTGGATCTCTGGGTTCTAGAGTCAGAAGCACTTTTGCCACAGCAAGACAATTACAAACAGTTCCTACTATGTTATGCTGTATGAGGTAGCCTATAAGGGGGAGAGAGAGATCATCTCTTTTCAGATGAGAGTACTGAACATTACAAAAGATATAATTTCTGCAAATCCAGACAAGTGGCTTCTGACTTGTTAATCTTCATCTGTCCAGAAATCCAAGGACCAAGAATGTTTTTGTGGAGATACTTTAATGTGTTTACAATATTTTTTCATAGTTTAGGATCAAGACTTGTGGCTCAATTTAACATAAATTAACATAAGGTAGCTCAGATAATGGAGTAGCAAATTGGTGCACTGAAAAGTGATTTGTACTTGAGATAGAATGAGACACATTGAACTCATTTCAAATGTTGGGCATCTCTCTCTGCACATCCTTAGCAAAGTATGTAGTCTGTGAAGTGCCCTTTGTAAGTGTTAGCTACAGTACTTTGCATCATATTCATTCACATAGTAGCCCTAGAATGAAAAATCAGTTCCTTCCAGCATGTGAGCCCTTCTGTGTGATGTATTAAATAGCATGTCCTTGCAGAACTGCATGATTTGCCTGAAACCGCACAAGGACTTTGAAAACCTTCAGAATCTCATGACTCTGATAGAAAAACTTGACTTAACATTGTACAACAAATAAGTAAATTCTCCAAATTTGCTTCTGTCATCTCTGTAGTAATTTCTCCGGGTTGTGCTTTCATCTGTTCTTCTGAATATGTTAGCACAAGACTTTCTCTTCCTGTTTCTTTATTATAGGGTAAGACTCCTCGTGACAGGGCTCAGCAAGCTGGTGACCCAGATTTGGCCTCCTACTTGGAGAGTCGACAAAACTACCAAATGGTTTCCCACGAGGATCTGGAGACAGCAGTCTGATGTCTGAAAACGTCAAAGAGGATCCTTGGAAATCACAAGGCTGTACCTGAGGCACTCGGGCATCGTGTGAGGAAGAAGCTGATGGAATCAACGTGTCTCTCACTCTCATGGAAAATACCTGAGGACATGCCACCAGTTTCTAAGGGCTACTGAGTCTTGCCACGGAACGTTTAGGTTCCATAAGTTAGCCCATGATGGATGAGGCGGGACACTCAAAGGTCTGTGGAATCCATGGGCCACGGAAATTTACCTTTATTGCTTCCAGCAAGTAGCATGAACTTCTCCCATGTTCATCTGTACAATTTATTTTAAAAAAAAAAAAAAAAAAAAGGAAAGAGAAAAGAGGGTGAGGGGGAACCAAACTAACTGGGACATTAAAATACCCAACCAGGTCCTCCTCCATCCCTACAGTTTCCTGCATTCCTTTTATTCTCCCATTCCCCTCACTTCTCATCAGTTAAATAGTACCTGTTATCTCTGTGTTAAGTCTTCACAAATGGTCAGGCAGTAGCAAAAAATTTGAGGAGCTCTGGATGCCCTTAGGAAAATCCCAAAATTTTTACTGGCTGCATTTCCTCCCTTGCTGTCCTCTCGGAAGCTGCGTCCTCTGTGCTCAGTCACCGTGGAGTTTTCTCACTTTTGGAGAGGACACTGCCTATTGCCTTGTTTCTCAAGGTGTGAGGCACAGTTAAATTTACAGCAGTAACAAAACCTAACTTCTCCTCATTGTTGCTGAGTATATGGTTATGGTGTCCTCATGAGACAGTCATTTGTACAGAAAGGAGTTATATGGGGTACACCATACTGTTGCATGGCAGAGCAGAAAGTTACCAGTAAGGTTTCTCACACCACCATCGTGTGTATAATGACTGACCCGATTTTGCCTAGGTTTCAGGCCTGCCTAAAAGTTGATAGCTTTTTTTCACTTTTGAAAAGATGGGTTTTACACTGGGGAGAGATCTGTGCAATACAGAGGGGGTTCTGATGGACTGACTTATGCACCCAGTCTCCTTTGTGTTACAGCCAGAGGTAAGAAGAAGATCTAGAACATCAGTGGTCAGGCTTGCTGCCGTCAACACACAAACAAGCACTGACCTTGTCGCATTGGTAATAGAAAAACCTCCTTTGGCTGGACCTGTAAACTATCCGATTCCCCAAGGGAACAAAGTTTGGGAGAGGCTACCCCACTGGAGAAGGACAAGCAGCAGCTCTTTGCCTCGTTACCCACTATAGGCTTGGAAACGTAAAGTTGCTTAGCCACTGTAAAGGCCAGCCATGTCTTCTGTACTCATCTGTTCTCTGGCTTACCTCAAAGATTATAACCACAGAAGAAGAGAAAGTAAACACAGATACACACAGGCATACACAAAATGTTCACCTTCAGGTTTTCAATCACTACAGACAACTCAGCTGTCAGAAATAGAAGAGCTTCCACTTCCAATTTGTCTGACCAGTTCCCATGAAGACACTCCCAGCCCACTTTTGGCATAATTCCTAAATAGATTTTTGAATTTTGCTTTGTTGTTTGTTTTGAAAGATCCACTGGTGTTTGTTTTCATGCGCCTTGCTAGGTGTAAGTCTCTGGTAGATGGTGATCATCGGGATTACATGCAGTTTGGAAACCATGAAAATAACTCAGGTCATTATTCAGATAAGTTTTTCTTCCTTGGTAGACGTTGTGGAAATGAAATGAATGCGATCCTATTTTTTTTTTTAAAAAAAACCCAAGAATAATTGTGGCAGAGAGGGAAGAGCTGAAAAATATACTTTTTTTTTTCTGTTTTCAAAAGTTCATTTGATATGAGCAAAATATTTCTTTAGTATTTCTTCCTCTGGAAGGAAACTATCTATATTTGTAATCTATAGATCAATGGCGACATGAAATGTATTTTGTCTTATTTTCTGTCTTTATCTTTCTTGTTTAAAAAATAAAATATGGAAGCCAAATTCCTTCCCTTGATAATCATACAGGGGCTTGTGGCGAAGGTCAGTATGTGTATATATTAGAACTGAATTTGGCAACTGTTAAAATAAAAAAGTCAGAGTATAACTTTTGTGTATGTGAAATTTCCACAAGAAAGATCCTCATGCTGTGGTTTCATGGTAGGCCTTGCATTATCTTCCAGCTGTGAGGAAAGACTTTACTATAATATTTCTATATATTTGACAAAAATAAGAATTATATTAATATTGGTTTTATCTTTTTGTTTTGTTTTACTGATGTGAAAACCAGAAGAAGCTTCCATGACACCAGAGGCTTGGTTCTGTCCTGTGCTGAGGCCAGACCGGTGCCTGAGCAGAGGACGGCCAGTGAAGCTCGTTTCAGCTCCCTGGTCCTTTACTCCCATGAAGAGTTGGATCAGTAAAGGCTTGATCTAACCACAGGTAGTTTCTGGAGGCCACGTGTGCATTGGGATAAGGGAGCTGGGTCTGGTCACTCTCTGTCCCCGGTGGTCCTCCCCTCAGTGAGACATCCCTCATGCCCCAGGTGTGGCTGCAACAGGGGCTGGCTCTGGAGCGGCTTAGCAGGATGGTAAGATTTTTCTGAACTCCATTGTGCCATTTGGATGGCTCAAAGGAGTTAGAGCACATGAGAGAGTCTGGCTTGCTGTTTTCCCTGGCAGCTGGAGTAAGATGCTATGATCAGAGTGAGCCTGTTGTGCCTCTGGAAAGCTGCCCACACTGTGTGCTCAATAGGAAGCAGTTACTGTGTGATGAAAATAAACCCCAGCACTAGAGGTAGAACAGGAGCTGGCTGTATGTAGTGCCTTTAATATTCAAGGTGTCCCAAAGCACTGCACACATAATGCATTAGATACTGGTGATGTATTGTATTTGTAGATAACAGAACATGTATGTTGTTTTCTGCAATGGCACACATATGGCCAGGGATATCAAAAGCTGGTTCACTGAAGGAAGGAGTTTGGGGCCAGGATGCTGCAGGATTATTCCTTACCCCTTTTCAAGTGCGATGGGATTCTCGATTTTGGACAGCCACCAGAAGCAGGCAGACTGTGCAGCAGTTAAAGGTGACACGTACGTATTCTCTCTCTTGAGCACCTGGGGTCTAGCTTAGTACAATATGATTGTGCCTGCACTGTGCAGGGCCAAAATTTCAGCATGCAGCTGGGAACCCACTTAAATTACATGTAAAACATTTTGATTTACTAAAAGTGTCTGTTCAGTGGCTGTGTCTATGTGTGTATATTACTATACATATGTATATCTATAAATATTAGTATGCGTATATATAGATGCACACACATATGCATACACACTTAGAATTGTGCCATTTGAATGACAAAGTACCTAGGGGTGCTCAGCTACTGAGGTTTCTGGACTGACAAAATGTCATTTTCCATTTTAATTTGTTATTAAAGGGGACCCTTTTCAGTAGAACTGAGGAGCTCCTGAATTGTTCCATTGTACTGGTTTTACTATCTCATTTTGGAGTTAAATGGAGGGAAAGAAAATATTTATAACGTTGATAAAATAAACTTACTTTTGTTATTTAATAGTATCAGTTACTCTTATTATTTCATGTTTCAATGCTAGAGGTATCTTTCTGTGTTATCCAAGACGTGATGATATCATATATTTCTCACTAATTATAGTATCCCTCAATATTGTGATGCGTGAGTGACTCATGTAAGACAGGAGCTCAAGGCAAATTTTGCCCATTACAAAACAAGCCTCAGACTCCAGTGCCTCTTTCACCATTTCATGTGATGGCTTGTCTGTGTTTTAGCACTTCTAAGATGTCTGTAGATGTTTTTATTGACACCTGTCACCCTTGCTTTTCCCCAGCAGCAGTAGAATTGCTCAGTCTCAACTCATGGTGCTGTAGCCTGGATTTGGACTACATGAGATGTCCCCTGGTACATAAGGACTGCCATATAGAAGCACTGTAGACTAATGAAAATAGAACAAAATTGATGTTTTGTTGCCATTGATCTTCCCAGCTGTGTTTGCAGAGCTGGCACTGTTATGGATGAATAGATGGGGCACGTGGTTTTTCTGGTGATGTGGTCATGGGAGGTTTGTTTGAGTACTATTTCATGTCCTCTTTTCTCAGTTTTGTCTTTGTCTTTGCCATGGCAGTGACATGCATGGTAGTGAAAGTCACTAACACACAACCTCACCTTGAAGGTTGATATTTTCCTTTCAGCCACCCCAGATGGCTCCTGTGGGGTATGCTTATGTGTTGACCCTTCCAGTACATCAAAAGCATGTTGAGATGATCTGACTCTGGGCAAAAGCTATGAAATGGGCAAGGTACATTAGTAGCCTTAAGCTTGATGGGATTTTAATGGTACTCAAGAAACATATGGACATGCTGGGAATTTGGATGCCTCGAAACTCTCCAAGGACAATTCTGGCCTTATACTCCAAGAGGAACCGGTTCCTCATGCTGATCCATTTGAGGTCTATCATTTTCTTTGCCTCACATTTTGCTGCTTTTGCACCAGACTAATATCCATGAAGAAGTATTTTACAAGCATGATGTTTAAGCTTGTTGAAAGTAACATTTCTATCTCCATTATACCTATTCTTTTTCATTCATCAGACGTTATTTCCTCTCCTTATTTTCCTCACTGAATCTGAGCCAAAGTGACATTGAGTTATTAGCTTCCTAATTAATCTAAAGCATCAAATGTGAGTATCTTCAGTCATTTCAGCAGTCCTGGAAACAGCTTATCATATACCTCTGCCTTTCTGGATACCAGTGAAGCTGTAGGACACAGTATTACAGGGTTCACTGTGGTACTCAACTCATTTTGCTTTCTGAACAACAATGTAGGCAACTATTTTTCTTAGTAATGGTTAGCTACAGCTTTAAAATCCCATGAGCTGCCTGCCAAAATCTGTTGATTGCAACAGCAACTCGGTAATGTGCTAAATTGACTTGCTAGCATATTGATGAAGACCAGAATTTTATGTGGGGGATGTGTCTCAAGCTTCAGTGCTTTAAATCCTTTTGGAGGGGCAGGATGCAGCTCATGACTGCACTGTGGAAATTCCTCAAGAGAAGCTATAAGGCAGCCCTGCACCCAGCTCTTGAGGAGGGCAGAATATATAGAGGAGTCGTGATGTCTCAGCCTTTGCTGAGGAGTTACCAGTACACACTTCTCTGGACTGCCTAGCTGAGATCCTCTGCAGGTACCAGAGCTCAGGGGCCTCCCTTTCCCTCCCCGGCATCTTTCCAGCACTGCTGCTCTTGGTGGTGCCCACAGAGAGCGGCATTCTCTCATCCCCTGTACATGTGCACTGGAGCAACGTCCCCCGCCTTGGCCAAGGGATTTCCTGGCCCATGTATGGTGCCATTCCTGCAAAAGAGGAAAATTCCCTCCCTCAGGCCTTGATCACACCAGTAAATTCATTACATTTGACTTCAGTGATCAGGCAGGCTTAGAGCTGAATAACCTTACTGTATTCAGCCATCAGAGTGCATCTTGTCTCCTGCCTTATTTATAAGGTGCCACATTCCAGTCTCAGCTGCAGTTTCTTGTTTCTCAGACTGCCTTTTTTTTTTTTTTTAAAAAAAAAAAAGGACAATCTATCCTATGCGGTACACATGTATCTAGTTACCCAGAGAGTGGGGAAGACAGGCAGCTCATTTTAAAAACCCCTCATTCTGATGTAGCGCATGATGATCTTTAAAGTCTAAGCGGAGGGATGCCTTGCAACAAAAGCATTTGTTTCAACATAAACACATCTATAATTCAGGAAATAATCTGATGCTTAGCCCTTTAAAAACAATCAGCTTATGCTCTTGGGTCCCCTACATGGAAGAGGTGTTGGGAATCTAATAAGGCAGTCATTCTCTTGACAGACACATACAGGAAGGTGAATACCTGAGAAAGCAAAAGACTTTCTTCAGAAATTTGTCCTCATCCACTAGAAACAGAACCCTGATTTGGGAATGCTATTTCAGAGTTCACCAATATGTTAACAGCTCCAGCATTCATATTCAGAGTACGTAGAAGCTATAGCATTTTGACATGCAAGAAATAAGCTCTACATCTTTTAGCAATATAGTGCTACATATGTAATTGCTTCATCTAGAGCCAGCCTCCTTTTGCTGGCAAAGTGTAACACCTGGCTCTTCAATTAGTACCTGTCTAGGAGGCTGCTTGATGTGTAACCTACCACTCGAGGTGTTTGTGGTGGCAATCCAGTGCTCCGTTATGACAAGTGCTGCAGCAATTATCTAACTACTAATGCATGAACCACAGTAACAATTCATTTCTTAGTATTACACTTCATTTTAATGAGAAAAATGGCCTTCTGATTCCAACTGCCTTAATGACCTTCAATTATCACTTTTTCCTCAGCCTGTGGCCAAGCAGAGGGAGAAGGTGGTCCCTGTTCCTAACGTGTATTCAGGAATCCAGATCCTATCTAGTAACTGTAGGAACCAGTCTGGTTTGTAGGTATGGAGAAGAAGCTCAAGTAGCTCTTGAGCCTGATGCAGCACACATGAGTGATTTCTACTTGGCTAATTAGGCTCTAATAGACAGTCCCACTCTTTTAGGGCTTTTTTCCCCTGTGTGACATTCACACAAAAAATGAAAGGTGGCAAATCAGAAAAGCAAAGCTGAGCTGACTCCTGGGAATGGGGGCCTGACCTTTTCAGACCCTACTCCCAACCTATAAAGTGAGATGGGTGCATTTCTTCTCCAAGCTCACTGCTCCCAATATTTATGTCACCCAGCTGCAGGTGGTATCCCATTCCTGCCCTCACAGGGATCACCACACAAGCTGGTGGGGCACACCCTTCCTTTTGCAGATCTTGAGACTTCACGAAGTGAGACATGAGCCCTAAATTGTGCAATGACACCTCTCCCTACTCCTTAGCCATACCAGAGATTTTCCTTCCAAATGAATGGAAACAATGCTACATCAAAAGAAATGATTGCTATAGGCCACAAAGTGAATAGCTGTCTTTCCGCTCCTGTCCCCTCACTTCAGCCTTTTTCCCAGGAGCAGGTTTTTTTTCTTGGTCGGAATGGGAAGCCTGTTGTTGATGTGCCTGTTTTAATAGGAGATGGGTGCAGTTGCGAGATGTTTTCTCCTGTGGTCTTGCCGTTATTGTAATAGTGTCCTTATCTCCATGGCATGTGGGAACAGTACATTCATATCAAAGCTAAGAAAAAAAGTGAGCTTGCTGGCAGCTAATGGCAGGAATGAAATGGAACATAATTTTATTTAAATTTGATTTTAAATAGTCTTCAATGCTCTTTGCTTTTCCTTCCTTTTTTTTTTTTTTTTTTTTCCCCTAAGTCCTTTTCAGACCTTCCTTACTGAAGTCTTTATTCTTTGATCACCTTTTCTTTCCTTAGCTCATGCTAACTTCATTTTTCACTGGAAAGGTCAAAATCCTGCTCATGTGCTTGCCTCTGGGACACTCCTGTTTTAGCAGTCACAGATCATTGTATCTTCTCTGACCATGCCCAGATATGGGTTGGGAATGTTGAAATTCTGCTGTACTAGGAATGAGTTGGACCTGCCGCACTAAAGCACCTCTAAGGGCAGTTGTAATGTTTTAGGATTAAGCAGATGAGAAACATGATGGACTTGAGTATGTCATACCTGAGGGGTTGATTTTGACCTTTTCAGAATTGGCTTTAATATCAATAGGAAGAAAAGTATTTTCTTTTGGTCTACTCTCATGTTCCTTCCCTTTGTGATTTTCCTGTTAAATAATCTTCACCTGGGCAAATGTGATTGTGTTGCTCTGTGACATGCTTGTGAGAAATGGCAGCTGCTTCCAAATGGTGAGCGAGTGTGCTGGTCTCTTGTGTGAAATGGCGGGCCCTGCTACTGTACGGTTTTCTGCTCAGCATGTATCTCAGAAAAGATCACAGGGAGATGGCAGGGGCTTATCAGGTTTTTTGTTCCGTTTACATGTCACTGCAGAGTGATCCTCCTTCATCTGCCTCCTTTGATCACATAACAGCTTTGGGAGAAAGGAAAATAAGTGGCTGAGCCTTCAAAGCACTAAGCATCTCTTGGGAGCTTTGTCAAACTTACTGCTGCACCTCACAGATCTGGGGAAAGGCAAAGGGGGGATGCCTTATGTGCAGAAGGATCCATCTATCACTTTACTGGCAAAAGTAACAACTCTTTGGAGACTACCAATTCCAGACAACCCACCATGTGCCAGGCAGAGTGTAAAATACTTCTGGACACCAGTAAGCCTGTACGAGCTACCTTCCTTTCTTGAGGGTTCTTCCAAGCTCTTTTTTTATTTCCTCTTCCTGGTGCCAGGGCAGGGGGCAGCCCCAGAATGGGGATTCCTCCCTGCTTCCTCTCAGAGCAGCTGGTGTGGGACTGCCCTTTTTAATGGGTGACATCCAGCTGCCCTCACAGCATGGGTTGCATGTGCTCTGTGTCCTGTAACTCTGTTGGAAAATGAAATAATCAAGGGTTAAATTCCCTTTCAAAGGGACTTGGGAGCTGCCAGTCTTGGCCGCTGGCCTGTCGGGGCGCAGTGCATTGGGGAGGGGAACATGGAATATGACTTTCAGCATTTCTCTGTGGCAGTCTCTGCAAGGTGAAACATGCTTTCACACTGGGAAATTAAGGTTGTTTTTCTTCTACTGGTATTATTTGGCACTGTAAACCCTGTGCCAATTATTTTGGGTGCAGCCGGCTTTTTGGAAGCAGGAGGTTTTTGGAAGATTTTGGAAGGTCTAGCCAATGATATAGCTGAGGACTCGTGTTCTGCATCTCCCACACAAACCTTCTGGCAGTCCATGGAGGTTTCAGTGTCCTCTCTGAGTCAGTGAGCAGAACATTTTGCTACAAACTACACGCCTGCCTTTGTGCCAGTTATTGCTACTTTGCTTTTGTACAGCTTTTAGAACAGCTATGGCTTTGCAGCCTTGCACTGGGGAAAAAGAAGATGCATTGTGGGGAAATGTGATTCTCCTATAGACACAAATACTCATCGAGCTGCAAGTGTGTGCTGATGAAAATGCAATGTACGTAAGGACTGAACCTGGTTTATGAAACTGTCACTGCTAGCTCAGTGGGGATTGATTCTGGGCAAGAATTGACCTGTTGTTTTATTGCAAAACATAAAGATTATGCAGAAAATGATCACTGATGATATGCTTCTGTTTTATGATGGTTTGCAAGTCTCTGTGTCATACAGTTGCTGTGTGCTATAATTCATCAGCACATCTCTCTGGAGGTGCTGTCATCAAAGGGATAGAGCAGAAGGTAGCAAATATAGGGGTTGGGGCTTTATTCCTGCCACTGTCATTGAGTCAGGTTGGGTAAGTCATTAACCTTTCTGTGCCTCGGTTTCCTTATCTGTAAAATGGGGATAATGTCACCTCCCCATACACACAAAGATAAGGTGCTTTGTGTTGTGAGGCCAAAGCCTGCTGTATATTAACTATTTATGAGTTTTTTGTCGTGCCTTGTAGTGTTGCTCCCGTATATTATCCTGCTTCTTTTGGAACCATTTTTTGAAGGACGGTGGGAGTAGCCCTGTCCCATGCTTTTTAGTTTATCTGTCTTAAATTGTGGTAGTAAAGAGTGCTGGAGCATGACAAGTTTCTAATGAGCTAGTTTTCACTTCTCATGCTTGATTTCCATGTTTGAGCTATCTTGTATTAAAAATTTTAACTCAGGTGATATTTCCAGTCAATGAAAGCATTCAGATAGTTGCCCTCCCTCCAGAGAATGTTTTGCTGAATTTTAGAGCAATTGCATTTTATCATATTGAGTTCATTGAGCATAGAGTGTTTCATTTGGGAGAGCCCATCTCAGAAATACCTCTTTCTGTCACCTCTATCCTACCGTTGAGGTATCACACTACCTTTTCCAACAGCCCAGAAATCACCACTTGAGTTTGTTGACGCAAAATGTTTCTGGGGAATGTAGTGAAACATCTGAGGGAGCAGACTCTCTGGCCTTCACACTAGCATCTCCTCTGGCCACTTGGCAAATGAGAGATGAAAATTGATAAAGAATGAGGACAACAGGTAGCAGAGAGTTAGGGAACTGGAGGTGTCTCCTGCAAAAAGGAACAAGACTAAGAAGGAGTTGTCGTCACATGGGATGGCGATGAATAGGCTCATGGTGGAAAGGCTGAGTTTCCATTGGGATATATAGTGGATATTCACTTGCTGCTTCCTGGAGATGATGGAGGGAAGGATAAAGGGCAGATCCTGACCTCTTCTGCACTGAATTCATTCCAGGTGAACCAAGATGTGACAGAGGTCAGAATGTGGACCACTCTATAATGTGTTTTGTCCACTCAATAAAGCAGTAAAGCCAAATAACAAATTCAGCCAACATTTCATGGGCATCCAGAGTTCCACTATTTGTACATATCCTATTATCTGAACCCACATCTGTTCCAGGAGTTGTAATAACATCACAAAGGGCTCTTTTATGCTGCCTGACCCCATGCATAATGCCCCGGAGCTGTGCATCATGAGGCTGCCAGCTGGCAAAAGGAATCTGAGGCATGCAGCAGCACCCATGAAATGAAGCTATATGTTTAACAGAGAATCAGGGTCCAGGTAATCAGCAGTGAAGGGGAATAGGGAAGGGGGAGGGTTTTTTTTTGTAACAAAGTGAGAAAGTATTTTCTTCCCTGATTTTCTTGCATTTCCTATTTATACAAAGTATCTTGATCACTGTGTTGCTAAACAAGGAGATTTTAAACTGGGGGAAGGAGGAAATCTGTATACAGTAAAAGAGCTGGTTACTGTTCCTTTTGGACACTTTTTCTGTATTGTGACTTGTGTGGAAATGTACAGAATAAAAGTGAAGAAGCGCATGCCTTGGCTGGGCTGAGTTTTCTTGTGTTTTTTGCCAGTGGAGCTCGGTTGCTGCTTCTGGCAGAGCAAAGACTTGAAAGCTGTGAAGAGTTAGGGGGAGTGGAGAAAAAGGATGTAACGGTCAAAATTCTGCATGTGTGTGTGTGGTAGTGCAGGGGAGGGCTGGGAAGGGAGTGTTAAGCCTCTGGATAAGCCAACTTCAAGCTTATGGTAATGAAAAAGGTTAATGATACCCTTAATATTTCTAGGGAAATCTTCTCAGTCCCTCAGAAAACTCAGATTGTCAGTACAGCATTCAGGTGTGCAGGAGACATCCGGCAGAGATTAGGAGGACTGTAACGTAGGCATATAGGTCACCTCAGGGTCTTAGCTATGCATCTCAGGAGTGTTTCTCCAGTGCACTCTCTGATTCATCCCCCAATTATCTTAGGTTCTCAGTTTAGCACTGTTTCAGACTAACCCATGAACACAGAATGGCTCTGTTTCTGCCCAGCTGTGTGTGATTGAAGAAAGTTCTGTCATGGCCATTGCTTGCTTTCTTGTTTTCAGCAGCTGCCCTCACTGCCCCACTCTGGAGCTTCTGCACTGTTTCTGACATCAAGTTTTTGTGGCATCTCTCCCGTGCAAGTAGATATTTCCTAACAGTTCCCTTGTCTCTGCTCTCCCATCCTGAAATCGTATTTCTGAATAATTTTGTGATGTTTCCTTTGCCCTGTCTCTCTGGGACAACGTCTGCCACAAAAACACCTCCCTCGCACATGGTTCTGGCTCCCCTCTCCCCTCCAAGTCCTTTGATGCTCACTGCTGCTGCCAGCAGCCAGCTGTGTGCTTGTCTTTTTTAAAGGATATCTTAAACCCCCTCTTCCTGCTGTCTCAGACAGCCTAAGAGTATTATTATTAATATTAATAGTGCTAAAAAGACTAACTGTTCCGCTAGTGCGGGACTGGCTGGAGCTGGATGAGGATGTAATGTAGTCGTGAGTTACACTGGGCCTTTCTGCACAGTGAGAAAGCACTACCAAGCAAGCTTTGGCGTTCATAAGCACTGTGGTACAAAACATTAACTCCTCTGGGGTCCTTCGCAGTAACAAGCTGCACCAAATGGCTGCCAGCTGCTCTCTGGGAATGTCTGTGGAGAAGAGATACTTTTTGATGTGCTCAGAGCTGCCCTCACAGCATCTGCAGGTGTTCCACCACCTGCAGGCAGAGCTGCTTGGTGGTGTGTTTAAAAAAAATGAGTACAGCTTTATATCCTACTGGTTTTGCACCCCAAATTCTTGAATGTGTGTGGCCTTGCACGTGTATGTAGCTCTGAAGAGAGTCCAACTGTTGCTTCACTCATCCATTGTAATTTGCCCTTGTTCCTCAACATTTTGGCTATGTTAGCTGCTGCAGGGCTGATTTCTAGCCAACTTACCCTACAAAAATCTTTCATAAAGCTGGTGGAATTCATATATATGTACACACATCTATAAATATCTTTCTCATAGGCTAATGCACTTTCTTAAGTGGGGAATTCCCTTTTTCATGCAGCCTTTCTTTACATAAGAAATGTAATAACTTTTAACTGTTTCTTAAAAAAGCTAAGCCTTTCATAGTAGACATGTAACTACAATGAAAAAAAAATCCATTCTCAGGAGGAAAAAAAAAGAATCCTGACAGAAATTATTTGCTTTGAAAAAAAACCCCAAACAACTCTTCAATTTCACTGCAGCCAAGTGACTCCAGTATTTCCCTGAAGTTAAAATGTGGCCCACTCTCACAAGGGATCTTTTAAACTAGGTAGTGATGCTTGTAAGAGATGTTGCCAAGGTTGTTAAGTTTAAAAATAGGTAAATATTGGAAGCAATCCCATGATTTCAAGGTGTTTGGTCTCATATTTTCATGTTCAAGGATTGATATTGATACATGAGTATTATATTTGCAGCCATATTAATTCACAGCAGGCATAGCACAGGACAAGGAAACCTTTAGAGCTTCTCCCTCTCTTCTTCTGCCCCATCTGTCCATAATCTTAAGTGGCAATAGGGATGTGTGAGTGTGTGTGTCTGTGTGTGTGTTTGTCAGGAACCATTTTTATGTGAACATGGAGTTAAAGTACGAGTGTATCAAATGTATGGATCCTGGTGCTCTCATTCAGTAAAGCAAGCAATCCCACAGGTAAGAAGGTGAGCTGTAAATTCCCAGACCCAGAAAAATAAAGATTTTGTGTCCCATGGATACAAAATGGGAGATACCTGCTGGGAGTTAAACTCAGATGGACAATCTGTAGTGTGATAGGAATCCAGGTGAGGCACTACCTGGTTAATATCTGTAATCAATTTGCTGTCTAATCAGGGAGCTAACAAAAATCAGTAGCTCTGACTATCAGAACTTTTGACTGTAGCCTCATTTGTTCTACATTTGCCAACAAAGCACCTAATGGCCTGGCAAGAAACTGCACACGGTAATTCACTCTTATTCAAGAGGTTTGGCTTTTGGATTCAGCATTCTGCAGAAGTTAGAGGAAAGCAGGAGGCTTCTCACCAAAGGGTGGGTGTAGATCAGCTCAGGTGAATATTCTGTTATGCTGGACAAAAGGTGAAGGGCATGTAGTAGTTGGAGGGTCTGCTGTTGTTGGTTGGTTGTTTTTTTAAGGGTGATAGGAGAGTGAAGAAGACATTTAAAAATGAAATAGTAAAATTAAAAAGGTAGCTCTGAATGGTATTTTGGACCCTGAAGCCCCATTCAGCCTGAACCACCAGCAGTCACACAATGCTGTTACGTGATTCAGACTAGCGTTTTGTGTCTAAAATTTGGGGGTTTTGTTGCTGACATAATTAGCCAGCAGGCTGAGGATTGTGTTTGCTAGAAACAGAATGTGATCACCTGCCTGCTTCTGTTAATGCGTGTATGGATCGCATAAACTTCTTTGCTGATGGAACTGATGATATTCTAACAAGCCTTGGTCTTTCTCACTACATTTATGAATACATATTTAGCTCCAGGAGTATCCATACGTTTTGCTAATGAGTCTCACTATCATCCCTGAAGTAGGTAATATTGGGATGGAAGGCTCCATATAAATATAAGGGGTTGTTATTCTGGCTGTTCACTTTTTTTTTTTTTTTTGTTTCTCCCTTTGCCTTTTACCAAATGTACTATAGAAGGGCAGATATAATAAGTTGTGTCCAGTTAAATGAGATGATTGCAGAATAAGGGGTCACTGGATAACTAACAGTGTCTCAGTGCAACATAGCTATTAAAAGTTCTCCATAGCCTTTCCAGTCACTTAAGGTTTCCATTTTACTTTTCAGTTATGTGCCACTTAATTTTGAAGTGAGGGCCTAAAATCAGGTATATATTCACAGACATGACCAGAATTCATGTTCTGGTAAACCAATTGACAGCTTGTAGATTGAAGCTTGTAGTTTGATGTTTCCCCTCATACAAAAGTATGTGAGCAATACGTCTGTAGCTGCATGGATGCATGACTCCACAAGTCACCCTGAAATTCTTACACTGGATTTCCAGATAAGCTAAATTGTACTTGTAGTGCCCACCTCTAAAAAGTGGCCTCCTCCTGGGAGACCTAGTCCAGTATTGCAGTGCTCTGTAGATCATTTGGGAATTCTTTTCACCCTTTAATAATGAAGGAGGTCAGATCTGTAGCCAGAAGTTAAGCATCTGTGTGCATATGCGGGGGAAAGAGAGTAAGGGGTAATCAGATTATGAGACACTGTTTGATTTGGAATATTAATACTCTCCAACCTTCTCATGTTTAAGATTATATTTTTTTTTAAGTTTCTATAATGTCCTGTATTCTGATTTCGAAAGGCCAGCAATACAGTACCTGGATTATCTTCTTTTTAAAAAAAAAAAAAAATTAGCAAACAATGATATTAATCTTTCCAGAATATAGATTCATAGATCCTTTTAAATTACAGCCTTTTCAGTGTCTCAACTGACATCCAAAAGAAAAGACATTTGTAAAAATTACTATATGTGTGTGTAAGGTGAAGGGTCTAGAGAACAAGTCTTATGAGGAACGGCTGAGGGAACTGGGGTTGTTTAGCCTGGAGGAAAGAAGGCTCCAGGGAGACCTTATCACTCTCTACAACTGCCTGAAAGGATGTTGTAGCGAGGTGGATGTCAGTCTCTTTTTCCCAGGTAACAAGTGATAGGACAAGAGGAGATGGTCTCAAGTTGCACCAGGGGAGGTTTAGATTAGATATTAGGAAAAATTTCTTCACCAGAAGTGTTATCAGGCACTGCAACAGGCTGCCCAGCAAAGTGGTTGAGTCACTATCCCTGGAGGTATTTAAAAGATGTGTACATGTGGTGCTTAGGGACATGGTTTAGTAGTGGACTTGGCAGTGTTAGGTTTATAGTTGGACTCAATGATCTTAATAGTCTTTTCCAACCTCAGTGATTCTATGATTCTATGAAGGCTTTGGATCCAACTCAGAAACATCGTTGTGATTAACTCAAGGCAGTTTTTCTGCTTTAGATTCTTTCTTGCTACCTGTGTCTTGGGGAGATGGAGGTTTTTGATGTCAGAAATGAACTTTCTTCTTCCAGACTGTGATGCTTAGTTGTAATTGTCTCAGATTTGCACTTTTGTCTTACCCAGACATATTGAACCTTCCTGTTGCTGCTTCACTTCTTTCCTAATCAGTCTGAGAGTTTTTTTGCAGCTCTTTGCTGTGTATCCTCACTAGATCACACAGCAAGAGATGTTTTTTCTACTCATGAGGAAAGAAAGCTCACTTCGATTCTGCAGCCACAGCATTTAGTCAACACTTGATGGATTGTTTCATGGGGAGGGGAGATGGATGCTACAAATTCAGCATATTCTTTGGTGGCTGTTTACTCACAGGCAATGCATGCATCATCCTCTTCTGCTACACACAGCAGAGTTCCTTAATTGCAGGGGGTGAGTTTTTTGCTCAAGGTTTCCAGGTCTGCCACCACTGGGAGACTTGCTCAAAGTCTTTCCAAGTCAGACAATCTCTAGTTACTCTGCTCACAATTATCTGGGGAGGGAAGGAAGGGGTTAGCTCTGACTGAGTGACTGATTGCCTTCACAAATTGTCTTTGCTGTTCCTAGATATCTCACATCAGAAGCAGGATTAACTGCACCTCCTGTTTAATGTGAGAGATGGGTTATGGCTCACCAACTGTACACAGACCTATGACCCTGCTGAACCCAAGGTGGATGTGGGAGTCACCATGAGTAACCTCCCACAAGAAGGCTTTAGGAACTGTAGAAAGCTGTCTGGATCCCAAAGCTGCAGTCTGGCAATATTCAGACTTTAATGACAAACCTATCTGCTTATTAAAACACACACTGAATTTCTGTTGCTGTGAAATACAAACATAGACTAATTTAAGTTGGTGAGGACATCTGGTCAAACCAGGGTCAACTTCAAAGTTAGGTCAGGGTGCTTCTTGTATTTAGCACCATTGTTTAGGTCTTGTCAAGGTCTTCCTTTGGTTTATATGAAGACAGAAAGAAAGAAAAAGGTACTTGCTGTAAGGAACTGGGAGCATGAATAGAGAAATGGATTGTTATTGCCTCCATTTTGGTAATCTGAGGCAACACAAAATGTGTGTGACTTGCACCATCAGGGACTGAACACATCACAGCCAGCTAAAGAGGTTTCTTTCACTTACTCAAAAGCACCCAGGAAATAACTGCTAAAAAAAAAAAAAAAGAACAGACCTGCAAGTCCCCTGGCTCCCACTACGTTAACTTCACATCTGGCAAATTTTATTGCACTATGTGTCTCCTATTGAATTTTCTAGTTTCTGCAGTCTCTCTTGTGCTGAGGGTTGTTTCATGAACTTATGCACTTTGCTTTGAGTTGTTGGGTTTTTTATCCCCTGAAGCTAAAAGTTGCATCCCTATTGTGAAGAAAATAGGAAACAGATTTGTTCCTCTCAAATGTGTTGGGCCTTTAAATGGAAACTGGGAGGAGAAGGAGGGGACAGCCTGCAGCCCTGCCACATTCTTTCCATTGATACACATTGACACCAGGCAAAAGTCTGATTCTGAGCCCCTAAAACAATAGATATGGAAATGTTTTCTCTTCTGTCCCTTTTAAATCCGAGCATAGTGTTGAAAAGCACTACAGAGCCTGGTCTAGGGCTCGTGTCCTCTGTTAGTCCATAGAATAAGACAGAGTTACTTACCCCACAAGTTCAAATACCAGCATACTGGCCAACAACAACAACAACAACAAAATGGTTTTATCTCAGTGTGAACTAAGCGTAACAGCTAAAAAATGATCTGCTCCAGGGGACAAGCAATGTGCTTGACTGGAAGAAGCAAATGCAATTTCCAGGCAAGCAGGTAATTCCTCATCTTCCTGCCACAAGTGTATGAGGTGTAGGTTCCTATGCGGGTGTAATGCTGTAGATACAGTTCAGCAATCTGACTCAGGCCTCTACCACCACTGTCTTTCAGTCATTTTCTTGTCATCATTTTCTTGCATGACCATGAAATAAAGGAGCCTAACGAGGTCTGATGCAGCCACAAGACAAAAGAGCAAGCTGTGCTACTGCTGTTTGTCATGGGATGGGAGCGGGCATAATGCAGAGGCTGAAGCTGGTGGCAGAGTGTCCAGTTTGTGTCCTACACCCACACAGACAGAGGCAAGCTAGCATCCAGAGGCTTGAACTTAGACTCAGCATTTATTTCACTTACTAATTTAAAAAAACCAAAACCTTAAATGCTGGATTTAACTTTTCTTAACCACCATCAGTTTTGCCACCAGCATACAGCAGACAGTAGTACTGATGAAGCTTTTGGTTCTCAAAATGAAATGTGCTACATTTATGAATAACAACTGAGTAAAACTAATTATACTTAAGACAGAGCTAGTGTTCTAAGCCTTTTTTCATTTGCCTCAACCTTTCAAACTCATCTTCTTGAAATAAATATGCCCATTCTTAGCTGTCACTCTGAAGTATTAATCAAAAATAAAAACAAACTACAAAGTACTGCTCTCCACCACAAAGAAAGAAACCTTGAGCAGAAGTGTCTAATTTAATCTGCTTCATATGTTAATTAGACAAATGCTTTTCAGAGGTCATAATGCAAAATTTGGCAAAAAAAGATGGTCAAAAATAGCAGTTCAGGTTCTATGTCTTACCTATGGATGAGATGTAGGAAACAAGACCTCTTCAAGCTGGAGGACATTTGGTTAATGACTTTTACAGTTATGAATGTTAGAGTTTTCACAATGTTGGTCAAGTAATTCTGCACACAGGGAACAGGAAATCACTTTCCGTTTTCTTTAATTTGTCTTCATTTTTTAGACAGCCTGAGCTTTACAGGGGTCTGTATTCTGAAGTGGTTCCAGATTCAGTGCTCTTCCTCTTCTCAACTGTCCCAAATAACAAAGCACCTGAATGTTAAAACAGTATTGTTGGCCTTTCTCAAATTCTGTTCAATAATCTTAGTGGGTGAGATTTGAATTTTGAAAAGTTGTAATCAGCGGAGAGTTTGAATCAATAACGGTTTTGTGACATCTTGAGCGATAGCTTGATGTTCAGTGAAACTGAGTACCTGCAGTCTTGAAGTTTTCTGAACACACTGTTATTGCAGCCTGAGAAGGTGTAAATTCCAATGGATTTACCTGTTGTGTTGGGTTTTTTTTCTTTAATAACAGTAAACCCAGCAAAATTTGCCGTAAACCCCCTTCCTAGATCAATTCTTCTAGCAAAATGCTAGGCAATTTTTCTGACTTACTCATGCAACTGGCTTATTATGTCACTGGGGAAAATCATAGGTGAGAATAGGTGCCACAGTGAGGAGAATTTGAATGCATGTCTGCCTACACTCTGATCTGGGCATGCCTTACAGAATGAATCTGAGTATTAGACAGGCTGCGGGGAAAAATCCCGCTGTGAGGGTTCATATAGGATTGAATAAAAATGTTATCCCTATTAATAAACCAGGACTCCATGAAGGATGACTTTTTCCTGGCCAGATCAGGTAGTGTATCAGCTTGCAGGGACTTTTCCCATCTTCACTTTTCAATTTCATGAATAAAAAACCCCCAAAAAACCATACTTAATAAACAAGTTAATAAATTCCCAGCACTTCTTTCATCATCAGAACAACCAGAGGAAAAACACTATATAAAGAGCATTGAATTACAGTTGTGACCTGGTCTTATGACTATGCTTCAAAATTAGGTGTTTCTCCATTTTTTGACCAACACTGTAGGAATAATTTGAGACATAAAGGGAGTATCATTTTACAACATTCCAAAACAATATTTCAGCTGGAAAATGAATGGTACCAGTAGATGCTAGAGTAAAGACAGGCAATCCAACTATGAAAGTACTCCTCATTTCCTATCCCAGACAGCTGAAACAAAACAGATGTCACAAAAAAAAAAAAAAAAAAAAAAAGAAAAACAGAAGTTAATCAAAATCTAAATCATCTCACTAAAGAAAGAGTTCAGACAACAACAGTGATATAGGGTCATAGACTCATACAAACTCCTTGTTAAAGACTCATTTTCTACCTCCTGAAAAAATACGGAGGAAATGAAAATATGCAAATTATACCAGGAGCATGAGCATTTCGTGAAATATTGCGAACATTTCATTAAATATCATACTGCCTTTAGGCAGTTAACAGTGGTTCCTAACACAAATCGTGTATTGTTGTTGCTTTCAACTCCTTGACAATGGTGCAATTTCTAGATATGCATTATTTACACTGACCTAATAGGATCTTATATTAGCATCATTTAGACAAAGAAAAAGATGCAGGTTATTTAAAGAGGGAGGGAAGAATGCTGAGAAGGGTGGAGGTCAAGACAGGGAGATGGAGCTTAATCTAACTGTTTGGAAAGGTCTACTTTGCAATACCTTAGTGTTTAGTCCAAATAATTGGAAAAGGAATAGCCTCGGGAGGCAAAAACAATTCTGAAGAGCTTTAAGTAGAAGTATATGCAATCTCTTGTAGTGATGAAAAGCAAATTGAAAAAACAAGAATATTGCTACTGAAGTATAAGTTCATCTATCTTGTTAAGTTCTACAAGTCCGTTAATACACTTTCATCAACAATGGTGTACACAATTAGCATTAATACTAAAATTGGGACAAAAGGGACTACAGACCTTAGGTAAGATTGTGCTTCTTTGTTTTAAACATTGCATACATAATACTAAAAGGCATGAAGTTCCTGATGGATCTCAGAAGACAGAGGACAAGACCCTGCTTCCTATCCATTTCTCAGTAGAAATAATAAGCCCAAAGACTGGAAGAGCTGTAGATTGTATAGAGTTACCCTGATTGTTCTGGCTTCTCAAAGTAGAACCAACTATGTTTCATCAGACCCACCTCCTTTTAAAATCTCCGTCATTTCACTGTAAAAATGAATGGTATAGATAAAATGATTACCAGCAATATAGCTATAGTGGTTTTGTCAAAATGAGCCTAAAATTAGGATTGTTTGACTGACGTTAGAATTTATTCTGTATAGGAAGATACCTCCCTCTGTGTTCTACTCCCTTCAAATTCCTGATGTGCAGAAGGAACCACTGAAGTCAAGAATGTGCTGGAGGAGAAAACAAAAGAAAACAACATGTAATGTATGTCTATTTTTTTAAGTCTTTCTCACTATATTGACAGTTCCAAGAGTTAAAAATATAAAAAAAAGCCCTCATGAGACAGGCTCCAAATTTTAAACATTTCTATGTATTATAATTTGTAAGATTTTGTTATAGATTTTCACACATATTATGAATGTTTTTATTAACTTTGGATTTTTTTAAACAGCCTTTTAACATCTATATTCTGAACTTTTCCCATAAAAAAGTGGGAGTGGAAGAATCAGGACTTTCTCCCCATTGTTTGCTTGTTCACTTTTTACTATTGAAAACTGTGTGTGTAATGCAATCACATAATGCTGGAAACTTGGTCTTTGGGGAAAACCTCTTATCATTTAGCAAGAAGTGCTAGCGTTGCTGATAGTAGTTCCCATACTTCAACATCAGTATCAAATCTTTAATGTGAAAGTTAAAGGGTTTTAATGTGTTAACTTTTTTAGTAACAACCAGTCCAGGTCTAGGTCTGTGAATGATGATGCCATGTTTTGTTAAACTCCTGAGCATGAAAACCTAGATCAAGCTGACGCTGAAGCCAACAGCATCCCACAGGAGTTTCCATCAAAGAGGTATTGTGCTTTATGAGGGCCATGTAACTGACTCAAATCTCAAGCAAGAAATTGCCAGTAAGTTAAGAACAGATGTACCTAATTTTGTTCTTATGGGGGAAAAATCACGGCCATTACATTAACTAACAAGGCATTGCACATGCGCAGATTATAGCGGTGCATCCTCCAGCTCCTATGTTTTTAACAACAGACTTTTATGTAGGTTTCTCATTATGTGTGTGTCTATACCTATCATTATGTATCTCCTAAATCTCCCAATTACCATAGTTATTTCTAAAAATGGTAGCAGGGAAAGGGTGCTACTTAACCTTAATAAAATTTCACTTTTTGTTTTATTCTCTTGTGAAAATATCTAGCTAGTAAGCTATCACCTGAAGAGCTTTGCAACCCTATCATCCTTGGGAGTGACCATTTTTAGGGCCTGAATTTTATTATGTCCTACTTTATGGGTGAGTTGCTGTTACTTCAACAACTGTCAGTCACAGCATGGGCTTGACTTAACTACAGCGAGTACTACTAGCTAAAGTGAAGAAAAAGACCCTCTGTTAGTATATGCAAACTTATACTGTAACCGCTGAAACTGTGAGCTGATGAGCTCAAGTGTGGACTGAGGTTAAGCCACTGAAGTCTTGGAAGAGCCAGCTATAAAGAAGTCTTGGTAATGGTATTTCTGAGCATGTTTGATAATTACTTGTCAATATTATATTCTCAGTGTTCTTTTTATTGCTGTGATTTCACTAAAATTCATAATCAAGGATTTAGCTGTCTGTTCTGCACTTGCACTGAAGGAGAACTTCTCATCATTTGATTGCACGTAAGGAAAACTTGTCAAAACCACTTATATTTGTCTTTAAATGTGAAGTTTAGCATCATTATAATTACACAGGTGAACCCTTTACAAACTGAGAAATCATTTTAAAAGGTAAGAGAACATTTTCATAAGTGGAATTCCTTCTTTGTTGATATATTCAGCTCAGAGTTGTGGTGGTTGCATCACACTGTGAATGCAGAGTGTCCTAACAGTCACTCCTCACAATAGTAGTAATTCATTCTCAAGGGAATATATTAAGAAATATTTCTTTAATATGTAAGTATCATTAGATTGAAAGGTACTGATTATGTATTTCAAATTGTGGTTACCATAGTTTTATTCTTAACTGGAAAATGGTTGTGTGTCATGATGCAGCTCACACACAAATGACCAGAATGCTTTCTGTTTTCCAATCACTTCCCTGCTATGTATTTAGCACCTCAAATTTGTTGTCACTGGCTTGTTACTGAGAATAAAATTGACCATTTCAGTTCAGTGCCTAGGGGAAAGCTATTTAATACTACGACTGATACTAGCTGACTCTCATAACAAAGTATCGAGGACTGATTCAGTGGGATTGTAAATACTACCTTCTCTACTTCTAAAGCCAGTCTTTCCATAGAGCAGTTAGGCGTGTAGGTATAGTGACTTGAGAAAAAATAGCTATTAGCAAATCAAGTTCTTTCTGAGAGAAATTGAAAAGGAAATTTCCATTCTATTTGTTCAGTAATTTTCTGCCAGAAGTTTGAAATCAAATAAAAATGTCATTTTTACTGGTTCTGTTTCAATGGAAGAACATTCTGTTCCTGCATTTTGCTTTGACTTTTATACAGAAATACATAGCGACAAAACCCCAGAAAATAGAACAAAAATGATAGCTGTCGCTCAGCCATTCAAAACAGAATGCCATTTTGTTTTGGTTTATACTTCTCCCCATACTATAAAACTAGAGTGAAATGAGCATGTTTATTTATAGAGGAAAAAAGGTGATCAGGTACTCAAAGAAGCAATTTTTTTACCGTAGGTAAGATATTTTTTGTATGTAATAGACTTCAAATCCTGGATATGTAGAACTTCCATTCCCAGGGTTGCCAGCACAAAAGATGAAAATAGTGAGAGAAGCCAACATATGAACAGCAGTCTTTTAAATGCTGGGGATCTGGAAAGGCCTGCTGTGTTGCATTATATTTGTGGATTTCAAACTGCAACATGCAGATGTATGCACATGAATAATTTTGAGCACAAGAGCTTTAATCCCCTTGTAGAAAATAGAATCAGTCAAATGTGTAAAGGTACCACATGTATTCACAGTTTGGTGACTGAAGCTTAAGACCAAGTTCTGGGACACTGACTTTGTTTTCAGATATCTTAAGTTTTTGGCATATGTGCATGAAAGAATAACTCTCTGAATTCATGCTCTCTGTTTGCCGCCTTCTGCATACATCTGGGAAATCTGATTTTTTTATATACTGGATTACTTTAATACTAGAGAGTGAGGTATGAATTATTATTTTTGAACTCCATGGATTTTTCTACTCTAATTATAGGATTGATAGTCTCTTTGACAGTACGCCTGCCATTGTGTGGACTTGAAATGAAAGAGTGAGAAGGTACACAGCTCAGAAGTAGTTCATTTTAATCTTCGATGCATTCACTAAATAATTCAGTATCACTAATGGAAATCAGATCTTAGCACAGGGGTGGGGATGTGGGGCACTCAGTTGCCAGGGTTTGGCCAGCTCAATAGCTTGGGAACAACAATGGAGCAAAAGGTGAAAAAATCTTTAAACTATTCTTGAGTTCTCCTCTTTGCTTTCCTGGAATCATGTTACATATTTTTGGAGCTGCTGTTGCTGATGGCTAGGGAGGGTGAGAGAAAGAAATTGATATTTACAGTGTATCTGAAACAAACAAGGCAAGCTCAGCTCGAGCTGACCTTTTTAACTGGTGTGCACGGGGTGGCGTTTGCTTTTTGAAAAGTACAGCCTCATTCTACCCAGCAGTGGGACTGAAAACAGCAAAGCGCTTCTTGGAAGCAAAGTCCGTAAAGCCTTGTCCTCTGAATTCGTAGTCTGAGCTTTAGAGCAGAATTTTTCAAGGGCATCTTTGGAAAAAAGCGCAAACTCCTGTTAGAAGCTGATGAGATCCAAGTAGCTATCTCCTTCAGGTGGCTTGTGAAATCACTACCTAAAAGTACTGAGAACCCCCAGCTCCAAAGGGAAAATTTGTTTCTTTTCAAAGAACTGGCAATCTGCAAGGAAATTCTCCTTTCTAAGTTAGCTGTGTGTCCAGGCTAGAAAAGTAACAGTCAAAAATTGTTTTTCTTCAGCATGGGTTTTTCTGTATGTCACAAGAAATATAGACTAGGCTGTAGTTCCAGGAATCATGTAAGAAATAAAGCATTGGCTGGAAAACAAAGTCAGGAGAGACAAAACAGCAGAGAAGTTCTGGAGATAAGCCTCTCCAACTTCACAGTTCTTTTAATAAGGAAAATATCCCTGTGGCAAGTAAAAGGTCATAGTTTGTCTTCCATCCATCCCTTTTCCCATGCTGTCCTGTTCTTTCCCACGGGGAACCAGCACAGTAGGCATCTTTAAGGCTGTGATTAACATATAGTTGATGATTTTTTCTTGGTAAAAACAGTTACATTGGTCTTCCCAAGATTGCTGTATTCACCAACTGTCTCACCTCCCCTGCCTTTACAAGTTCTATCTCAATAGCAAAGGTTCAATCAAGAAATTCAAGCGTTATACTCCATGAATATCAAAGGCATCAATGACAGTGGGCAATTTGGGGCAAAGAATATCCTTCTGTATTTGTACAGTGCTTATTGCAATGGAAACACCAGTTAAGCCTCAAGGTGCCATTGGGACAGAAATTATATTAATATTAAAACACATTTACTTTTTGTCAATTGAAAACTGAGATACTTTCTTTTCCAGCCATAGGTGCTTCAGACCATAATCTGCCATCTGAGAAGCTGTGTTAACCTCGTCTGCAGTTTTATTTTGGACTTTCTGAATCAATACCCAAGCCGTATCACACAAAACTAATTTCTGTGCATGTAAACTCAGTTTCAGAGAATTAATTTCTGAGCTATGGAAAACTAGGTATGGAGAAACATTGTGAGCAAATTTGGTCAAAGATTGTCTGTTGACATTGTTTCTAAAATGTAGCGGACAAATGAGGCTTCTAACCTCACGCACATCTTTGTGAAAAGCAGTTGCTTTCTGCAGAAAGTTTCCATTGTTTGCTGAACAGCTGAATGTGTTTTCAGTGTTTTAGCTAAGACTCAGATTTCTGTGAGAAGACATCTCTTGACCCACTTTGACAGAATCTGTTTTGGGTTCAATCAGTGTGAGCTTACAGATGGCCCCTGTCTTCTTTCCTACTTTCTCTTTGTTACTCTGACACGACCGACCATCTGAAATGTGCTATTGTGGTTGTGTGGAGAAACTCCGAGGGCTTAAACTGTCGACCACTACCAGGTGTTTTTTGATGGAAAGTGTCTTTCTCTAGATGTTCATGGTGCTTAGCACTGTGATGCCAAGAAGCCCTCAGGAAGGCTGAGGCTAGCTATCAAGGATCTGTTCAGCTTTGCATGCTCTAAACAGCGAGATGAAGTTTACTATTGAGTGCTCATTTCCACTCGTCCAGCTGCTAGAAAGGATATTCTCTCCATCTCAAGCCATCATTTTACACTGCAAATCAAAATTGTTGTTTTAAATTACATCACTGTCATTAAATCTGCCGGTGGTGCAAATCCTGAACAGCCATGCCAGGACTAAACACATAACTGTGTGATGAAAAGAAGATGCCAAGGTGTGGATGGAAGGGAGTAGTTTACTTTTCGAAGAAAGACTCCAGGTGGGTGCAATTGCCCACGCTGGGACTAGCCGCACAGTGCTTTTCATTGTCACAGATGGTAGGTGTTAGATGATGCAATGTGTATGGTGCCAGACAAATTACTTTTTTAGCTCATTCCTCTGGAAACAGGAGAAGAATCTGAACTGGATTTCTGTGCAAACCTGGAGCAGGAGCTGCAAGCTGCAACCCCAGTAGAGACTCAAGCAGTCAATGGGCCCAGTCTTTCAAATCAAGTCAGCTTGCTCTGGGGATGGGGAATTACACAGAAATCACCTGGAGTTTGGAACAAGTCCACTTAGTTTTAAATTAAGCTGTGAACTGGGGAACACTCTTATTCAATGGATGTAATGAACCTACAAGTTGGAAAAGCCTGCTCCTAAGTGAAAGCCTTGATATAACTCCAGCAACCACTGCAACCAGAAGTGTTGAAACACCACGATGAAAGTTGTGTCGTGGCTCTTTCAGCCCAAACTGAAATCAAAAGCTACTTTTTTTTTTTTTTTTCTTTTTTCGTTTCCCTCTCCCCAGCAGGATTTCCAGTCCAACACCGCCGCGGTCTAACTGGCAAGCTGGAGGTCAGCGAGGCTAAAGTTAAAGCTCGCCAAACTCCGACAGCCAAAGGCTACGCGGGCAAAAGCTGTGGCTTGCCTGTGCCTGGAACGGTAGCTGAAGCCCCGGCGAGCTCCCGCACCGGCCGGCGGGTACCGTGAGGTGGCTGCCCCTTGCCCTCGCCTCCCGCCTCCGTGGACGGGGGCGCCGTGAGGAAGAGGAGGGGAAGTTGCTGGCCTTAAAAAAGCCCGTTACCGGCCCGCGGGCCATGCCCGCCACAGCGGGGGCCGCGCCGCGCCGCCCCGCCGGGCTCCCCCTCGGCGGCGGGCGCACGGGGAGCCGCGGCCGAGCCCCCCCCCGCCGGCGGAGCGGCCCCGTCCCGCCCCCTCCCCACCCCCCGGCGCCGGGGGCGAGGCTGCCCCGCGGGTGACCCGCCCGACGGGCGCGCCCCCGCCGCATCACACGAGGGGGCAGCGCGGCCGCTCCCTCTGCCCCGCCGCCCGCCTGCCTCCCTCCTGCCTCCCTCCTCTCGCCGCCTCGCTGCAGCCCGGGCTCTGCCGAGTCAAAGCGCGGATCAGGTTCCCTGCCTCCAGTATAAAAATCTCGGCGAGAAATCTCCGGCGGGAGAGAGGGACCGTGCGCGGGAGGAGCGGGGCGGGAGGCGGCGGCCGGCGAGCCCGTCCGTGGGGGAGCGAAGGGACGCGCTGCGGCGGCGGCGGCAGCAGAAGCAGCAGGCGCTGCTCACCGGGGACGCCCGCGGCTCGCCCCTCTCAGCTGCGGGAGAAGAGCTTTTTGCCGCCCGAAGTAAGTCCGAGGGGGCGGCGGGGGCTCCTGGGGTCCACCTGAGGGATGGTCCCCCCGCGGGGGAGGGTGGGGAGCGCTTTCCCCCCGTCCTGCCCCGGCTCTAGGGGATTTGCCCCCGCGGGGCTCCGCAGCCCCGGCCCTTCCTCGCCTCCTCTCGCCGCCCGGCGCCGCGGAGCGGGGCCGTGGGGTCGGGTGGGACTCGGCGGGGTGGTGGGGGAGCGCCTGCTGCCCTGCAGGCACCTGTCCGAGGGGCAGGCGGGAGCCGAGGTCTGGGGGTGCCGGGGAGCGGGACGGGGTGGCGGGGTTGGCCGTGCTGGGGAGCGCTGCCGCGCCTGACGGCCGCCCCGCTCGTGGGAGCGTCAAAAAGCCACGGCAGGGTGAGAAGGAGAGAGGTGGCCGTGGGGGACGTGAGCCAGCGGCGAAGGGAGGCAGGAGTCCTCGCGCTGATCCGTTTCGAGAGGACAGAAGGGCAGCGGAGTGACCCCAGAGCGGCAAACCCCCTGCGGGTCCCAGTTGCCCGGTGCCAGGAATGTCCCGGCTGAGACTCGGGATAATCAGGTTAAATTGGAGCCTCAGACTGAGCACTTTAACTAATTTTTTTCTTGGGACTTTGCCTTCTTATCCCTAGTTTACTTCTAGTGGAACAACTGAATCTAGCAAGTGCTGATAGACCTATTTAAAACTGTTGTTGTTAGTTTCTGTCTTTCTTTTCCTCTGGAGGGAGAGGTTGGGAGAAAACAGGAGTTAACAACGGTGAAAACAGAGTTTTCTCCTGTTGAGCATACGCGTTATTCCGCAAATGTGTCCTGGTCTCCAACACTGATGCTTCTAACTCCTTACCCTCCTTCATCCTCTCCTTTTTAAAAGTAGAGCTTTTTATAGGGCAAGGGTAGTCTTCATTCTTCAGGAGCTCATCTGCTCCTTTGACATGTTCCAGCTGCCTGTCGCACACCTCTCTCTTCCACGCTGCAAGTGGTTTGCCTTGGCGGTGAATGTCTACTATGCATTAGCTTTGTGACACACTCTGCAGCTGGATTCTAGGATGTAAACCCTAGAGACTAGGTTGTTCTTGGGACTAATGTGGAAATGTTTGCGACATGCATAAGTCTTTTTCGGTGAGATAACCCTTCAGCTATGGGTAGGGGTAGGTGTTTTAACTAGATCCTGTTTGCCCTAAATGACTTGTATTAAAGTGGAAGAACGCTTTACCTGTGGCTCATCAACTCTTGAACTCTCTGCCCTTTCCTTGTTTTCCCTTTGGAGCTCGATTTTTTTTGAGCTTTTAGCAAAGTTCAACTTTTTGGACAAGAAATAGACTGAGTATGTAACTGTGCTAGGTAGAAGGAGGGAAGAGTTGGAGAGAAAGAGAGAAGGGAAGGATATGGGAAAATTTGTTATAAAGAAGTACTTGACTTTTACATTTTCTGGACAGTGTGCTTGAGCTAATTTACAAAGCAAATTTTAAGGTTTTTTAAATTTTTTCCCCCTGTGTATTTCTGTTTCCTGCCTGCAAAGAAATAAGAATTTTTTAAAAAAAGGAAAAAAATGTCTGAACTTTTGATCAAGAGAAATAGTCCAAAGGGAAAAATGAACCTGCGTATTTGTGACAAAATTTGTTAATTTGCTGTAGCAATGAAAATTTGGAAGTGAATTGAGAGGGTACTTCATTGGAGAGGACGAACAAGGAAAAAAGCAGCAACAAAAAAACCCTGCTGCATAATTTAGTGATTCTTCCTGAAGAGAAGGAGAGCAGGGGTTTAATATACTCCTGTCTCCAGGCTAAGCTAAACTGTTTGGTGACTTATGAAGCTTTGGATGAAATTGAAGGACACAAACTGACTGGTGTTAGCATGCTCCAGAGCAAGCTCTTGCGTGGAAAAAAGAGAAGCCAGCAACAGATCTTTCTTTTACAAATGGTAAGTCTTTTTTTATAGTGTAGAAGTGGCCTAAGAAAAACAGACGTTTTGCAATTATCCAGATGTCTATCACCAGTTATTTGAGATGCAGTCTGAGGCTGGTACATCCTTGACAGCAGAAGGTTGGTTTTATCATAGTATTATAAAACAGTGCTGCTATCACAGTACCATATGCCTTTATTCCTCTATGCCCATTCTGACACTGAGGACACTTTAGAGGCATATCTTATTCCTGACACAACTGTACTGATGGACTTTTTGTGTAGATTCATCTTTCTGTTGCTAATGTGAATATTATTACTTAGCTGACCTCCAGCAGTCACGGCTCCAGCAAGGTACTTCCCTGACATGTTCTGTATTTCTTCTTGATCATTCTGGGAATGGTTGTTCCTGAGTCCTCAGATAACGATTAAAAATAATCCTTTATAGAAGCTTTGAACATGCACTCATTTAACTCATACTCTTATTTTAGTGTGTTTTTGTGACAGGAAAGATACAATTTATCAAGTGTGATGGTGCAACAAGTGTTTTAGCATAACACTAGGGCATTAGGGATGGAGCTGGCATTGCCCATGAAACCTCCTGCTCTGTTCAGGCCCCCTCATTACCTACACTCCCAACTGTGGTGTTTTCTGTGGGAACTGGTCTTTAACAATGTACGCTTTGCTTCGATATTTACAACCTCTTGCTGATCAGTGTATCAAAAGCATTTTCATTTAGAGGATTCATTTCAGGACTTTAATTGAGGAAATCTCTTTGTTTCAAGCCTCTATAATAAACTATTCAAAGTGCTGTCTTTGAACGAACTAGGTCACTGTAACGCGCACACACACAGAGTGATTCTCATCTGCTTAGGGTAGCCTGCATTCGGTTGAGCCATATCCCTGGTGAGCTTGTCCCTAATTTATCCTTCTTGGACTGGCTTGTTCACAGGGAGCTTATGCTGAAAATTCACTGCTGGAGGTCATTCTCCATTCTTGGCATCTCTGGCAGCCTTAAGCTTAAATTGCAGCCTCATTTTCTATCCAATCAATACCACTCTTATGTGGCTGAGTTTCCATGGTGCCCCCAATCTTCTGTCTACATATTGATGTCTGACAGCAGGAATAGCATTCTGTGTTGCTATATATACTTACTAAACCTGTCAAAACTATTTAGGGTCTGTCGCACTAATTTATATCCATATCCTGATATTATTTGTATCTGTTGAGCTTTGACTGATGGAACTCGCTGCACTAAGGAATCAGCCTCAACAATGCACTCCAGGGATGGCTCAAGGGATGGACGTTTTGAGAAAGGGAAAAAGACTCTCTTCTAGAGTAGCTGGGGTAGTCTAGAATCCTTTGAGCACAATAGAGTCATTTTGAAAACATCCAAGTCTCAATGGCTCCAAGTTAATGCTTTGGAAATCATTCTCCATTGTGCTGCTTTGAATGCATAGAGGGTCCTCTCCGATGGAGATGTGGAGAGGAAAATAGAACAGTGGGCATTGTCAAGTGTTCAATGTGCATTTGAGGCGAGTTGGGGGAAATTTGAGTCAGTTGTTTCACATCAACTTTCTTCAGCAGAAGCACTGTGGAAAAATGAAATTAAAGGATCGAGCCATGTCTTCTGTAATGTGAATGTTTGTGTTTTACTGCAGTAACCCACAGGGCATTGTAGTTGTGTAAGAAACGGTATGACCGTGTCTCTGTGGATTGGCACAGCAGCAACTAAACAGGATGAGAAAAGACATATCTTCTGTGTGTCGTTAACTTCCAAGGGACTGATACTTGTTATTTGTGCCAATGGTAATAGACACTAAATAAAAAACTGTAGATTTTTTTTTTTATTTAAATATGCTTTGCAAACCATTGATCTTATATCAAACAGATGTGGTCATCACCTGGAGAAACTCTTCAATCCTGCTGTCTTTAACATGAGCTTGATCCAGCCCATGAAATGAGTTGGCTGTCAGTATGGAATTTGCTGCTTAAAATTTTGTTTGCGCTGAGTTGCCAGAAGAACTGATTTTATGATGCCAAGTTCACTAATACTTTTCAGACCCTCTTCAGGCTCCTACAGTCTTTTCACTAGTGAAAAGTAAGGACCTTTAAGACTTTAAAGGCCATGTTGCAGGTGGTGTTTGACATTGTGGTTCAGTTTGTTAAGCTTTCAGCAATGGCTTACCTTACCATGGTAGAAGGAGTCAGAGGGACTTTACCAAACTAGACACTCTCTTAGCCAGTATATCCCACCTTATTTTATTCCAAGGAGTACAGTTACTGAACCATTTAAAATATCTGACTCTACTTCCTGCAGTGGCACCATGATGATTTTTTTTTTTTTAAACTTTTCTCATTTCCTTGCTTGCTTACATATGTGGGAGTGACTTTTTTAAAAACTGTAGTCATCTTGCAGACTGCTTTTTAATGTCTTTCAGACCGAAGGTTGAGAGACCACAGCTGTAGGCAGTTTCACGGGAGATGAGGGGGGAACGTGAATATCATAAAGAGCTAGATACATTACTGATGCAGCCAGGTGATTTCCACCCCCTCTGTCCCTCCACTCCAAAAAGACTCTGCCCTTCCTTGCTTTCCCAGAATAGCAGATTCTGGTTTCAATGTGGATAATCTCTGGAGGTGAGAAGTAGTCTTAAATCGGAGGTAAGATCCAGTTTTGCTACATTAAGAAAAATGTATTACTGTGTTAATTTGGGCCCTAGTAGCACGTTGCTTTGCAAGTACCATTGATTGCATGGCAGCTGCAACGGAGGGGTTTAGGGCAGAAGAACATGACAAGAGTTGGGGATTTTCTAGTAAAAATAGTCTCTGAAAATGAGTAGTGCTTGGGGCTCTAGTCCACTGCCATTTAGTAAACTGCAAAGTTCAAATTTAAACTGGACCTTTCTCCTCTGAGGCCTGCCAGCACTATTTCAGAGCTTATTAAATGTTTCATGAGAGTGTTATAAAAGTCTTCCTTCCTCATTAGTTTCTACAGAGTTTCAGTGTAGCTTGGACGTTGTAAACATCCCCTGTTTAGTTAGGGAATGATACCATTGTCAAGTGCCTGTGGGGAGGGAAGAGAAAGAGGAGAAATTCTCAGTCCAAATGCTTGCCTTGACACTGGTCCGCAGCTAGCTAACAGTGTAAATGAAATTCAGTTTTTGCCATCTTCAGACGATATGTTTGGAGCAACTCACTATCTGTATGAGTTCTCCTCCCAGGAGTAAAACCAGACAGAACAACTTGGAGGGAAGAGTTGGCCGGATGGGCTCTTCTTTCCTTCATCAAGCCTCTCTCTATGCACCCGGACTGATGCTCTCTTGCCTTAGTAGGGCTGGTCCAGCTGGCAGCAGAGACAGGCACAGACAATGAGGTTGAGTTTCAGGCTTGAATGCAAAGTTGGTCTTGATCTTCTGAGATCATTAAGGAAGATAGACCACTCTGCTTCTGACCACCATTTGACTTTGCTACCTGCATCTGTCTGTTGCCTTAGGCTGTCCCCGAGGACTAGAAAGGTAAAAACCAGATAATTGGGCTATACGGGTATAAAAGACAGGAGGAATTACCTGTGTATTGACACAAGCAGCAAATATATAGATATCTGTGGAAGTCAGAATGGCCCTGTCTGATTGCAAGAAACAAAAATGACTGAACTTGCTTCTCAAATTCAGTTCCATTGGATATCAGGCACAAACCCTGTTTTGTTCTTGTGTTTTGCTTCTCAGAACCACGCAAACAATGGCATTAGTTTCATAACCAACTAGAGATGATCTGACTATTGCATTTAAGGCTTCCTTGTTTCGACCGGATCACTAGTACAACAGATTTATTTATGTATTTATTTTTTTAGCTATACTTCTCACACATCATGTATCTCAAAGTGCAAAAGAGTCTTAGTAGTGCAGTGCAAATGTATGCGCCCATCTGTAGCCAGCAACAGAAGGCTCACAGTCTGGAGCATCTTTGCCTCCATGACAGGAGCATCCAAAATGTGCTTAATACTGTGTGTAGGTAGTTCTCATATGAAAACCTTTTTATTTAAAAGTAGCTATTTTACAGGTGGGTTGTTTTTTTTTGTTTGCTTGGGTTTTTTTGGTTTTTTTTTTTTTTTTTTTTTTACAGGTTTACAGCATGCAAGTAACAGTGGAAAGAATGACATTGTCTCAAAATGCCCATTTTAACATTTCTGTGATGCTTTTCTAGGCACTTTTATAGACAGTAATGGATGGAGCTTTTAAGAAAGGTCTATTGTCTTTGAAAGTGATATAAGGAAGGGACTTAGAAATAGCCTTGTTAGAAGGATGGCACCTCTAATATGGTGCTGTTTCTGCAGTGTTACAGAACTGCAAGGTCACAGTTTCCTTTTGGACAGCTGAATTTCTTCCATTTCCATATTGAGATTTATTTCAGCTTGCTAAGAATCATATTCTTCCTGTTAAGCAGAGATTAGTAATAAACCAGACACACCTACTCCCACCATTATTCAGGGAAAGTTGATGCTTCAGCAAGAACTTCATCAGAATAAGGGCTACAGAGTTCAACCTAAGATTTAGAAAGGGTGCCCACCCCTTTGTTTTGGTGACAAATTCTTCAAAATAAGACACAAATGAGTTATAATGCTGGTAAATGGTTGTGACTCTTCTTGTACTTCTTGCAGCAGAATCTCATTACTTTCATTGGAAGTGCCTTTAGAGTGAAGCACCTTTTAGTAAATTAAAGATAAATCAAGAGAGTGTTCTGCTATTCTGTCTTAAATCTGGTAGGAAAACACTTTTTTTCCTTTAGTTTGAACAATAAAAATTATGTGTTCAAAAGTAGCCTCCCCACCCCCACCATATTAAACAGAAATAGTTTAAACTTCTTGTCCTATCTACTTAGGGTTGTTTCTCCTGGAAACCCAGTCTTCTGTGGTAGTACCTTAGCTTTCCGTCCAGTGCTGCTGAAAGGCCCCTGAGATGCAATGATTGCTTTCCCGATAGCTTGTGACACCTGACTGCCTGGTTGTTTGGATTGCTGCCTTCCCAGAGGTCACAAAGATGTTTTTGTTTGCACAAGAGTCACTTGCTTTTATTAGAAGCCTGCCTGGGTGCAGCTGATATGCAGTAGGGACCCAGGGGCTGGAAAAAAAAATAAAACTCTAAAGCCAACAGATAGGATTTTCAGAAATCTTCCAAAAACGTTGCAAGCTTTGATTCAGGAACTTCATGTCATTTCACTTATTAAATCCTCACTTTCCTAAGATGTCCCTTTAGCCCATGTTTCTTTTCTGATTTGCGCGTTGTCAGATGCTTTTGCTAATCTCTGTAGTTGATGCTTGCTTAAGTGATTATTTGGCAGAAGTGTGTGAGCAGGCGTGTGTGTGATTGTCGTTGGCATGACAGTTAGTATGATATGGCATTAGCATACTTGCTCCATGCTGCAGGCCACCTCCTCTTCTAGGCATACTTATGCAGCAGGGAAAAAAAAAAACCAAAACAACAGAAAGCCATGGGGGAGCCAGTTATTTGTATGGTGATATTCTGGCCAGTTTGACCAAAGACCTACAGAGTTCAGAGGAGCCTAAAAGCTGCTCTCGTTTTCCTTCTATTACTAATCACAAACAGATCATTCACCAGCAGAGGATTTATGAGCTGCAGGGATTATGGGCTGCCTAAATAGGGGTATCTACGTTGAATCTAGTTCTTGGGAATTTCCCTGCACTTGCAAAATAGCGTGGGAACCGTATTTATGGGGTGATAAAGAAGAAAAGGCAAGCTCCGCTCCATGTTTGTTAGCTCACGAACCTGTCTTTAAATGGGACATAGAGTTTAAATTTGTGTTTTGGACTCATTAATATGGAACAGCCATTGGGATTATAGGTGTATGTGTCTTAAGAGGTGTCAGTCTCTCAATTGCTTGTAATTTGAGCTATAGTCTTTGCATGTCTTGTGCATTGGAACAGTTTTAGGGACTATGAGTTTTCTCACTGAGATAATAGTGGGATTTACTTAGACAATGTAAATGTAAAAGTACATATGAAACCTTTGCTTGATAGGTGCCTTAATTTATAAGATTAAACACAGTTAGCGGAAATAAAAATCTTCAATGATACAATAGGCATTCAGGTGCATGCCCTTTATGGGTGGGTGGGTGGGTATGAAATCTCTTGTGATAACTTTTATAGCAATACATTTACTCTGGAGCCTTCAGCAGCTTCACTTGATATTTTTCTGGACATCTATTTAAGCATGAGCTGCTCCTGTATTTTTGGTTAAAATCAAGCTATCGAAGAGCTGGTTTTCTCTTCCACTTTCTGATATAAACTTCTTCTATCTGTCCATGTTAATAACTGTACCTTTCCAAGGCACGGTGTGGGCTGGGCATAACTCCCTGACAAAACCCATCACTGTACGACCACCTGGTGCTGTGAAGGTTCTGGCTTTTCCTGATGAGAGGTGGAGGCTGCCCTCTTCCCATGGGATCAGTCCTCGGTTATACCTCTGAAAGGAGAAAATTTCTGGGCTTAACATCTGAAATGGTTTTGTGAAGCTGTTTGGAATCAAAAATGTAGGAAAGTGGGGAACATGGTCTCTCCTTGTCCCTAACTACTTGCAAAATTCGTCATGTTTTCACGATGAAAAAATCTGAAGTTCAAAAAGGGATGGGAATGGAAGGAAAAGTGGGTGAAGTCCTTGCTCTTAAGTATAACTTTGATCTAGAAAAGTTATTTTGAGGCTGTTTCAAAAAATATTTATAGATCCTTTTAGTATTTTGCAACTGAGATAATATTTACAAACACCCCTTCTTATACAGTAGCGTAATGTGCTACATCGTCCTGGCCTTTCTTTGGCTGCTTTTCTGTGCCCAAATACGGCATCTCTGTGCTAGTTTTCACAAAAGGTGAGAGCTCTTAAAAATGCCTGGAGATTGAATACTGACATGCAAGGAGAGGACTAAAAAACAAAGGGAGTATATTACAGCATGTACTTTGTTCATTTAATTGCTATGTACTATAGTTTAGTTTGAATTATTTATGACTATATCTACATGGAAGTAGTCCTTTAAATAAGAACCCCTCCTCCTTGTGCAAACCACAACTAGGTTGAGTGGATATGGAGGCTGTGCATTTTTATAGAGAAAAATAATGATATGTATAGACACTTTGCTCCAACACTGTGCTTTACACACGTACATCAAAAGTGAGTCTCTGGAGAAACTTTCCAAACTGTAGGGATGTGTAGCAAAAATGTGTTATCTAACTTTAGACTTTCCAATTGTGCAACACGTACTATAAATGACAAGTTCACATCTTTCTGTATTGATGCTTTCAGCATGTGCAATAAGGTTCTAATTCTAGTTGGGATTTTACCAAGTGAGATTTCTCAAGTAATTGTAGGTGGGAATTTCTTGTCTTATTTAAATAGGAACTTCTGAAACAAACAAAAAACCCAAAGCAGGAGAAGTCTGTGAAGTGTAAATTATCTGTCTAAGTCAAGAAAAATTGAGGTTGAAATATTTCACATCAGGCTTATCGGAATGTGAATTTTCGAGTTACTGAATCCAAGATTTCTGTACCAGTGTGTATCTGAACTAGTGTGTATCTGAACTCTTGCAGCACATAATGGGTATTGAGGGAATGAAAACAAGATCTTGAGCCTACATATGAGGTGGATAGATCCATTGGCTACAGTAAGATCTTTGTGATGCCCTATGATGTCCGTCTGATGCGTTCATTATGGCATTTTTATGATCATGATGTCTCACAAAAAAGAGTGGTATAGTATACAGCAATGGGGAAGGAGGAGCATTTTCTCAAATTTATCCTTTCCTGATCAGTTTAGGTTTTTTTTCAAAATATACCTTTGAAAATTAGAATATAATTGTAATAATTGTAAACACTTGTAAACAATTGTAATAATCATAAATTATTACAAAAATATTTCTTTACAAAATAATTTTAAACACTTGTAATAATTTAAAATCGTTGTTTACAATTATTACTAGTATAATTATAAATTGAATAAAAATGGAATTTTGATTCCATTTTTTCCCAAAGCCTTGTGTATATTCTTTTCAGTTGCTCCACAGGACATGGTGTTTGGATTGTCTTTTTTTTTCCCCTCCCTATGTAGTCATAGCTTCTGTTGCAAAAGACATTTTAGCCTAAGTTGAGTGTTAAGTAGACCCTTAACCTAGAATAATATAGTTTTCACTGCCTGATGCAGTGTGTGATTTGTGTGAAATGAAAGGAATACTTTTAAAAATCTCATTTATATATGTCTTCTCTTCCCTCAGGATCAAAAAAGTATTCTAGGCTTAAAAATGTTTTGAAGTAGCAGAATTTACAAGCTGTGGCAGCTGATGCCAGGTTTGCTGCCCACTTTGAGCAGCCTCGCCAACTTCTCTAGTTTCCTTGCTGATTCCTGTCCGGTCCCAGTTTTGCTGTCTGGCAAAGCTAAACCACTGAAGGCTGCTACTGCTTCTATAGCTGTGAAATAGGTCTGGATTTTTCTAAGGCATGGCTCAAGCCCTGTGATTAGTAGTCCAATTGTACAAGATATAAAAGTGGATGGAAGAGCGTGGGTTGAGTTCTGTAAAACCAGGGTTATGTGGACTGCTTAAAACTCTTTGTAAGTAGCCTTCATCTTCCTTAGCTTTAAATGTTCATAGATCTGAAATGGATTCTTCCCTGAACAGATAAACCACACCTAAGCTGTTTTGGTTTTGAAGATGTATTTCCATAACTCTGAATAGCTGAGGTTTCCTTAATCTTAATTCTGAATCCCTGTGTCTCTAATGTCCTTATTTTTATAACCCCAACTTCTCTTTGCTTTAACCTCTCTTCTATTTAAATAGTGTAGTAGGTCATCTTTCATAAATATTACACATTCTCTCATGTTTCTCGTTTTCAGTGGCCTTTTAGAGCCCCATGCCTAGTTCTAAATCAGCAAAACATTCCAGCTTAGTGGAAATTTAACCTGTCATTCTATAATTGCATTATAATTTCCATAGTCAAACTTTTTTTCATATTGCAGTTTAAAATTTTAGAAACACTATTCTAAAGTTTTTGTCTAGTCTGAATGACTCTTCTGCTAAGTACTAGGATGTGACATCTTTTGTCTCCAGAGTTTTTTTGCTGTCTAGAAGTTAATTCAGTAATCATTGGTATATAGCGGTATGTAAGCATGTATGTGTTTTTGTTCCATTAGACTTCAACGTGTCTGGTGAATTTTATCTGATATTTGTGTTGTCCAGTTGTCTGGGTAGCTGCGAGGACAAGGACCTCCATACTGTTGACTAATACAATTTTATATGGGCAGCACATTTTGTCGCGTTGTTTTTCAGATGATTCATAAATGCACTCAACAACACTGATCCTAGGCTGAACTTTGGGTGTTACAACCCTTTCTTCCATACGAAGAACTGATTATTGTTCTTACTCTGGGATTCTCAGTTCCTTGGCTAATATTTAGAAAGTGACAGGACCTTAACCACTTATCCCAAGATTACCAAGCTCTCCTAATTGCTTTTTCAAAGTCTTTGAAAATCCAAACGATTTACATCTAGTGAAAAATAGCCAGGATAAGTTTTTAAAGGCTTCTTGTAGATTAGTGATGCATAGTTTATCATTGTGAAAAATGTGGCTTTTTAGACTTTTCTAGTTTGTGAGGCTTCTATTTCAGGCTAGCTGGTTTACACTTGCCTTTAACTGATTTTTCTCAGCTCTGGAAATGCAGTTTAGTGAAACCGAATTTCTCAAGCTCTTTTTTTTTTTTATTTTTTAAATTGACTTTATTTTATTTTCCCTAATTCTGTCTGGCAGTTCTACGTCAAGTTCTCGTACATAAACCTAAGGCACACATCTCTCTTCCCTCCTTTGAAGTAAAAACTGAAGCAGAGGAGCCATTAACTTCTGTGCAATCTCTTTTTCTGCCCTCATTGAGTTTTTTGCATTAGGGTAGTCTGCCGTATATTCTGCAGGAGCCACCGGCTCTTCTGGAGTTCCAGTTTCCCATGTGCTTAAGGAATGCCTTATTACTTGTCACTATGTATTTGCCTCCTTGTTCCTCAACCTTGCTCTTGGACCTCTTAATCTCCATTTTGCATCTCACCTGCCAAAGTTGTTCTCTCCTATTAGTTTCACTCAGGCTGGATTTCCCTTTTCTTTCTCTTAAGGGTATTCTGTGAGTGAATAAATTCTTAAACTACATTTGAGAGATCATTGGTTAGTTGTGGTGGGTTTTTTTTTTTTTTTTTTCCTTTTCTTTCTTTCTGAGTGGTCAGAAGTATCATCAGTGATTGCACTTTGGCACCGTTTCAGAATATCTGTGCTCATTCCTTTCATGCTTTATTAAAGGAAGGTTCACGGGGAACAGAAAGAAGTGACTCCCAAACATTGTGCTTCTTGAAGCCTGGTTCTCTTAGGACTGGTAGTGACCTCCCAATTGTAGCATCCACTATAATCAGGGAGTAACTTTGGGGTGAAGATTTCAAAGGACTGTGAGAGAATTCTATGTTTATATCCTATGGAAATGTATTTGAACTATTGCAAATCTTCCTTTGGAAATTAATCTAGAAACATAGCTAATTCCTGAATCAATTCTTTTCCACTGTTTGGGACTAGTTCATTGTAGCTTTTCCTTCTGAAAGCTTCAAACCAGCTGCCAACATATGATTACACTGACAAGAAATAATTTTTAAAAATTATTTCATTTTCACATTTCTAGAAAATGGTAATGTTGTCATCATTTGATCACCAAGTATTTTACATAGATCATCTCTGTTCTGAATTGGAGGCTTGTCTTCTATCATCCCCAAGACTGTAGCTCAGAATTTGTAGTTGGAAACACTCCCCTAATGTACCTCCTTGCAAGGAAAAGCTCATTGAAGAGAGCCTGAAAAGTCAGATTTGTACTTTAGAGTTCTTCCTCTTTCTTACTTGGTATGAGTGCAAGTATAGCTCAAGGTTGTACGTTTTCTCTTTTTAGAAGAATCCCCTCTAAGCATTTTAGCTAAAGGCCAGATCTAAAGTCCGTCCAAGTAACTAAATATATATGTAAAAGTAAATGTATATATGTATGTAGACTCATTGTGAGTTAGATTGTCTGTATAATTTAATATTTTTTGTGTTACTGCTTTTTTTTGATTAATACTTGAGCAAACTGTGCTCCAGGAAGCTGTTTGTGATATCAGAAGTGCAAGCTGATTGCACTCGTGTATTGATGCCCTGATGCTTTCCAGCTGTAGTAAATGGACAACTATTTGAAAATAAGTATGTTAGAGTTGGAAAATCCTGTGAAAACTACCCATTTTCCCTTAAGTCTGACTGAGTTCAATTAATGTGATGCTTAGTCTTCCTGCATCTCACAGAGAATGTTTTTAACATTACCTTTTTGTAGTACATTCATACTTCTAAAATGTCTTCCATTTAACTTCTAGAATTATTCACATTCTGGGCAAAATTGATGCTCCCCCCCATTTTCTATTATGGAAAATCAAGACTTAGCAAGTTGAGGTTACAGGTACTTTAAAGTTATTACCTTTTAAGTAATGAGTCCCAAAGCAAATCTTTGGGAATAGGAGGAATATATTGTTGCATCCTTCATTTTGAAGCTATCTCCTGTGCTCAGTGGTGGTGGAGAGGACAGGGTTTGGGCATCCACTTACATGCTTACTCCTTAGCAGGTCAGGAACAGCCCCTTCTCCAGGTTGCATCTCTGTGCACAGATGGAGTGAGGGAGATGGGAGACAGTAATGTGTTATCACCAACTGATGTCACAACAAACAATCTCAAAGACTCTGTGCATCTTTTTTTCTATTTTGATGCATGCTGGCATTTCTTTAGCAGAAGCAAATCAACTTATGCAAACATATGCCAAGAGCAGGAAGGAAAGGCTAATTGATCAAGAAGAATGAAATGGGCTTCTGTATTTAACAGTTTTGGGGGTTTTTTTTGCTAGTGGAACAAGATTTATAATAATGATTACTAATCATAAAGGTCACTCAAGCCCTTTCTTAAATTCATATATTTAGAGAAAAGCATCTGTAAAGGAATATATGGAAAGAGCCAGTTACGGATCTCAGCTGGGTGATACATACATGTTCTTCCTTAATTTTTAGCAAACTAGTACATGCAAGTTAGGTGCATTGCCACTTGTAAGCCCTGTCTCTCAGCATTTCCATATAAGCCTGTTAACAGGATTGGGCTGGACTTAAGAAAGAGCTCGTTCCTATTCTTGGTGAGCTCAAGTGGCTTTTATGTAGGATGCTGTGAATGGGCACAAGGGCTTAGTGCTTCTTGTCATCATGTGAGTCGCTGAATGCATTACAGTTTTTGCCATGACACACGCAGCATCAGGAGTAACAGAAGCCAACCTAGGTTGCAGTTAAGCTCCCACTTCTAATGATGGTGCTTTTAGATTACTTGCCTATGACACCTCTGAGTGTGGCAAGTTAAGGAGTGACAACAAGTAGTTTTTGTTTAAGGTAAATAATTGTTTAGGTGGAACGAGCAGAAAAGCGTGCCTGGTTTTAATGGTACTCCGCTGTGTATAGGCTTTGGAAATGAAATAACTTGACCTTTCTTAATAGCATACTTTGTGTTTCACATCCAGCTGCTACTGCCACTGGACTGAACTGCACAGTTAGGGGATTCAGTGGCGGGGGAAGAGAATAACAGTGTCAGAGCTCAGGGGAAACATTTTTGTCATACAATGGGTAGAAACAAAGACTGCCAGCCTCCTGGGACTGGAGTGAGCCTTCAGCTTGGTACGGTGGGTCTATGGGTTTTGATGGCTCTGATAACACACAGTGTCATATCAGCACACTGATAATGCTAGTGTACTCTGCTGCTCTGGTGTTCCCCCACCCCACCCTGGCTCATGCAGGATTCACGACATTGTCTCAGGGTGTGCTTATCCATATGTGTGGTTTGCAGGCTGCCGGCTGCTCTGCGAGGTCCCGGAACACCCTGTCATTGATCCCATTCTCCTCCTTCCCTGTTTGCATGGCGGAGCAGAAAGCACGTGTAGAACTTGCAAATCACAGCAACACAGGTCACAAGCAAAGTAAAAGTCGAAGTGATCCTGACAAATCAGATGGTTTCCCAGCAATTGAGAGAGTTTTTCACAGAGAAATGAAACATGCTGTCCTTTGGGGTTAATAAAATGTGCACACAGAAAATTTGGAAACATGGTTGTAGAATAGCAGGAGAAGGTCTGACAGCAGTTTCTGTACGCTGCTGAGGATGTTGAGTGTTCATCTCTTAACTCAGCCACTCCAGGACAGCTGAGCTCTAGTTGCAGTTTGTATGGATCGCTAATAACTTTGATGCACAGTGACTAACCTAGATACTGGATGCTTTCAGTCATGACACATTTTGGCCTGAGAATTTGTATTTCCAACAGAGAACTGAGTGTGGTGGCTGGAATGTGTTTGACCCCAATTTGGTGCTACTTCAGCATCTGCCCCTTTGGAGGCTGGGTTTTTTAGGCAGAGACCTCTCAAAGCATTTGTGTTCGGCATTTGTGATTCCTGTGACATCTGCTGTAACAATCAAGGCAGATGAAGATGGTGTCCAAGAAAAGACTTGAAGAGGATTACAAGGTACTCTAAACCTGAGGACAGAGAACTTCTATGATGTTCCATGACAGACCAAGGCAGGACACGCCGAGAAGCTCCCCCACCTAAATTCATTTTAAAATCAGCTGTGCTGCTGTGCTCTTACACCCTTTTCCCAGGGCCAGGCCTGGGAAGGCAGGTAGGGCAGTGGAGCTGGGATAAAGGGCTCTCACACTTTGGGGAGCAGTGGATGCTGCAGGTAGTGATGAAGAAATGCTGGCAGTGTGGTGGTGGGGAGTAGTGACACAGGTGCCTGGTGTGTCAATACATCATTTTTTTCTTCTTGTGGCTAGAACAGGACTGTGAATACAGAGGAGGTGCTGTAGGATAAGACACATGGTTTTATGGAAGTTCAGGGCAAGAGAAATGAAATTGTGCAGACACGGTGTGAAACATATTTGCAGAGTTGTGTGTGGGAATGTTACATTTTGCTTTCCTGCAGCCAGCTTGGTGTAGCTAATAGTATTTAATGCTCTGTTGTTTCTTTGTTTGTTTGTTTTCCCCCTTTTAAGCAATGTACTTACCTCATAGAGGAAAAAGAAATCTTATTCATGTATGTAGTACCTTCCTGGGAACTGGGAAGAGCACAGGGCAGTTTGGAGTTGACACACAGAGATTTATTCCTGGCTGAATAAGCTGTTCCTGAGATGCTGTGGGCCTGTTCCTAAGCAGGCGTGTGATCAGGCTTCCATGGAAATCTGGCTTTCTGTGTCATCCTGTCAATTCAAAATATTTCAGGAGCTTTTTAAAAGTTGGTCATGATCTGGACCCATTTCTGGTTTTCTCCCCCATTTCCTTGGCTATTCTAACTACTTCTTTTAATTTGCAGTGCCTGATGCTTGAGGAGAAATCCCATCACAAATCTGCCTAGAGTCTCTGGATTCTTTACTGCATACAGAGTTCAGGTCTTCTCTTGCTCTCCACAGGGAAAAAGAAGAAAAAAAATAATGTATTGCTCATAGTAAATTGGGTTTAAAAGGGAAGAGATGGAATAAATATACCTTATGCTCCCTTGGATGTAAGGACGAGTGGGTGGAGTACCAGACTGCAAGGGAGATCAGAGGCAGAGCTTCTCCAAAGACAGGCAGGTGAGGAGCTGGCTGGTCTGGTGGCAGAAAGTCTGCAGACTCTTTGAGGAGGCTGGTGTTCTGGTGCTCCTCAGAAGCCTGAGTGTTAACTAGCATCTCTTTCCCATTTTCCTGGTCACACAGCTGCATAAGATAAAAGCTTCATCGAGCTCCTAGACCTTGGACTGGTCTTGCAAAATCCAGCCAGCCGTTGTGAGAGGGGTTAATTCACACCGTCGCCACAGAAGACAAAATGGATCTTTGAAACAAATGTGGTGGTGGGGGTAAACCCATCAATCATGTGAATACTGCTTTACAGTAATTCACAACTGCAGCTTTTTTCTTAAGCAAGGGCTGGCCGAGTCCGATCAATCCCTTGGCTCTCAAATAGGTCTCAGCAGGCAGTAGCTTGTGCCTTGTGGGTTTGTATGTACATGAAAGCCCACTTTATATTAACTCTGTGGCATAGTATTTTTTTTCCTCTCTCTAAACCCCTTAGCGCTAATTCAGTGTAATTATACTCACTGAATACAGTACTGACAGCCCCACTCCTCCCCCTTTCCTGTCAGGATATTGGCCTAAAAATCACTAGATGAAGAAAATCCAAAACAATGATGGGATTCTTTGTTCTGGCCTTCTACATAGGTTTTTATTATTTTAATCTAACTCGTTGGTCACACTTTCAAGTATTTTCTCTAAAGCTGAAGACTGAAAACACTTCTTTTTTTTCCTTTTAAAAATTAATGAAAAATTAGACTTTAGTCTTTAAGGAAAATGCTAAATATTGCAAAACTCATTACTAACTGAGCATTGGCATCATTATTAACAGCCTGAGGCTGCTGAGGACCTCTTTCTGCCTTTTTGGAAAGGGGAAAGGTGCCAGGAAAAGGCAGGGAACCTCTTTTCCACCTGTTCCTTCCCATGTCTATGTCTGTGTGTTAGGGATGGGTGACATTTTCCCTGTCGTGCTTTCAGGGCTGAAAATAAAGATGCAGGTGGCTTAGCACAGCATGTTTTAGTTCTTTCTAGCTCCATACGTATGAATGAAACTTATGTACTGGGAAATATCTGGAAAGCAGTGAATAAAAAGAATTTTATGGGGTCATAGGAGGTAGACAGTGGCAGATGAGGTCTGAATGTAGTGCTGTGGTAAAATGTCTAAACCCAGTTCTTAGGCATGTATGTGAGACGACCAGGCTAGGGCGATGGTGGTGATGACATAGATACAAGGATAAGGCATTTTGTGTTGGTATCAACATTTTCAAAAGGTACAAAAAAGAAATGGGGAAGGGGAAGGGGAAGGGAAGGGGAAGGGAAGGGGAAGGGAAGGGGAAGGGGAGGGGAAGGGAAGGGGAAGGGAAGGGGAAGGGAAGGGAAGGGAAGGGAAGGGAAGGGAAGGGAAGGGAAGGGAAGGGAAGGGAAGGGAAGGGAAGGGAAGGGAAGGGAAGGGAAGGGAAGGGAAGGGAAGGGAAGGGAAGGGAAGGGAAGGGAAGGGAAGGGAAGGCTCTCCAACAAACTAATGGTTGGAGAAAGTTCACTCTGCAGCTTAAAGAGCTTAGTTTGCCTGGCAGACTCAAGGAGAACAGATAACCACATTATAAATATCTTTTAGGGAAAAAAAATAACAAGTACAGAAGGCTTCTAACTTACTGGGGAAAGCCATGATAAGAAAAATTCAATTACAAACTAATTTACTATTTTACAGTGTCGATGGTGGGAGGCAGGATGATAATTTCACAAAAGCTTTCATAGAAGGCAGCGGTTCCCTCATCTTGTGAAGCGTAAATGGCAAATGTAGAGTTGTGGATTCCAGAAGATTGGTACAAGAAACTAACTTGGGGCTTTTGCAAAAGGACATCCATTTTGTCTCGACAGAAGAGTTTTTCTCAGCAGCTCAGAGGTGAAATGTGGGTAGGTCAGCAAAACAGGAGTCTGTGTTTTAAAAGATAGAAAATGTGTCCTGCTTTAACAAGTAAGGGAGTTCTCTTTTTAACTGTAATACACAAATACTGTAATTTAGGTACCAGTTACTTCCTACAAAGGCTGTAACGTTGCAAGTCACACCTCTTGTGTTGCCCTTTATCATATCAAATTGTAATTCAGCTGCTGTAAACCTAGTAGAATAGAGCCAAACATCATGTGAAAAACAGAGTGAACAGGGAAACATGCATTATAGAAACTAAAAGGGCCATGCTGGGAGGGCATTTACCATCAAAGTATAGAGGTGCTTACTCCTTCCTTTCTAAGCGAGTATGTTTTTCGGGTTTTTTTCTTTCTTCCCCCCCCCCCCCCCCCCCCCCCCCCCCCCCCCTCCCCTTGCTTACCTTGCCTTAGTGGAATGTTAGCTAAGTGTGTGCTTTTCTTTCCAGTCAAGAATGGTTTTCTCGATAGCAGACAGACAGGCCACAGCCCTTATTCTTGAAACTGTAGTCTTTTAGGTCTCCATCCAAGCATTGTCTTACTGTCTTTAGGTCCTGTCTGTATAAAGCCTCTCAGAATAGTGAATCTGAATGAAGAAAAACATGCATTTGTGAGATAGGTAGATTGCGTCAATTTTTTAATGTAAACAAATCTCTTTAGAGTGAAACAAACTAAATCAAACTAAGGTGTTGCCAGCTCAAAGAATAATATCCACACATTGTGTGCTATTTCTTGTCCACATTTAGTTGGGGAATGTGCAAGGTATGCAGGGATAAGGAGGTCTGGATTTTGCAAGACTGAGGAAACAGAGGCATTAGAGAGGAGGAAGGTGTCAGCTTTATTGGCTTCCTTTGCTCATGGGATCCAGGGACCTTTATTTATGCTTTTCTAGTCATGTGGATAAGCCAGTTCTGTTTCCAGAATCAACAAAAATGCTGATTTTCCTCTCACTGAGAAGAACGAAGGAGTTTAGCAGCTTTGCACTCTAGTTCAATTTGAGAACTGGCTATAGTTATAATAAATTGCTGGCTTTATTTAAGAAGGTTCTGAAAGATCAAATCCAAAATAAGATTTTCGCAAAGGGGAAAAACTTGTTTGCTCCTCTCACTGAGAATATGGAACTGTTCCACAAAGTACATTTCCCTAAACTGAGTTTTCATGTGTAATACAACTTGGGTGGGGAGGACAGGGGGCAAAAAGCAGAAGTTGTAAGCCTGTGATGTGGAAAATGGTTATAGCCTGCATCAGTTCCCCAGACCTTAGTGCAGCCTCTGTTCTCTCTCCTGCTTTGTTTTATGCAAAGATCATGCTTCCCTAGTGACCATTAGGACCCATTACCTCTTGTTTTATCTCTGTGATTAATGTTGCCTGATTTAATGATGATGTTGATGTAGTGGAACCATCTGGTGACTCAACTTCAAAAGGCTGAAGCTCTAGGCTAAAAACTTTGGATAGAAGTGGCAGCATTGGGCCAACCTGGCTCCTGTGGAGCAGAGCGAAACTAATTCTGGATTTCTAGAGCTGATGAGATATTTCTTCTCTAGCTTTATGCAGGTAGCTCCTCCTATTGGTACAAAAAGTGTTTTCAACAAGCTTTGTTGTTTAGGTGAGGGCATGTTAATTTTGAACTTTCTTCTGTGAGTAGTTGCCTAGATAGCAAACTCTCCAGCACAAGAGAGAACTTTGTTTAAACAACACAGACAATAAGTATTACCAGAGCCAGATAAACTGCAGATAAGTGGGCATCTTGATGAGATTAGAAGGGCAGCAGTAGATATGACAAACAGAGGCATATACATTATAAGCTATTCTGTTTAGCTCCTAATCCTTAAACAGACTTTACTGAACTCCACCTGGTTGAATTGTTCTCTCTGGGGACACTGTTTTTCGATTTGTATTGCTGACACAGAAGATCCATCCATGCTACCTTTTGGGTAATTGTGAGCTGCCAAGGCTGAGAGTTCAAACCCTGGAGCACACTGCATTGGGGAACAGCAGCCAGGAGCCGGTGCTCTTGCTGAACAGATGGTGACCCAGAAAGCTGTATGCTCAGCATTAAGTACTTAATGACATGCAGGTGTCCTTCATGGTTAGGAGCACTGAAGTTTTTAAATTTACTGTAGGAAGTTGGTTACTTTGAAGACCAAATGAGGCTTCCCACCTCTGTGGAGCCATTTGTGGCACAATTTACTGCTACCAAAATCTCTGTTTAACATAAACAGATGTGCAGCACAGATCTGACCTGAACTTCCCTGTAGTGGGAATTAAGCATGGATCAACCAGAGACATCTTAATTCAAGACAATTCAAAGCCTTAGCCTGAAGCCACCAGAGAGAAGAACCGTTTAGAGGGTAATTCCTCACTAAGATATTACTATTACATGTTCTTAATACTAGCACAAGTTGGTTTAGACCAGAACTGTGTGATTTCTCTGCCTGTGTAGAATAGCATCTTCCTATTAACTTCTGCCATGCCCTGAATAAATAGTCATTTTTTATAACTAGTAAAACCTTTCCTAAAGGACACCTTTCTTTCTGTTTGCAAGACAGCTTTTGAAGAGGCAAAGCTACAAGTCCATGGGTGTGGGAAGAGAGGAAGAGGTCTGCAGGCCAGAGGAGTGGGGAGGATGAGTCAAGGTGGGAGGAGCAGCACTGTAAGGTTTCTTAGGCTGTTTCCTCTCCCCCTCTTGTGTGTTGTGGTGCTCTCCCTTCTGTCCTCAGTTTATGAGCCTGTAGCATTACTTCTGGCTCTTATACATCTGCAGAGCTGCTTCTCATGAAGGATGAGGCATAGAGAGGTAGCAGTGATTCTGCATCATGCCTTCAGTGCTGGCATTCTTCTGCAGTGAAATATGCTTCACTAGCTTTAACAGGTGATATCTGCAGGTATTTGAAGGGAATGATTCCCCAATAATGGGAAACGAGCCACACGGTAAAAACCCCACCTCAGTAGTAGGCGTTCAGCAGGTGAAAAGGAGCATTATCTGTGCCTGCTTCCATTTATGATAGATGCATTCTGATAGCTGTGGAAGAGAGATCTGGGAGCAATGGAGAATGCTGGCTTTAGTTTCAGTTCATTTGTATACAAGTTGTTACTGCTATTTTTCTTTTTTCAAAAGGCTTTGTGAATATACTGGGTCCCTCTTACTGTGACTCACAGGCAGTATATACTGTATATACTGAAGTGACCATTTCTCCTTCTGTGCCTGAACTCCCCTCCCTGCGGAATCCACAGGGTAGCTCAGGCTAGAGCTAGAGGGTAATACAGATTATCAAAAAGCTGAAGCTTAAGTATGAGCTCTGAGCCTGAGCTCACTGGCCAGCAAAGGTGCTAATGCCACTCCCAGGAAGCTTGACTTGGCATCTTGTTCACCGAATTAACAATGAATAAAGTTTAATGATTCCTGCCTCTCAGGTGATACCTTTTCACTAGAACACTAAATAAGGAATTAAATTGTGGCAAAGGGATTGGGGGAATGAAAGAGAATCATGCCTGGTTAGCTTTCGGAAGGAGGAAAAAGAATCTCATGATTCAGAATGTTAATCGCTCTGTAAGGGGTAACTATCTCCTGGAGTTATCACTTAATCTGTGGGTAGGCTCACTTCTGAGTTGTGCTTAATGAGTAAACTTTGGACTGGTCTTCAATGAAAAGGAGAACTGAATTATCATTTCGCTGTCAGGATAAGGCAGGAAAGCAGTCTTAGGTAAGAATTTGCCTCTTACTGAGTTCTGCCCTTTACAGCTTTTCTCCCATAGCCATCCCAAAGTTCCCTGCTGGCTTCTGCCTAATTTTTGGTATGCTTGAGATAAATTTTGACTGGTTATTCTGGGAACTCATAAATGATATAAGTATCCTAGTATAATCTATGACACTCTTACCTAATACCTTTTCAAACAATTCTGAGTTTAGGGAATCACTTGCCACTGCTTCTTGCCTTCCTTCTGTCCTGCTTATCTCTTTTTAAAGTGCTGCAGGCAAATAAACTCTTTGGAGCTGCTGTTTCTCACACTTTCCTTTCTCTCCCTCTCCCTTTCTTTCTGTCACTGGCATCAGCAAGCTCCCTCAGCTCTGTAGGACAGCATGCAGCAGCACATTTTCCTTCATCTGACATTGGGATACATGGTGTCATTTCTTTTTTTTTTTTTTTCTTTTACTGGGCATCTGAAACAGATGCCTTGAAAGAAGGAGCTCTTTGCCAATGCAGTTGTAGTGAGGTTGCGAGAAATGGGGAAATTAGAGGAACACGCCATAAAACCAGTGCTATGTCTGAGCGAATAAGCTATTGCCTCTTAAGTGCATTTGCTCCCTAGTGCTAAAAATTGCCTTGATACTGGATTGTTATCATGTATCAAGACAAATCAAGCTATGTGATGCAGAGGTGATGGGGAGGAAAGCAGGTGTATGCACTGGGGGCAAAATACTACAGAAGTGGGAGATCTGATGAAGTGAATTTAAACACTACAGAGTTTTGTTTCTAATTATATTTTTAACTTGGCAATGAGTTGTCCATCCTTTAGGCTTTCACTGCAATTTCTTTTCAGTCATCTTTCCCTTCTCCCTTCAAATATCCACCCTTCCCTGGTAATCTGACAAGAAATTCTGTCTATGGAAGGAGCTGAGGAAATAACCCCTCCTCCCCAAATAACAGCATCTTTCTTGGCGGAATCTGCAGTTTTTGCAAGTGAACTATGTTCCCTCACACCTCCTGTGCTTTTCTTTTTCAAATCACATAACTTCCTGCATGAGGTAACCTTTTCTATCTTGGTCTGTCTCTCTCCCTTGCTTGCTCTCCCTCTGGCTTGCTTTTCAGTCAGCGTTGCTCTCTGGGTCCCTTGCTCGGTGATGAATGAGTTTCATTCATCTTTCTTTTGGGGGCTCCGTGAAAAGCTTTAGACTTTGCCTGCTCCCATTTTTTCGCTCGGCTATTCATTTCCATGGCGATGGAGAAAGGAGGGGGGCGGCAGAGTGGGTGGCAGTGGGGCCAGAGGTCAAGAGTGGCCACTTTCTGAATTAAAGCTTTGAATTCCATTAAAGGTGACACGTTGTAACCTGGAGTAGCTCTCCAAGAACTTGGCTGTCAAAGTCATCAAAGCAAAGGGAGAGGGAGGCAGGAGAAAGAGAGAGATCAGAGGAGGAGGAACCCAAGAGCTTGGAGTTGCTGTCAGGATTACATCTGGTGACTTAATATAGGGGTAGTTCATTTGTGTTGCCATACACTGTGCTTCAGTGAGGCCGTGCTCCGAAATCTGCATGTGGATGGGGTGTGCGAGGTAGAGAGGATTCCCCTCATCCTTTGATCAACAAATGTAATCTTCTGATTAAGTAAACAACCCTTCCCCTCCGAGACATGGGAGGGTGGAGTTGAGTGTAGATAAGTATCTTGGCCACTTTGGGATTTCATTAGGTTATTTTTTCATTTCTTTCACAGAGGTGCCAGGAGAACTCAGCCAGCAAAGATGAGGGATGTTTTCTTGGCATGGTACAAATAGTCACCGAGAGAAAGTCTGTGTCCCAGAAGACAGCATGTGAAGTAGAGCACAGTGTATCAAGCTGTTTCCAAACATCCAAAATTTGGGTGTTTTGAAAACATTAAATTTGGAAATTTGCTAATCCCTGTATTAAAAAACAAAACCAAAAGAAAACCTGCTGAATTTTGTCATTTACAGATGTTTCTTCTCTGAAGGTTGATTACAGAGGGGGAGGAATTGTAAGGAATCACCAGCCCCTTATGCCCTGTGTGCATGATATATTCTGAATTCACATCCCGTCTTTGAATGATCTCATCATGGTGGTAATCAGGGTCAGTGTTAAAACTCCCCTTTCTCACTTGTGCAACCTGATGAGCTGGTGGTTCAAAGCAGAATTTTCTGTTAGTTCCTAAGTGTGTGATCTTGCTTCTGGTACTATTGAGTTTCAGAACTTGTTATCCCTCTTCTTTTATGATGACCTGATCCTAATGTGTATTAGCAGGAAAGCCTGCTAATTTTATAGTGTATAAAATTTTTTGTCCTTGGTTTCATATGTTTTCTGGATTAAATAAAAATCCCAAAGTTTGGTGCTAAACTCCTTGTGGAACTTGCTTTGAAACCTCCCCCCCAGCATTATATTTCTCAGCTTCCTAAATCTGTCTAAATCCCAAATTGGACAATACTGTGTCTGTCCGTCCTGAGTGTGCTGCTGTCAAAACCTGTGTTGTGCACTTGGCAACCAAGATTTAGAAAAGTCTCTCTCTGCTCTGAATCACACTTGATACGAAGCCTTCAGCATCCAGGTCAAGTTGGGATGTCTGGAAAAACTCAGTTCTTCCTCTCTCAGCATACTTGACACTTCTTAGCAAGGTCTTTTTTATCCTTATGGTTTGTCTGCCTATTTTACCATTCACTAGCATCCCTGAGCTTCCTGTGGCCCTGTAACAAATGGCTTAATATACTTGAGGTGGAGGAGTATTCTAAGTTTTTTTCTTTGCCTAGAAAATTGCAGCTTTTATTGCTGGAGGCTGTTGGGGTTCTTTGCCGAAAGTAAACTGTGACAGACTTTTGCCTGTGTCTTGCTGTTGTGTTTTCTATTCTTATTTACTCCTTCATATAAAAAAATATTTCCAGAACCTTGTAAAATAACAATCTTAAAGATTCTTTATTATTTTCCAAGTTCATATTTTCATGGCGCTTTTCCCCCCACGTGTGGTACATAAGACAGTAGTAGCCAGTAATTGGTCTAGTAAGATAATGCATTATTTTTTCTTTGGCATTTCTTCACTTCTCTAAAAAGCAACAAGCAGGGACTCAAAGCAAAAGGAACACTGGATTTTTCAGATTAATTTACACAAATCCTGCATCTTTGTGATGCAGTAAAAGTAAGAACTGGGCCTGTATATAGTGACCACAGGAGATAAAAATGAGAAATTAGGAAAGTTATTAGAAAAGTTTTACATTCATGTGCATGGTTTTTTTGGTTGTTTGTTTATTTTGGTTTTTGGGGGTAGAGAAGATAGGGAAGGAATAGTTTGAGGTACCAGAAGTACCCTAAACTGAGAAACAAAGGAGAGATAGATGCTTACATTACTGAATGAATGAGACCTCTGTCAGTCATATGTAACTCTAGAGATGTTAAAAGTCCTCTAATTAGGGAGAGAATCAGCTGTAATATGTATTATTCCATGCTAAAGGAGAGGCTGCTGAGAGAAACAGCTCTAACTTTGGAGACATGCTGCAGCTAATAAAAGCAACTAAACCAGCCAGGGAAAGGATCAAAACTGTAACAGCAACCACTGGTTCAGAGGTATGCAAACTCGGGCCGAAGGGACCTCAGAAATAGGGCAGAGACAAAGTGAATGGAGAATAAAAGCATCGTAGGTCTTTTTACATGAGAGATAGAAAGAAGCAGTGCAGGGACTGAGGGTGGAGAGTTTCTTTGTTAATAAGGAAGATATTGGCCTACTTTAGTAGTCTCAGACTCTCAGTCTGCCAGCACCCGAATACGGGGGAGCTGCTGTCATATTTATAATTATGGCATTTGATCGGCGATCCCTCTGTATCTGCAGCATGGTGACATTCATTGCCACATATTCTTGATGCAAGGTTGCTGTGAACTGCCCTGGGAGCAGCACTTGTACCAAGAGTACTGGCTGGTGAACTAGGGCCATTCTCTTTTCCTCCTTAAGAGATTTAGCTCCTTTTTTAATCTGCTTTTGCTGGTGAGATGGTTGTTTGAAACAAATCTGGTCCAGCAGGACTTTCAGTTCTGTTAGTCCTCTATTCTCTTCACCTGTAACAGGATAAACAAGAGATGAAGACAATGGGGAGGAAGCGCAGAGGTGTTATTTAATGCGGGGACTTGATTTACCTGTTCTACTGTGCTTGATCCTACTTTTCCACATACATTTTCCCTCATGAGACAATCCTGTAGTTTCACCCTCAGAGGTGTTGCCTTGCTTACTCCTCCTACGTTTCTTTGTATTTTCGTACCTGCTTCTAATATACTCTCCCCCTCTCTGTAGCAAACCCACCTGTTAATGTTGACTCTGCTTAAAAACGCCAGTACAAGGAGTAATCACAAAGCTGACCTCATTGTTAATCTGTGTGTTATCTGAGGAATGGGAGTACACTGCCTTGCAGAGGCTGTAATAGGATTGATTGGATAAAGCACAAGCAGTTTCCCTTCCTCTGTCAAGCCATTTTGAGAATTAAAATGCAGAAATACAGCACTGTGTAAGCTGTAATAATTATGCCTTCCATTTAGAGACATATCTTGCTGAAAAGCAGACATGACAAAACATTAAATCACAGGATTTTTGCCTCCCTAGCTGGTTGGGTTTTGACTGTAAAACTTGCACATGCTAGTGTGGATGCCGCAGAGTGCTGTGGATGGTCCAGGGTTGGGAGAAGCAAAACCCCACACCACACTAAGGGAATTGGACCAGGTCTGTGAGTGTCCATCCTTGTACAAACCAGGCCTGCTTGTGGTGTCAGGCATAAGTGAGACTGTGGGGCTCTTCCTGGCTGAGCACAATGCTGGTGTCTGAGCACTGGCACAGGTTGCCCAGAATGGTGTTGGAGTCTACATCCTTGGAGGTATTCAGAAGCCATCTGGACTTGGTCCTGGGCTCTTGGTGGCTCTAGATGGCCCTGCTTGAGCAGGGGGTTTGGGCAAGGTGATCCCCAGAGGTCCCTTCCAACCTCAACCATTCTGTGATTCCTATACTGGCTAATTGTGTGACTCTTGAGCAATTGTCTTGTTCAGGCTTGTACCCCATCTCTGTCCTTCTGTTGGTCAATTTGTATGCAACAGCATAGCACTGTGTGCTAGTAGAGGGGGGGAGAAGGGTGTATGTGTTGTGTTGAAGGAGAAGGGGACAAATGATACTAAACTAACTTTTTACTTGGAGGAATTACTAGTAGAAACGTTGCCATTTCAGCTACTGTTCCAGCCACATGCACGGACTGACATCCCGATAACGACTTGTGTGAAGGGACAATGTTCTTACTCCTTCAAAGAGACTTTATTGCAGTGTAAGACAGCCTGGAGCTGCAGGGAAATTAGTCCTGTGTTGTGGTTTATGCTGATGTAGAACTTAAGACTGAAATGCTTTCTAGGCACCCTGCTTGTTGTCTTTGGCCATGGAGCAGGGAAGCCAAAGTGGCCAGGGGTTAGCTTTGGAGAGAAGATATCTAAATAAGAATTGTGTTTGCTTTGGAGGAAAGGCCAAACCTCCGATGTATGCAGAGGCACATTCAGATGTTTTGTGCAGTCTGGGTGGTGTGCAGAGGTCCTGATTTCATTAAGTGTTTAAATATGGCTTTCCTGGAACCCATAAGAATGAATTTCTGCTAGAAAAACTGGTAGGACTGCCCTGGGAATGGACTGCTGTCATCTGGGTACTGGAATGGCTTGAATTCCTCAGACAGATTCCCTCCTTCCTGCCCTCAGTCTCCAGCCTTTCTCACTAAGAGCTCTGCTTTTTCTTTCTAAGGTTATTTCTGGGTCAGTAAAGAGGAAAATATAATCCATGAGCCTCGTAAGGTAGTTAACTTAATCATCCAACTTTCTTCTGGCAGAAAGCTGCTTACAACAAGCCTATTCTGTGGCAGGGAGAGGTGGGGGGGAGGAAAAGGGGTGGGATAGCCTGGATCACAGATCTGGAAATAGGTGCTGGAAATCCCACTCTCCTGACGTAGAACTCCCATCGTTAAATCCCTTGGCAGCCTCTGATTTATGTAAATGTTTATACAAGGTAGAATCAAATTACTCTGATCTTCTAGAGGTTGGAAATCTGACATCTACCTGTAACAGTTTTCAGTTAAATTCTGTAGGGTTTAGTAGTAATACCTACTAAATTCTGTGTTTCCGTCCTTTGAAATCTTACAGGGTGATTTTCTTTAAAGTCTAGCCCTTAGTAAGTTTCAGCATAATTAAGCTATCTTCATCTTGGATTGAGAAGAGAATCTTCGGAAGGATTTATTTTTATCCATTTCCTTTGCTGAGTTTCTAAAATGTCAGGACACAGAAACTAATCACCTGCTCTCAGGGTGTTTGAGCAACCGTCTCAGCCCCCGTGTCTTCAGCACAGTTGGCTGGGCTGAGCTTCATATTCAGATACTTTCTGTATTAACCTTCCTTCTCAATGCACAGCCCGCTTGTCGCTGTGTCTCCTGGCCCATTCCATTCCTGATCATCATCATCTTCCAAGTCCTTTTTCATGCTATCTGTTTTAGGCCTTTGCCATCAGTGACACAGTCTTCTGCCCTGAAACATTTCAGAGTCTTTTCCTTGAGTGACAGAGTTGGGACTGATTGTTTCTTAGTTCAGTGTATCTAACATACAGCTTTTGTCCCATCGCTGTCAGCTTTTGGAGACTGTTTCTCTTAACATTTCTACATAACATGTGTATGCAGCATCTGTAAAAGTAGAACCTTACTAATTTTTTTTTTTCCCCTTGGGAACCTCTTAGCTGTAATAGAGAGTCACTGTTCTGCATTCTCTGCACTGTTTGGGGTGGCTGTAGTATACACCCTGCATGCAATAATGCAAATATGGGGCATAAGATGAAGAAAGGGACATGGCACTGGGCTGCATCTTGGAACTGTATCCTTGGGAGAGAAGGATCAGTCCGATGCCTAGCTGAACTGAGCCTTTCTTTGTGCCCTGGTGCAGTCAGTCAGCAAGGAGGCATTCACTGGGAAATGGGTCCAGGTCTGGAAGCTCAAGGTGTGGACGGAAGGTTGCAAAGCATCACTGCCAACTTATGTGAGATCCAGTCCTGGCTCTGGGAGGGTTTTTGAAGGGAACCAACTCGAGTCTCATGCTTCACATATGGTACTTGGGAGAGGTCTGTAAAAATAGCCTGCTGGGGCTGCTTGCATGCTTGCTTCTTTCAGGTCTCAGGTATAGATGGTGTAGGTGTAAACTGTGCTGTGCTGTCTACATGCTTGGTTTTTTTTCCTATTTATAACTTTTGAATAGAAGTGCCTTTTTTGCAGGTGAGGTGTGTGTGCTGAGACTTTACTGTGCATCTTCAGGAATGAATAAGACCTCAAGTGACAGGTCATGTAGAAATGCAGTGCTATAGTATATTTGATTATTTTTTTTTAATTTGAAATAATTAGCATACAAGGGATACAGACAAATTTGAGTCCAAGTCCCTGTCTGCTTCTCACTGTGTTCGTTGTGACTGGATCATGATTTTTCTCTTTTTCTGGAAAACTGCAGACCAGACAAATGTTGACTCTGAGAAGATCAAGCAAATAATTTCTGCTCTTTTTTAGTTTGTACTGTTTCAACATGAGGGCAGATCAATGGAGTGAATCAGAAGTCGAATATTTGCCCTGACCCTTAAGGAAACATGGTCCTTGGGGTGAAGCAATAGAAGACATACTGTCTTTATTCCCATATGTTCCAAGGGCAGACTGCTGTGAAGGCCAGCCCTGGTATGGTATTGAGGATGTATTTCAGGTCTCTGTGCATCCGAGTGTCACAGTAACCAGCAATGTTGCTCTAGGGATCTAGGAAGAGTATCAGACTAGCTGCTCTACTGAAGCTCTAATTTGCTCATCACTTTTGGCTGATGTGATTAGCAGCCAAGGCTAATTACCTGCAGGAATGCTCCCTCTTGCCTCCCTGAATCCACAGATGAGAAAGCTGGTGTTATGATCCTTGGTGAGATAAGCTGTTCTTCCTTCTTTCCATCACAGGAGAAGATACGAATATTAATGAAATGGAGACAGGGGAATGCTTCAGGATCAAATATCCTCTTTCTTGAACTTTTCTTCTTTCTGTGTTCTGCTTTGTGTGGTTTTGTTTCTTCTATTCCTAGAAAAAGAATGGCAGAAATATTCGCAGAAGCAATCCCATACACATACACCCGTTATGTGAACAGATGTATGCTGTGTGCCAGCACTTTTTACTGTTGGTGAAGAAAAGATTGAAAGTAACTGGCAAACAGATATAAAATGTGTATATTACCTTGTCAGTAAATGCGATGCAGTGACCTAAGGAGGGGATGGTAGAGAAGGAAGTTAATTGAAATGGTCTAGAACTTCAAGCAAGTCTGAATTTGACCCTGCCTTCCTGCATGCACACATGCCAGCTACACTTTACCGGACAGGGAGGCAGTCTTACCCAAAAGCTGAACTTCTCTTTTCTTAGCAAACAGTAAAAATAGAAAAGAGCCAACAAGTTTCAGTATACCCTGTGGATCACAAACTATCCAGAAGGAAAAAACTAAAATGACTAGGTTGGGTTTGGGGTTTGATCCCTTGTCTCCTGCACTGGCACACATCACAGAAGGTGCATTCAGCCTTGTTGAGCTAATTGTTTAGGAGTGGAATCAAGAATCATTAGGATTGATGTACCGGGAGAATTAAGAGTGTATGACTGAAATCCATACGGGCCTGCTGACTGAATGGTATCTTGTGTCCTGAAGATTGTGTGACTACAATAATACAAAAGGTAATGAGGTAAGTTAGCTTATAATGAACCCTATGAAGCCAGTGATTTCCAATATTCTAGCTATTCAGGATAAAGCTGAGCTACATTTATATTTAGCTATATTTAAACTGCCTTGCAATCTGAGACAGTATCAGCATTAGCTGGGCACTGAGCAGAGGTACAAAAGATCCCCATTTTGTAAATCTAGGTATCTCATATGACAGTAAGGTCCTAAGTCCCTCAGGCATTTATATCTGAGCACTTGCCTGGTTAACCCTATCAACACAACAGGTTACCAGAAAAAATCATGGAGTTTGTGGGATCTCCAGCCTCATTCATTAAAGGCAGGAGGTTCACTTAATGTTGGTTTTACTTTCTAAAGCATGCAGTGTTACAGAAATGAACACATGAACCTGTAGTTGTTTATTGGAGAGAAGATCTGACACTGGGTCCATTGAATGTTTTGGGGTTTTTTGTTTTCTTTTGGTTTGAGTTTTTTGTGTTTTATCTTTATTTGTGCAGAAGTTGAGATGGAAAGGGAATATGTGTGCATGAAATTGCCCAGTACTTTAGGTTTTGTAAACAAACCACCTTTCATCTCTTCTTTCTCTTGGTGTGTAATGACCAATAACAAATAGCATAATCTTCAGAAAGTTTCAACAGTGGAAGGTTGTTCCTTGCCCTTTTATGAGCATTGCTCTCTGCTTTTTCAAATTTCCTTAAGAGTCATGGTGCCAAGAGATCTGAGTTGGTGTAAGTCAGTGAAAGGATTTTTGTTTGAGCTTGAACTGTCCTACTTACTCATGCCTTATTGCAGTTGAAACCTGAACTCAATCCTTGTAGGTATTTTCTCTGATAGAGACTAAAAGACAGTCTCAGGAAAGCTTAAATACCACTTGTTTCTTTCAGGCAAGATATTTTGAAATCCACATTAGACTTTTTCTGCCTGCTTGTTGGCAATAATTTCCAAATTCAGTTACATGGTATAGCTATAAAGAGAACAAAATATTTTTGCCCCCTTCCCTATTGGCAACATTTAACTTGAAAGGAGGCTGCATGTTGCCAGAGTCCTCCCACTCCAGTCCTGTCCTCCAGGGACTCTGCAAACCATTTTGGAATGTGCCAAGACCTTTGGGACACCCACACCCTGGGAGAGAAAAGAAGGATCAGCGGTTTGGTAGCTTTTTTGCATTGGCTTTCTGACATTGCTATTAAGAAGTATCAGGGATTTATTGTCACTGTTCTATTTGTGGCCATCTGTAGCCTTGCAAAGTCTTTTTTTTATTTTTTATTTTTTTTTTTCCCTGGGGACGTTTAGCTGCAGATAGGTTCAAGACAGGTCAGTGGTCACATGGAGATTTTTTACATTCTGATATATCATCATCACCAAGCATTTTCCAATTTAAAACTTAAATACCTAACATTGTAGAAAATGTGTGCTATAATATAATCAGTCATGATGTACAGTGTGTCTGAAGTTCAAGAACATAGTTTTAATTAAAGTTTGTCTTTGCAACTTACATTTTAAATAGCAGTGTTTTTTTCATTTGAATGGTTGTGCTTTAAAATCTAAAGTAGGAAATACACCTGAGTGTGACATGTTGAGAATTTTATATATTCCCTTGCATCTCTGACTGTTTTGCTGCACCATTTCATTATGACTTATTCCCTCAGTCTTAAAATGGAGAGATCATGTGCATCACTGGACATAGTGTCTGCAGATAATTCCAAAAGAATTTTTAATTGGTACTATTTTGGAATTGCTGATGTTTAGGTTTCTGCCATCATTACAAGATCTATTTTGTGGCTTTGCATGTTGTTCAGTTATTGGTTCAAGGTGAGTATAAAATGTTAATGGATCATTTTTCCCACTCATTTGCACAAGTATACATAATTAAATAAAGTACAAGGCAATGAAAAAATGGGCCGATGCTGTAAATTGTGTCCTTTAATGCCTGCCTGGTCCATAAAACTCCATTTTGCCATCTAGATAAACTTTGTATTTAAGAATTGAGTTCTGGATAATATGAACCTTATCACCATTTTTTTTACTACTTACATAACTCTTACCTTCTCTCTGTCTGCCTTTTAGTACATTCTTCACATTTTCATGTCTGAGTGCTTTCATATGTAGTGACACAGACTTTTTATTAGAGTTAAGGTTCCTACTTTCCACAGTTCGTATGCTAAAGTTGCTAGATTATCAAATCTTCTTGACTCCTGGTGCTAACTTCTTTCAAGAGATCAAGCAATGTGGGATTTGGTTTTTATTTTCATTGCACGTGGCTGGGGTTGATAATTTTCATATTAAAACCTAGCCATTGCTCTTGGCTTGAAGGTACAGGGAGAAGAAAGAAACAGGAAAAGGGCAAAGTGATGTTTAATACTTTGGAAATGCAGCATAATGAAATAGTGAAATGTTGTGGTGGCAAAATTTAATTAGCTGAAACATAAGAGAAAGCAAAACATGACATTTATTTTTAGGAAGAAGCCTCCCACAGAGAACTGCAGTATACCTTGCAGGGAGAGGCAGACTTGAGAGAGGTTTTTAGAGTACAGATATTCTAATCAAGCAACAAAGTAGGAAAGTATCTTTAGAAACTGAGTTGTTTATTATTATTATTATTATTATTGTTGTTGTTGTTGTTGTTATTATTAACAACACCACCCATGGAGAAGAGTGAGTTGCTCCTACAGGAACTAGTGCAGAACAGATACATAACAGAGTTGGAATCCTAAGAAAACTAGGGATATAAGCAGCTGCTTTTGCAGACTAGCTATTCTGAAGAAAATATACAGCATGTATTTTTGGTGGAAGAGGAAAATGAGGAAAATATTAAAATGAGACTGGAATGGGAGAATTAAGGTAGAGACTGAAAGAGAGGAAAAAATGGTAGGAAAGGAAAGTTAAAAGAGACCCAATAAAGGACCATTTAAGAAGAACAAGGGTAGACTATGGGTTGGAAATTAGTATAAATGGAAAAGAGCTTTCTTTTTGCACTTTCTTTTTTTCTGAAAGAGTATTTTGCTAACTCTGTTTCCCATATATTAGTCTGAATTAGCAGATGTCCTGGTTCTCTGGATGTGGTCCCATTTTGCACAGCATCAAGCTACAGGATGCAAAATGCCCTGCTGTGTCTTTTACATGATCAGCAAGAATAATAGCTGAAGAAGTACAGAAGTGGGATTTGTTGTCTTTATGTAGATCATATGGTTATAATTAACCCATCACAGGCAGCTGTGTTCAAATATGTGTTTACACATGTAGGTTTATGTGTATACCTGTATATGTGTGTGCATTTGGTTAGTTATACCAAATGTCAATAAGCCAGGGAAGAATCAGCAAATGATAGATGCTGAACAGCAAGAACAGACAAAAAGATTTGTCTTACACTGTAGCACTGCATCCAGTTTGCCCTTCCTTGTTCTAGTCACACTCATCATACATCAGTCCACACTGAGGTAGTTTCCGTATTCATACCTATGAAGAGATTGGAAATACCACTTGACTTTTCATCAGGAGATATCCAGAAAGGAGTTGGTGGAAGCAGGCTTTTGTCTAGCAGGAATGCCATGTGCTGGGAAACACCCAATTGGATGTGACAGTCATGTAAGATGGACCCCTCTTGTAGGTACTAGGACCATGGCATGGATTTAGCTAGAGTTCACCTAAAATTCAGCCTCTACCTATTTAGATGTTGTGCATCTGATTGTGCACTGATTCTGTTCAGTGTTTGGACTTCGGGGAATGCATGATAGTCTGTGACTGTTGCTGGACCAGGCAAGGGCTGAATGAGTCAATATTGGCCCTGTCTGAAGCAGTGTTAGGCCTGTGAAAAAAGAAAGACTTAGGAATAAGTGTTAATTCACTATTTCATTCCTTATTTGGTGGCAAGATATTTCCTTATGATAATTAGTACAGTGCTTGTTTAAAAATCATCTTTTCTAGCTCAGTCAGAGCCAACTTTTGCATGAGCAGGCAGCTTAAAATCCAGCAGAGGGCAATGCTGTATTGCACCTGTACAGATATTGCAAATAAGTCTACCTCGAGAACCTTTGAATTATCTTCCCTAATGAGAAATCATGCATTTAATTCATGATAAATTATACTAACCTTGTGGTTTTGCAATAAAGTCTTGGAGTATTTCTGGGGAAGTCACTCCCATTGGTGGTAGGTGTGTTGCCTATACAAGTCCAGACTGATTTGCATTACATGTTTGAGCTGTGCAGAAATAAAACAATCATGACTTGTCATAACTTTCTACCAAAACTATCAAGAGTTAACATTCCCCACCTTTCCTTCTTTCCTTCCCCCACCCCTCCCCAGTACTTGCCTATTCAGCTGTTTCAGTTTTATTAAGGCTTTTTTTCCCCATCATTGTTTCTTGCAAATTCACAAAAATGAGAAATGAGAAAACTCAGTAGTTAAAATTGACCATGTTCTTGGAAGACTCATTGAAATTGAATTCCTGGTTTATAGAAATTGTAACAACCATGCATACCACAGTACTTTTCTGTCCTTTAAATATCTGGGAAGAAATTCAAAGCAAAGGACCAATAGGAAGTACCATTTAGAGTTACAAAATATACTCAGGTCTCTACTCCCTCATGAAGAGTATAAAAAGACGTGGAGATCTTACAAGTCTGGTGCTGTATGATTTCTAGACAGCTGCAATCTCACAGGTTTATATGACTCTGATTTCATTTGAGGTTGATTGCAGTCTTGCTGTCTCAGGACTCATCTGTGTGTAATTCTGGTGTAACTGAAGAATCCAGAGCTTCAGGAGCTCCTCACTCTGACAAGAGCCCGTGGGCCCAGAGTGGAGCCCGTGAAACTGGTCTTTGAGACACACGCCAGCTCCTCTTTGTTATCACTATGGCAGCTCACAGTAGTAGTGCAGTCCCTGGAAAGCTGCTTTTACCCTGAGGCTCCCCAAATTCCTCAACCAGCAATATCAGTAAAGGGTTTCAGTTGGGAACAGAGTTGGGAACAGAGACAGAACGTGTTCCCCAGCAATTCTGTCTGGAGTAGAAGCACCTCTTGGAGAAGTCATTTGAGAGAAGGGAAAGATGTTTAGAAACCATGGAAGCACCTGAGAAGGGTCTGGTAGGGAATGGGGCCCACACTCAGAAAAAGGTGTTGTATTCATTAGGTCATCTCAAGTGCATCTATACCAATGCATGCAGTATGAGCAACAAACAGGGGGAGCTTGAAGCCATGATGCAGCACGAGAACTATGGCATAGTAGCTATAACAGAAACGTGGTGGGATGCCTCACATGACTGGAGTGCTGCAGTTGATGGCTACAAGCTCTTCAGGAGGGATAAACAGGGAAGGAGAGGCGGTGGAGTGGCCCTGTATGTAAGAGAATGCTATGACAGCTCGGAAATCAAGTATAGTGATAATGGGGTTGAGAGTGTTTGGATTAGGTTAAGGGCCAATAAAGCAGATCTTGCTGTGGGAGTCTGCTATAGACCTCCCAACCAAAGCAGTGAGGTGGATGAAGTCTTCTATAAACAGTTGGGAGAAATCTTGCGGTCACTTGCCGTTGTTCTTGTGGGGACTTTAACCTCCCGGGTATCTTCAGGGATTACAACACAGCAGAGAGGGAACAATCCAGGAGGTTCCTGGAATGTGTGGAGGATAACTTCCTCACACAGCTGGTGAGTGAGCTGACTAGGGAAGGTGCCCTCCTGGACCTGCTTCTTGTGAACAGAGAAGAGCTTGTGGGGGAAGTAAAGGTTGGAGGCCGTCTAGGGTGCAGTGATCATGAGATGATTGAGTTTTCGATCCTTGGAGAAACAAAAAGAGGGGTTAGTAAAACTGCCACCTTAGACTTCCGGAGGGCAAACTTTGACCTGTTCAAAAGACTGATTAACAAAATCCCTTGGGAGGCTGCCTTGAAAGATATGGGAGTCCAGGAAGGCTGGACATACTTCAAGAGCGAAGTCTTAAAGGCACAGGAGCAGGCTGTTCCCATGTGCTGAAAAATAAGCAGGCAGGGAAGGAGACCGACCTGGCTAAACAGGGACCTTTGGCTGGATCTCAAGAACAAAAGGAGAATCTATGACCTTTGGAAGAGGGGGCAGGTCTCTCATGAAGACTATAAAGATGTAGTGAAGCTATGCAGGGAGAACATTAGGAGAGCCGAAGCACAGCTAGAGCTCAACTTGGCTACAGCTGTTAAGGATAATAAAAAAATGTTTCTATAAATTCGTTAACAGCAAAAGGAGGATTAGGGAAAATCTCCCTCCTTTATTGGATGCAGAGGGAAACATGGTAACTAAGGATGAGGAAAAGGCTGAGGTGCTCAACGCCTACTTTGCCTCAGTCTTTAGCAGTGGAACTGGTTGTTTCCTGGACACCCAGCCTCATGAGCTAGGAGATGGGGAGGGGAAGCAGATTGAGGTCAGCACAGTTGAAGAGGAGGTCATCAGAGACCTGCTACACCACTTGGATGCACACAAGTCTGTGGGACCGGATGGGTTACACCCAAGGGTGCTGAAAGAGTTGGCAGACGTGCTCACCAAGCCGCTTTCCATGATTTACCTGAAATCATGGCTAACTGGGGAGGTCCCATTGGACTGGAGGGTGGCAAATGTGACACCCATCTACAAGAAAGGCAGAAAGGACGATCCAGGAAACTATAGACCTGTCAGTCTGACCTCGGTGCCAGGGAAGGTCATGGAGGAGGTCATCTCGAGTGCCATTAAAAGTCATATAATGGACAACGAGGGGATCAGGCCTAGTCAGCATGGGTTTATGAAAGGCAGGTCCTGCCTGACAAACATGATCTCCTTCTATGACAAAATGACCCGACTATTGGACGAGGGAAAAGCTGTGGATATTATCTACCTGGATTTTCGAAAAGCATTTAACACAGTTCCCCACAGGATTCTCATAGAAAAACTGGCTGCTAGTGGCCTGGATGAGCAAACAGTCTGCTGGATGAAGCACTGGCTGGCTGGACAGTCCGAGAGAGTGGTGGTCAATGGAGCTAAATCCAGCTGGCGGCCGGTCACAAGTGGTGTTCCTCAGGGCTTGGTGTTGGGAACATTTCTGTTCAACATCTTTATTGATGATCTTGATAAGGGCATAGAGTGTATTATCAGTAAATTCGCAGATGACACAAAGTTAAGTGGGAGTGTCGATCTGCATGAAGATAGGGAGGCACTACAGAGAGACTTGGATCGGTGGGCCAATGTTAACGGGATGAGCTTCAACAAGGCCAAGTGCCTGGTCCTGTACTTGGGCCACGACAACCCCATTCATGGCTACAGGCTTGGGGAGGTGTGGGTGGAGAGCTGTGTGGAAGAGAAGGATCTGGGGGTTCTAATTGACAAGCAGCTGAACATGAGCCGGCAGTGTGCCCAGGTGGCCAAGAAAGCCAACGGCATCCTGGCTTGTATTAGAAATAGTGTGACCAGCAGAAGTAGGGAGGTGATAGTCCCCCTGTACTCTGCACTGGTGAGGCCACACCTGGAGTATTGTGTCCAGTTTTAGGCACCTCAATACGAGAGGGATATTGAGGTGCTGGAGCGAGTGCAGAGGAGGGCAACGAAGCTGGTGAAGGGCCTGGAGAACAAATCCTATGAGGAGCGATTGAAGGAGCTGGGACTGTTCAGTTTGAGGAAGAGAAGGCTGAGGGGAGACCTCATCACTCTCTACAACTACCTGAAAGGACATTGTAGAGAGGTTGGTGCTGGTCTCTTCTCACAGGTGATTAGTGACAGAACAAGGGGGGACGGCTTTAAACTCCAACAGGGGAGGTTTAGACCGGACATTAGGAAAAAATTTTTCAGAAAGAGTGGTTAGACAGTGGAATAGGCTGCCCAGGGAGGTGGTGGAGTCACCATCCCTGGATGTGTTTAAGGGTCGTTTAGATGAGTTGTTGGGGGATATGGTGTAGGGGAGAACTTTGTAGAGTAGGGCTGATGGTTGGACTCGATGATCCCAAGGGTCTTTTACAACCTGAAAAAAAAAAAAAAAATTAAAAAAAAAAAAATTCTGTATGTTCCCTGTCCTTCCAGGTTGGACTACTCTTTGTAGCAACCTGCAGAGTGACTAGCAGTAGCAAATGGAGAAAGACTTCACTTTAGAAGTTCAAAACACATCCATGTTTTTATAGAAGTTCAAAATACATATGTGTTTTTATCATACTTTTTTGGTTTTTTCCCGTTCTACTTCCAAACAAGTCAGCAGTGACTTCCACATCTTGCAAGCCAGTTTGTTCTAGGGGCCAGCCACCCTTATTAGGATGCAGGGCAGAGATTCCATTTTCTGTGGTTTGCATATCTGATTATAATTGCAGAGAGCAAAGGAGACTAGAGGGTGGAGTAGATGAGAATGTCTTTCACTGGTGCTTGTCTCTAGGACAGTAAGGATGGCATGATATTGATCAATGATATGTTGGAAGAGAAGGAACATAAATAAAGTGTAAAGCCTTACTAATTTGGTCCATGAGTGATACACATTTTTGCATTTAAATGTTGCTTTCTAGAGGCTGCCTTCTCTAGTACAGTAGAATCCAACTTGTGCAAAGGGAACTTGCTGCAGAAGAGCAGACAGATGTCCTCCTTGCTGTGTCTGAGGTATACATGCCACTACTCCTGCCCTGCACAGGCACCGCATAAAGACATCCAATAAATTGCTATGATTAATGGCTTTTACACCTTTATTGTAAAGAATAGAAAATCAAGAGCAAGGTAAATATTAAGGGGTTATGATAGTGGGGTACATGAGGGAGGTGGTTGTGAGCTTTTTCAGTGGCAAACCCAACAGGCTGGATTTACAAGTAATATCTGGGCAAACTGTTTTTCTTAATTTATCTGTGCAGCAATGAAGTTGACTTCAGTTGCTTAAAATTCAAGTCTGGAGCTGCTCACCTTGCTAATTCAGTGTGTGTGTGTGTGTGTGTAGTGCCCTTAGTGATACAGACTGCCTGCTGCTTTTGAGGCGAACTGAGGTGCCTGGATCAAAGCTGTAAAAGCCATGCTGTACAGATACAGTGCCTTGATCTGCCTCCTCGGTAGGTAACAAGTCAGTGGAGCAGCCATGAGCTGTGTCATGGGAAGAGGAGCTGTCTCAGGTGCTGTCATCACTTGGTACCTACCAGAGCTTTTGGGTTTTGGGTTTCCCCCCAAAAAAATCTAGCCCCAAAAGTAGGTGATTAAATGGATGAGAAAATGAAAGCTATTTGTGCTGTAAACAACAGGCGTATACATGCAAAGAAGGATGAAGGCAAAAGACTGCTGTCACATTTCTCTTCTAGCGAGAACCAAAGCCTCCAAGTGTTGTTTATAAAACAAGCCTCAAAATCCAGCTTTTCTTAAGTCTTTAAGAGTGCAAATATAACTTGCAGCCAACGAAATTCCATTGTCTCTGCTTTGTGGCAAAGTAAGTGTTTTAATTCTTTTTTTTTTAAGGACATTCGAACTGGGTGCCTGAATACCAAGTCCCAGCTGAGCATGAATTCAAATGACTAAGGCCTAAGTCCCTGATAATAAGGGTTTATTAAGGAAGCACTAACGGAGCTGAACTGGAGTGGACTGAATGGCCAAACTGAAATAATGGAATGCTTGTGGCAACCAGAAAATGATTGTTTATTGGCATAATCCCAGGATAAACTTCTGCCAAGAGCACACGGTCTTTCCTTGCCAATTTCTTCATATGGGGAAATACAGTACTGAATTTCTGCACGTAATAGCAGTGCAGAAGAATGGGAGGAGAAGTGGCAGTTTGCATGAGGAAGGGAAAAAAAAATGTACATCCCAAATGCTGTAAACAATGTGATCCCTAGACCTCCACTCATCGGCAGACTCTAAAGAGACCACCTGGGTTTCAACTTTGGGAATATGGTCTGTAAAACATGGTTTTGGCTATGGAGTTCTCTCACTTGACTCTCTAAGTATCCCTGAGTACAGCATGCAGGGAACAGAAAAATTTGAAACTGTTCTACAAATCCTGCCTTTATGATAGTTGAAGTGCTTGCAAGCGGTTTCTTTCACACATGAAAAAAGAGGACTGTCTTACAACTCTGCTGAGAGACACATTCTCAAGAAAATTCTGTTGAATCACACTTGGCAAATATTTTATTCACTGAGGAATGCAGTTACGAGATATAGCTATACATAACTGCATGTTAAGTTAAAAAGTTTATGGAGTAACTGCTGCTCGTGCAAGGGAGAAGAGAGCAGTGAGACTACTCTGTATCATACTGCCTTGCCATTATCTAGTAGTCTTTTGGATAGGATATTTAGTGAGGGAGTCCTGATTCACATCCCTGCTCTGTTGAATTGGAAAAGTTTTTCTTTTCAGCCAAAACCTCAAATACCTGATTGCTGTAAATACTGTCCTACAAGGTACTTTTTAGTGGTAGTTTCTCCACATCTCCCGTGGAAGCTAATCATGTGGTATAAAATACTTAAATATTCACTAGGGCATAACAATTCCACCTTCCAGGAAAATGCCTTTGAGGCCGTTAGAAATATCGTAGTATGAGACAAATTCTCTATATGGGCAATTGAGATGCCCGTCTGAGTAATCTCTGAGCTGTAGCTAGGGCTCTCTTGAGGAGTAGGAAACAGTAATCAAAACCTCAGCTATCAATCATAGGGAGGATCTGAAGACAGATCTTCCAAGCTTTAAATTGTTGTTTTGAAATCAATACAAAATTCAACAAAAAAACCCATAAGCATAAATGATTTTTCTCTTTTAATTTCTGCTCGTGAATTAGCACTAAGTTTGTGTGACTAACTGATTGTTCAAAATCCCAAAGGGGTAGTTCTCAGAGATCTTCAGCAAGAGCCTGATTGCTGTGATATAAGGTCTAAAGCTGAAAAACAGTCTGGTTTGGAGACAAGTGGGAAAGGATATTGTCTGCAAACAATCAACCAGCAGATCAGCAACAAATCTGAGCTGTTCTCAGCCTACCTCTTTTTCTTTTTATTATTGCATTTGGATATGTGGCATAGATAGACCTTTTAAAAATTACCTTATTTATATGTTAATAAGAACTCAATTTGAATAAAACCTGCCTCCCAGCAGTAGTTCAACCTCCTCCAGGTCTGTAGCCTCCCTTTGGAGGTTAAAAATGCCAACTTCTTCCTAAATGCAATCTTATCTTTCTGGCATCTACTGGCTTATTCTGTGATACTGTGATGATACAGTATGTCATCCATGTGGCTCTTGTCACACAAGTCTGTGCAGAATCTGGACTTTATTTAAAAAAAAAAAAAAAAAAAAGGCTCTTTAGCCATTGTGGTTTGGAAAGACAACTGTCCTGGTTTGAGTGAGTGGCGGGGTTTTTCGTAGCAGGGGAGGGGCCTACAGCGGTGGCCCCCTGTGAGAAGCTTCTCAAAGCTCCACCGGCTCCAAGTCAGACCCACCTTTGCATCAAGACCAGGCCAGTTAGCTGCGCCTCTGCGATAACGTATTTAAGAAGGGGAACCTGGGAGGAGTGGTGGGAGTTGTAAGGAGTTGCGAGGAGAACATCTGTGTGAACACCGAGGTCAGTGGAAGAAAGGAGAAGGGGGGGAGGTGCAGAGACCCCCATGTCCTGTGGTGGGATGGTAGGTCTGCCCCCCTGCCACTCATGGGGGTTGATGCTTGTGTGGGGCCCCACACCACAGTGGGTGACTGTGCCCAGAGAAGGTGGGGACCCCATGGGAAGATGGCCCTGCTGTTGTAGTTCAGCACTGGGAAGATTGCAACAGGCAGGGACGACCCACATGCCTGTGGGAGTGACTCATGTTGGGGTTAGTTTGTGGAGGACTGTCTCCTGTGAGAGGGGGACCGTGGTGGAACAGGGGAAGAATGCCAGAAGTTGTATGTGGTCCTTCCCTTCCCACCCTGAGGTGGAGGAAACAGCAGGACTGAGCACACCCCCCATTCCCTGCCCTCTGTGCCACTGGGAGGGAGGAGGTAGGGCTATGGGGAGCAAAGCTGAGCCTGGGAAGAAGGGAGGGGTGGAGGAAGGTGTTTTCAGGATGCGGTAGTGCTTCTCACAGTCCTACTCTGTCTGTTAAATGTTGTTGCCAGTCTCTGTATTAAATTTTATGTTCTTTTTTTCTTCCCCTAATGAGTCTGTCTTTTGCCTGTGCCTTAATGGATGAGATCATCCTTCCTTGTCCTTATCTCAGTTTCCTGGGCCTTTTGCTTTATTTCCCTCCTTCTCAGCACTGGGGAAAAGGGGTGAAGAGTGACTGCGTGGTATTCAGTTGCCCTCTGAGCTCAAACCACGACTCTGGGGAAAGCTTTCCATGTGTGACCTGTTGCATTTTTATTTATCTGAGTATTGAGTAAACTGAAAAATAGTCCTTGGATTATTTTGTTATTCTTAGGTGGCTATTAACTCTCTACACCAAAGATATGGTCTTAAATTCAAACATGTTTAATTTTTATTTTTTTTTTCTCTTTGAGTATCCAGTTCACCTGTTTGGACCACCACAACAATGAGTCTGGTTCTCCCTCAGCTGGATCCCAAAACCTACAGTTGTCACCCTGAGAATTTCTGTCTCCTTTTTGCACAGTGTATACAGACATCTCTGGCAGATGCAAAATAAAGACTATGGGAACGGTGTGAAATACGTGTTAGCCTGCCCACATTTTAAGAAGAGTTTCAGTTTTGCACTGCAAATTTTGCATTATTGTTACTCAATGAATTTTCAGTTCTCTGATTATTGGTGCATATAATCTTCCCATCCAAAGAATCTGTTAAATATTTAATAGTATAAATAACCCCTCCCTTTTATTTTTTTGTCTTATATTCTTGCTTAATGTTCTCCCAATGCTAGAAGTTACTCTTTGTTACAGAAACATAGATGGAATAGGATATGTGTCTGGGTTTAGAAGGATGTGGCTTCCCTTACGAACGCTCACCTTCCAATGGTTTGGTGAATTCTGTCTTCCAGTTTGTAGAAAAGACTTGTTTATTTTTTGTTTAAAAGAAGTTGTTTTAGTGGTCTTAAGACAACTTTGTGACCTGAAGCAGCCACAAGGTGCAGAATGACTCATAAGGAGATGTGTGTAGAAGGATAAAGGAACGAAGAGGAGGGGAGACATCATCTGGGATTAGAGAAGATGAGACTTGGAAGGGTAACTGAAAGAACAGGGTGAAATGGTGATCACCAAATTACAGCCGGGACATCAGATAACAAGATTTTTAAATTTCAATGGAGTTTCTTCATTTCTTCCAATACCTTCCAGCAGATGAGGATGATAACAGAGAAGGCTAATCAGTCATGAAATTGCATTCCTGCCCTCCCTTGGTAGATGAAAACAGGCTTTTGAAAAATGGAATTTATTTTGACCTGTTGCATGGCTGGAAGGTAGCTGCAACACAGTGTCCTTTGAATAGTAATACAGTAGCATGCAGGCTTACTCTGTAGCTACCAAAATTTTGCTGCAAGTATGCAGCTCTGTATTGACTTCCAAAATGGAAAGATTTTATGAAATATAGCAAAAGAGCTTGACATTCTAAAAGCCAGAAAGACTGCTCTGAAGTCTCACCTGTTATGTACTGCACACTTCATTCTCTGCCATCTGCATCAAATGATGTAGCTACAATATCCTTTGACCTTTTTTACCTTAGATAGAAACATGAAACTTACTGCAGATAAGGTAGGTAACTGGAGCAGGGGCCATATCTTCCTGGCCATACTTGAAAGTGGGATTTTCTGTCTAGGATGTTTTTCTTGTTGAGGTGCAAGACTATTTTCTCTGAAAAAAGCTCTCTGTCACACACTCTTTTGGGTAATTAGAAGCAAGTTCATTCATGTCTCTAAACCTCAGTTTCTGTTTTGCCAGGTGTAGGTGGTTGCACTTTCCTCTCTTCCCCTGGCTTGCTTGTTTCTAGAACAGTATCTTATGGGTGGAGGCACCACTTTGAGGTGCTGTCACAGAATGCAGCTGTTCACTATCAGTGCCTTAGAGTGTGTTGCTGCAGCTGTTGAAAGGTGTTGCTCATTTTTAGCACTAGTATGGTCATGGTGAACATTGGCCAGGCTCCCATACCTGAAAAGAGAGTGGCACTGCATCCCAACTCATTTTTTGCTACCATTAAACGACACGGTGAATGTCCTTTTGTGAATTCAAGGTAAGGTCCATCCTGAGTGGTTGTTAAATTGCACTGGAGTAAGAGAGGCAGTTCTTAAAGTCCTAGGTAAGCAGGAAGGTCTGCGAAGTACCTGAAAGGAGGTTGTAGCAAGGTGGGTGTTGGTCTATTTTTCCAAGTAACAAGTGATAGGATGAGAGGAAATGGCCTCAAGTTGCACCAGGGAAGGTTTAGATTGTATATTAGGAAAAATTTATTCACCAAAAGGGTTATCAAGCACTGGAACAGGCTGCCCAGGGAAGTGGTAGAGTCACCATCCCCTGGAGGTATTTAAAAGACGCTTAGGGACATGGTTTAGTGGTGGACTCGGCAGTGTTAGGTTCACGGTTGGACTTGATGATCTTAAAGGTCTTTTCCAACCTAAATGATTCTATGAACATCAATTGCAGAAGATGAGGTCTGGGCTCTTTCTTTGCTGAATGGTATCACACTGGAGGGCATATGTGCCTTGGAGATGCCATTTGCTTTCTGACTGGCAAAGAGGAGATAACATGCTACACAACTGCTGCCCTCTGCTCACTAACTGCTTTTGGAGGAGAAGGACTTAAAAACACAGTCTAGCCCTATGTTACAATGTGGCCAAAACACAGATTTCATTTGCACGTCACATTTGTTTTGATTGAATTAATTTCTTCCTCATTCATTTTTGCATAGATGTCCCAATGGCCTGAAGTTTGTCACTTGAATCAAGGAGATAATTTCTCTGGGAAAAAAAAAAAAAAAAGTAGTCCCTTGAAAAGATTAATAGAGGGCATGGGTGAAAGGCTGTGTGCTTTCAACTTAAATAGATTTCTGACTGCATTGCATATTTTGGAGTGCCATCTGAATAGACAGACAGGAAAGCAGACAGGGAGTCATAATGAGTAATGGAAATGGGTCGTTTTATTGAGCAGTATAGAGTATTTCCCAGGGTCTGATTGGAGGGGAAAAATAAGTTTCCAACCTGACAGTCATCTCAGGCAGACCAAACTTAAGGATTTGGCAAAATTTGATTACTTTCAAGGAAGGGTAGTTATCAAGGAAAAAAGGGTTCTGCTGTGTCTTGCAGCTTTCCCTCAGCAATGTGCTGAGCCATTGGGAGCTGCACAGTGTGGCTGTTGTTCTACTCTGCTTGGGGGAGTCTGGCCACCCTGCTCAAAGCCTGGAATGATGGAGGCATGAGATCCAGGAAAGTAAAGCAAGCTGCAGCTGATGCTGGATAATAAAATTGTCCCTCCTTCCCGTAATCATTTTTATTATGGGTTTCTCAGTGGTTTTTGAAGGAGGCAAGTGCTATTATTCCTATTTCATAGATGGAGAAGTGAGGACAGTGACAGATGCTGTGATTTTGCCAAGAAAGATTGGTCCAGATGATTCTTGAGGTCTCGTCCAACCTGGAATTCTATGATTCTATGATTTTCCTATTGCCATTGAGCTGAAAATGTCCTCACTGGGGGAGAGGAAGAAAAAGAAAATGAAAATACAGTGGAGGCATCTGCCTGACTTGTACAGTACAGCTGTTCATTATGAAAATCATGTCACAGATTAAACAGCTCTCAAATCATGAGGCATTCACAATAATGGTATGACCACTGGGGCTGTGGTGACATCAGTGTATATCTGCACACAGTTTTTGTCCTCGTAGTATTAGTAATAAGCTTTTGCTGTGGACCTAATTACAAAAATAGTTACATTCATTGAATGCTCCTTTTTTTTTCTGACTGTGATACCCATAGGACATTGTTGCAACTGCTGCAATTACAAAAGTGGGGCTTCATAAATTTATTCTGTTTCAATAGATTAGTTTATAATAGTGAAGAAAACTTTCTCTTGGCCAGACAGGGACACTGAGAGACTCTTTTCTGCCCTCTGTTTAACAAGTGGATGGGAATATGCCACTCCTTACTCTAACATTTTCAGAAGGTACCCAGATTAATCTCTGGTAGATGAAAACACATTAGTTAGCCAAGCAGGTGTCAGCTGTATTCCTTATACCAGAATACTCTGTATAACGGTGTTTATTTGCCCTTTACTGGTCCTGTAGTGTCATGGTAGCTGAGTGGTAGGGATCTGGTTGCTTCTCAGAGGCGTTGCAAAACCATGGAAAAATACTTTATGTTTTACCAGTCTAAGGCAACCAGAAGATCATTAGGTAGAGCAAAGACACTAGTCAGTTTGGGGTGGGAAAGGAGGCAGAAAGAATAACTGTAATAAGAGCTTGTTTTCCCCTAGATAGGCATGCTTTGTCCCTCTGTCATTATCAAGTAATTACATCTTTTGCATGTTGGAGGAGCAGAGTTGAAAGAGAATAGAGAGGATTTACCAGTAGTTCTGGCTGGGTAAATTCATGAACACAACATGTGGATTCTCTGGGAGAGACACACTGATGCAGATGATGCATGGCGGAGTTGAGTCAGCAGCTTGGCCTTGGTCTCACGGAAATGAAAATAATTGGAAAGAATGGAGGTCAGCCTCCTGTGGTCTTCCTGGTGATCAGATTCAGGACTGTTTAATCTTATCTTTAGTCTTGGAGAAATGAAAGTGTAAAGAGACCCAGTGTGACTTTGTCGATACCGACACAGCAGCTGTGATCACTGTGGGAAGAGCAGGGAGGGAAAAAAATCACAGTAACGGAAGTGGCTTAAAATGTCTTTTTCAGTTAGGATCTGGAAATACAGAGAATGAACTGAAATATCAGTTGGTTTGGGTTTTTTTGTTTTGTTTTCTCAGCTATAGCAGTGGGAGGGGGGAGGTTGATAGAAGAGGCAGTTGCAGAAGTCAGTAGTAGTTACCACTTGAGAACCCTGACTCGCTCAGACCCGCCACAAGCAAGAGAGAGGAAGAAAATTTGTGCATTGTGGATGAGAGTGAAATAAGAGCTCAGGGAAGAAGGCAAGAAAACTGATTTCAACAGTGATGTTCATTTCAGTGATGTAGTCTCTAAGAGTTTTGAAGGCCAGGGCTAAGAAAATTATCTCTATATACTGGCTGGGGAACAAAAGAGAAAATAGGAACTGCCCCTTTTACATTTAATAAATGTAATGCTTCTCTTGAAAGCTCAGCGTGTTTTTTCACCCTTTTATTGACATGACTTTCTAAACATCAGTTTATGATACTGAACGGGGTTTTTTTTTCAATTATGTTTTAAAAATGTGTTCCCTAGGCTTTCTGAAAATAAAATCACTTTTGTAAAATCTCGTGTTGGAAATTTGGAAAGAGAGAGGCATAAAATTTTTAATCCCCTTTGGAGGGTTTTGGCCATCTCCATTAAGTTTTTAGCTCCCTGGCCTTTTAACCATCTGTCATGCCTGTTGTGTTTGTTTAGCACTGTGTTTCTACTTATGACACTTTTCCTCTGACGAAGAAATTATTTGTTCAAAATGCTACTGTGGAATGCTACATTTTCACCCAAAAGGACACCTTTTGTAATTGATTCCTTCTTCTGTGATCAGGTAAAGGCTTATAGTGTCCTGGGTTAGCAAAATTTTGCTTAAAACTTGCAATGAAGAAATTGCACAGCTCTTGGTGATCCCTGACAGATAGAGCTGGCTAACAAGAAGTCCAAATGGAGGGTTCAGATTTCTAGGTCTGATGTTATGTTCCAGAAATATCTGGAGAGTCAGCCTATGAGAAGCAGTAGGATCCTTTCTATAGCTTGTGTAAAATTATATTTTTAATGAGAGGGAATGCAGTTTGATATTAGTGAGCTTGTAAGAACAAAAATAAAATTACTTTAATAGAAAATTTAAAAAATAAAAAAATTACTTTAATAAAAAGTGCTTTCAAAACCTTGCCATCTTGTTGAAAGCAGTGTTCTTCCATGAAACATTTTAATTTTGGCAAAACATTTTTGAAAAATGAAAGAGAAGTTCTGTCTGTATTTGTTTGGACTGGCCATTTTCTTGAGTCTTGAGTCAGTCTAAACTATGCTCAGCAGTAAAAGGCAGAATTCATATACCCAGGGGTATCTGTTATCAACTTGAACTATTAATTTGTGTCTGGAGAACTACAAACATAAAATATCCGCAGTGTGTGTTTGCCTTAGCCTGATGTGAGAGGCAAACACACAATCAACTATGCAAATATCGAAGGCTAAGGGAACTATTATCCACAACTTCACTAATTACTTTAGCCTATTTACTTGAACAAAGCTAGATGAGACATGTTAATTGATCATTGATTTTGACTTTTTGTCATTTACATTTTAATAATTTTCTTCAGTCATGCAACTCTTGGTTCCCAGCCTATTTTTATGGCATTGGCATAACTTGCTGGCCTCGATGCTTGTTTTTCTGGCCCTTAATGATGTCCATGTTGAAAAGAGAACATAAAGTTGATTACATACTGAAAAACATGGTCTCTGAACTGCACACTGCAATTTTTGAAGAGAAGTGTTTGACTTGGGCTTATCTGAAGAGTCATGCTGTGATTTTTTTCCTTTTTAGCTGTTTGATTCTGTCTTGTTATTATGGGGACCTTGTGCTGTAGCTGAACATAAATGCTGATTTTAAAAAGTAAAGAAAGTTTTCCAAATATAATTTCAGCCTGCTAGAGTTTTCTCACTTCTCCCTGGCTAATCTGCAGCAATAAACAGATAGTTATACTCAGATTTATTCTGTTTTTTTTTTTTTAAATTTGCCACTATACTGCTGAATAAATTGCTGCTTATCCAACTCCTTCCAGTACCAGCTCACCTTGGAAGCAATTGCCTGTTCCCTACCAGCTGCTGCTTGACAGCTTCCCCTCCCCTGCATGGAGGGAGAGCATCACTGGAGCTGTTTCCATGTGGTGTGGCCCCTCTCTCCCCCCCACAGGGAAGCAAAGGAGAGGATGAAAAAGCTGAGAAGTACCTGTTGGTTGAAACTCCCTGATTCTCTATCTTTTTGCCATACAGAGCAACCTGCCAGCTGCACTGTGTCATGTGTGTTGGAACTGGGACCTGGAGGCTGGTGCTGAGATGCTGTCCCTGCTCCTATGGCTGAAATGCAGGGAGTTTTTTCAGTAGGGTTTGGGGTTTCCTCCACTACTTTGAACTAACTTGTGAGCACACAGACTCAGACCACTGGCATCCACTGTTTGGTGTTGCTGATGAAGCTCCCAAAATTTCGTGACTATATCACAAGAGAATACCGATCCCTCACAGGAAAGTCAAAGGAGTAAGGGAAATGAGCACACAGTTTGCTTTGGGCAGGATTGCAGTAGCTGTGGGACTCTGAATTAATATGGGGGTGTTCTTTTTGTTACACTCATCAACCCATCCATCCCCTCCCCAGCTACTCCCCCCAAGAGTAAAATATAATTTTATTACTTAAATTGACCAAAGAAGAAAACTTGGTGTTTCATCATTATTCTAGTAGGTTTTCTGTAATAAAATAGTTCTAAAACATAACCATTGTTAGAAATGAGATTAAGGCATGGTTTTTCAGTCAGAGATAGTATCATTTGGTTGAGCAATCTGTTATAATTAAAGGTTCTTTCTTTCCTTAAACCTTGGCTCACTTTTAGGCTCAGACGGCTAAGGCTACAGTAATAGTTATGTTTGAAATGAGCACAGCATTTCTTTGCTCCATGAAGGTGAAACTAAATGAAGAAGATCAGCAAGTTGGCTCAAGGCCTTGTGCTGTGAGGAGAGTTTGGGGATCTTTACCCATAAGGAAGCATACAGAGAAATGTATGTGATGTCTATGTCTCCTTTTAGTAGTCAGGAAGGAAAAGTAAGGTGAATAAAGATTTATTACTAGATAGAGAAACAACATTACAGTGGCAGGGTAGCCAAGTCAAAGAAATAAATTACTGCTTTTGAAAACTGCAGTAGTCAGAGCGGAAAGCAGGTAATGAGAAGTTGGTACCTGGAAGACATTTAGGTGAGATCAGAGAGAAATATCAGGTGCAGGTGGCCTGGGCAATTAATTGGAGAAGCTGGGAAGAGTTGTAGTACCTGCAAATAGATATTGTTGGATTAGCCCCCCCACACGCTGTGATGGTGATCATGACTGATAGAGAGGACTTGAAGGTTCAGAAGAATTCCAGAAAAGATGGAAACCACAGTAAAAGTCATATAGCTGTAATGGAGATTAATGATACACTGTAAATAAATGAGAGCTAGTGATATGCATAAGATAGGATTCATATGACTCAAAACTACTTTGAAGGAGTATGGAAAACTCTCTTCTGGTTTGTGTCAACCCAAAGTTGGATGTGAATTTAGTTAGAAGTCCTTGTAGTGTTATGCATGAGGAAAATATAATGAGGAGATCTCTCATTATAGAAGGATTTATCTTTCCAAATTTAGATTCAAAGGTAAATGGTGCTAATAATAATAGGGGCTAATTATTTGTGGATGTCATTTCTTCACTACCTACCATAGGACTATAAAAAGGTGATGCTATTTTAGAATTTAATTTTGTATGACTTTACAGCTTATCCTTAAAGCTCATCCTTAAAAATAAACACTTGTATCAGGTGTTAATAAGATGATTCAGTTTAGATTACATAGAATCACGAACATAAATATAATAAAGCTTTTCAATTTTCAAAGTTGATTTTTAAGAAATTAAGTAAACTGGTGATGTGTGTTGGACCAATGCAAGATTTTTAGTAAAGGATTGTTTCAAATCTATAAAAAAAAATAAATTGTTTCCTCAAGAAAAAAGAGGGGGAAAAAAGTCTGTAGAAAGGAATTCCAGATCTAACTGGGGATCACCCCACTAAAGTACTATCAGGAGCTTGCAGGAATTTAAGAAAAGTAGTGTCTTGGAAGTCCAGAAGAGGCAGATTGCTGAGATTTACCAAAAACTTAGCTGACTTAAATCTTGCAAAGGGAATGAAAAGCAAATCTAGATTTATTTTTTTTTTCCTCTAGTCCTGCAAATAAAGACAACACAGGAAATATGTATGTGTGCAAGGGAAGAGGGAACATTTTACAGTTGGAAGATTACAGTTCACAAAAGTCTGGCTCCAAAAGTGTGTGAGCATTTGCCTCGGTTTTCAATATGAGAAGTCAGGTAGGACATGGAGGCATGCACCAGATGGTGAATAAGAAAGAGACCTGGAGAAGCAGAAGTTTCTGCAACTGTTACAGAGGTAAAACTCCTAAGAGCTGCATGGTCTTAACTTCTCTTTTACAGAGAAAACTGTGTTTCCATCTCAGAGTACTGTAAAAATGGCACTTGACATTTCAGATTCATTAAGACTGTTAAAACATGCATCAAATACTTCCTGCTGTTGTACAACTGGAGCATAGCAAATATAATACTTATATTTAAGAAGGGGGAAAGAAACAGATCCAGGTAACTGCAGACATGTTCATCTGCCCTCAATGGACTGCAAAATAGAACACATTTTGAATAAGAGAATAATTTAAGAAGTGGAGGTAAATGTTAAGTTTCATTAAACACAGCATGTGTTTACTGAAAGGAGACTGATCTCCCAAACTAGCTCATTTAAGAACTGATTTTGTAGACATGAATAATCTGGGACTAATCAAACTGTAATTTATTAAAGTATTTGTTGTGGGACTTGAGAAATTATTCATTCAAGCAGGAAAAAAGAAGAATTAATGCCAAAGCTAGTTCTAACAGGGGTAAGGAGCTTAAAGAGGACTCAAAATGAGCAGTGTTGTCAAATGAAATAATGGGCTATAGGAATTTCTGAAGTCTGCTTTTGGGATGCATTTTATTTATTCATGATCATGGGATGAAAATGATAGTGTACTAAAAGACGAAGCAGGAAGTCATAGTTATGCTCAAGGTATTGTTTATGGGTAAAGAGGAACCATATATTTTATATATACTTATATAAAGTAAAAAATTTATTGTTAGTGTAATTGAAATCTTAACAGTCTAATCTAAGGATGTAGATGTAGTTATTGCAGAAAAAGAGTACATGTGTGCAGATGTTATAATAGTAATAACAGTACCACCACCACCACCACAGTTAAAATTGTTATAGATGCACGTAGATTCAACTACTTTTCCTAATGTTATGCTGACCCTTCCCTAGCTCCTCTCGGCACTAAGGTTTGCGGTTTTATTATGATGTTGGTGGTGGTGATGATTATGGTGATTTGTCATCATCTGGGGTCCTTGGTCAGGAGGATGTTAGTGTTGATGATTTCTTCTTCCTCACTTTAGGATCAACTTGGGGTGGTTTTTTTATGTTTACTAACATGCTTTTATGCCTTTTTCTTTCTTCCTTGGTCTTCAGCTCTGTGTCATATCCAAACATACTGTATATGGCACCTTTCCAGGTCTGCATTTCTTTATCTGACCATGAATTAGTTGTTTATAGCTGGGGGGTCTCCATTGTCAAGCCTGTGCCACATCTTGTATCTCCCATACCTGTACTCCTCTACACTGCACCCCATGTCTCCACTTCTCAAGACCTTTGCTAAGATACCAGTCCTGTATTTCTCTGTAGCACATTATTATAATAGAGTCATAAAACCTGGGTGGCTCCATACAATGGCAAAGAAAAATATATCAAACTAGCCATAGCTAATGCTATAGAAAATAGAAAAATTGCTGTTGCTGCTAAACCAAATGTGCAAAGCTACAGATGGGTCAAGGAAAGCTCAGACAGAGCAAGTCTTGACAAACCTCAGTCCTGAGGCCTTGCAAACTCACTACAAAGCCTGCGGCCTGTCATTAGCAGTAGAAATACATTCAGTATTGGAATACATGCAAGGTAACAGCATTATCAACAGAGCGGATGTTTGGCATGTTATACTGGAAGAGCTGGAGGATATGGATGGGTTAAATCATGTGAGAAAACCTGATAGTTCAGAGTGGGGGATTACACTCATATGGACTAATAATAAAACACTTGCTTCTATAATCTGGGACCTTGCCAGTTGCTCTGGAAAGAACAGATGAAGGGAAGGGCTTGTGAGTAATAGTTATTAACAGCAAAAAAGCCACCTGCAAAAGGCATATGTGATCCTAGGATGTGCTACATATGCTAGCTTCAGTAAGGCTAGGAAAAATAAACACTTGCTCGCCAATAGAGCTTCATCTGAAATTGTCTGGTTTGTTCTGGATGCTTGTGTTCGGAAAAGACTTGTTCAGATGTGAGAAACGGAGAACCTACATATGAGTTAATTGCATGAGTGCAGAATTGCTCCAGTGAGCTTGACTGACACTAACTGAGATCCAAAGGTCTAACGAGCACAGCATGAGAACACCTGGGCCACCTTGGGCTGCCAGCTTGGATATGAAGGAAGCAAGCTGCGTTTGTAGGGTCTTGGGTTGGAAGGAGTAAGCTTTCTCTTGGGCTGTTAGACAAAGCCTGGCACTTCATGAAATTGTCTGTAGTGTTTCTGGACTGAATGGAAGTGTCTACATGCTACTGTGCCACACTATGTAGATACTGGTTTGTGTCTCTGGTAGAGCTGGGATTTGTGTGCTGCAGTCCATAGCATAGGTATTTCCTGAAGGAGTTGGTACACTTAGTCATGTGGACTGTACTCATCACAGCAAACGAATGATTTAATGTATCAGGTTCAGGAGAGATGAGTGTGACTGTAAAATCAGGCCAGGGGTAGTGAGGGATTTGGAGTGGGAGGCTCAAGCTCCACACAGAAGGTCCCGTAAAGTGCAGCCATAGCATGACTTCTGCCCGACTCTCTTTCGGGTGCTCAACATGCAGTTGAACCCATGGATGGATGGTTGATGAACTCATTAATTTTCTGATTGCCTGCCATTTTAAAATTTTCCTTTAATTTTTCACTGCCGAGCAGAGAGTGACTGTGAAATCAACTGTAAGACTGGAGTAATTCCTGTGCCTCATTTTGGTTGGGAGAAGCCACTTGCTATGGTGCATCTCAACTGGGCTTCCCTTCTCACCTTATTGCACACTTCATGTTTTCCTAACACTCTCTGTTTCAGTGTTTAACTGTCATTAATTACTTCTCTCTCCTCTCATTCCTGTTTTGGTGCTCTTTTCATGATTACTCACTCTCTTTTTCTGACCTTGTTCCAGTTTACCATTTAAACTGTTCTAAACTCTCTTTCTCTGTCTTTACCTTTTCTCTCTTCTGAAGTTTCCTGGAGCTCACCCCACCCCAAATGTTTCTTTTCTTTCCTTCTCTTTTATTTTTGTCTCTTCCTGTTGGTTGTGAATGCCACTTTCATTTGTTTAAATGCTGCTGTGGCTCTCATACAGGATTTTAGAAATATTTTCCCTTCATGACACATGACTTACTTGTTACCATTGGTGCAGATAGAAAGCTCATTACAAAAATCAAAATGTTAAAGAGGAGCCCATCTTATATATCATGAAACACTTGTTTTTTTCATTGCTATTAGCAGTTTTGTCATTTCTTTAAATGAAAGGTTGAACTGGAAATGTTATCACAGAATCTAATGAAAAGGAAAAATTGACACCTTAGAATTTTGAAAAAATAAACCAAAAAAGACAAAGATATTTGCAGTGGAATATATTGTTTTCAAAAACAAGTCCAGTCTGACAAGTTTTTTTCTTCATCCATCTTTCCAATGGCCAGCTGAAATATTTGCAAGGAAAACTGAAGACTGAACTCAATTGCTGATAGGTGGGATTTTCTGGGCTTCTGAAAAATATCGTAATATTTAATGGGTACTTTATATAGGCTGTATGTAATTTTGTGGGCACATCTTCCCTTGCTGATCTATCATGTGCAAAACAATTATGCAATTTTCTGTAGTCATACTGGTTGCATCAAATCTGAGATGTTGGTGTGATGTGAGGCAAGGCCTCCATCTGTACAATATGGCTTTTCACTTGTTGGTAATTAATAGCAAAGGCACTTCAGGAAGCAGTTTGGTGCTCTCTGCCAGAGGGAGATATATATATCTCTCTATATATCTGCAGGTTTAGTGTTTGCCTTAGACAACTTGGTAAGTGTTTTGGCTGTAGGGAGACTTCAAGTCTTAGGAAAACATGCTATATTAAGGCTCCGTGGGGTTTTGTTTATAGGGCTTCTGGAACATTTCAGATTCCAAAACCCAACTATTTTCCCTGCCTGTTTTGCTGAAAATAATGTCAATCAGATTTGAATTTGAGTCTCTGTCAACTTAGTATAAGGCAGCTTCTCTAGAAACAGTTATCCATGGCTCCTGGTGACTGCTAGCAACCCATGGGGTGCATATGACCACACCCCAGGTCCCCGGGGTGGACAGCAAGGATGTAGGAGGGAGCCCCAAGCCCCCTCTTGCGTGCGGCGACATCCTGTGCAGCAAACTCACTGGTGCTGCCTTGCTTCAGCTTCTGACATCCCCAGACAGCACACTGGGACAGTGTCTTGAGATTATGGAAGTATTTGTCTCTCCTTCCATATGTGTTTCCACATGAGCACTTAACTCCCTCCTTCAATGAGGGATTCTGGTGAGTCATTTGGAAGACAGGAAGTGAGAAGATAAATTGTAGTGAATATGGGACGTGAGGTAAGGTGCAATGCTACTGATGGTGAAGTCTCTCCAAGGGAACGGGTCTGAGAGGGGAAGTTTGGTATCTTAACAGTATTGCAACTGTGTTTGATTATGAAGAACCAGTTTGAAGTAAGTGGAATAAAAAGTCAGGTTGCTTTTTTTTTTTTTTAAATTGCTTATTTTATTTGTTTATTTATTTCATTTTCTGTAAAACATGAGGGGCTCCAAGTGGAAACATGTAGCAGAAGAAAGGAAAAAAGAAACCCAAGCTCACACAGGACTCGTGTGTGCTCTAGCTTTGGGCTCTGTTTGAGTTCAGCGGAAGCACTGGTGGTCCTTTCTTCATGATGGGAAATGGTATTTTCTTTTGAAGTAAACCAAACTGGTGCTAATGACAGATCTTTCAGACATTTGAATGCCATGTCTCTTGCAGTCTTCACATGAACTTTATTTCAACAAAGCTATTAAGTTTTCTCATCTGGCTTCTAGCATGATATTAAAACTGGATACTCAAAAGTCTCAGTGTTTGGGATTCCTCTCCTGTTTTCCATGTCAGTTGCAATTATGTTGCTTTTGAGCAAGAGGTTGCCAACAGGGAATACTGAGGAGTGCCAAATTAAATTTCAAATAGCTTTTGTTCTTTGTTCATAGTGAGAATTATTTCTCCCCTAAGGTTGCTGTACTCAGCAAAATGAGATCAGGTTGCCTCTAAACTCTCTGTAACATCAGTCTAGTTGAGTTTTTAAGGCCATCTTAGTGGCCAGTACTGTTGACACCTCCTTGGAGGGCTGGTGTAGCATGAATGTCATGGGCCCTGGTTTGAAAAAAAAAAAAAAGCTGGAGAAACTTTCCATCTGAGCAATCTCTAGTCTACTGTCTTGGTACCTGGCAGCCTGCTAGAGAGGTGTCTCTGGCAAACAGGGAGGTTGCTTATTTTTAACGTGTATTTGTTACGGCCCTGCTTTCAGATAAACAATGCCAAAATGAGACAATGCAAAGTATAGCAAAGTGAAAGGGAAATATGTGTGTAAGCCACTGAAATCAGCCGGCTCTGAATGACTTTTGGTGATTGGCTAATAACTGCCATGAAGCCAGTGCTTTAAATTCCTTTTCATATTTGACTATTTGCTTACCAATCCAGATTTTGGGTTCCTCAGCGTGCTAGCCTCTAGTTGTGTGTGCAAGTCCTTTCTCTGCACCCATTTTGCATTTCAGGCAATTAGCTTAATTTATATTAGGAAGAGACACCAATTGGAGGGGAAGCAACATGGCAATAACAATTAAGTTAATAAATCACATATTACCTATAAAAGTTTTCATGGAAGAAGCTCTTTTCAGATGTCAAGTAAGCCTAATAAGAACTTCAACCCTTGCAAGGTGGACAGTGTAGCATTCCCTAATTCATATGAATGGGTAAGCTGAAACACAAAGTATATGTTATGTTTAGTTTTACACAAATCACAGCCAGAGGTCAGAAAAGAAGAGAGAAGTTCCAGGCCCATCAGGAGCCTCAATTCTCTGACAGGTTTCTAGAAGATGAGCAATAATTACTGAACTTCCTGTGGCAAAAGTCATCCATAACATCAGTGACGTAGATGAGGGATTTGGTACACAGGCTGGAAGGTAATTGTAAAAATCTTTGTATTCTCTCTGGAATTAATATAATTGCCCATTCTGCCAATGGCTAATTAAATTTGCCCTGCCTCTGTCTTGTGGCCCTGAAGCAGAGCTTCCCAAAAATGCTGTAGCAACACTTTAGATGGGGTCCCACTTTTTGCAGTCTAACCAACCTTTTTTTTCCTCTCTCTTGTTAATCCCCAGAATGCAACAGCAACAACAGCAACGTCGAATGTTCACAGCTGCCCTCCTGGCACTTGTTTTCATTCTGGCAGCTGTGAGTACCACTGAGGCTGGCAAAAAAGAGAAACCAGGTAAGGTCCAGTGTAATTCAGAGCTAATCCCTGAGATAGATTGTACGTGTGGGAGAATGTCAAATGCTTCTGGTTTTGTTATGAAATTCAGGTCATTTGTTAACCTTTTGACATACAGGGTAGGGATTTGTGGCTGTGACATGTTATTCTGTGTTAAACAGGAAAATAGAAAGTATTTTCCATGAAAGGTGTCAGTTTGACAGCCCAAGAGACTGGAGTCCTTAGTTTATCACAGAGTGGGTATTGCAAGGCAGCTTAAAATTTACTCTGGGAATAGGTTCATGCTTGACTTAGGGAGAACCAAACAGGAATGATGAAAGAGCAGTTATGTTGCTTGTTCAGTGTTGTATATGACAATGCTACGCCAATGATGTGTGATGTGGAAATCCTCGGACAAAGAATTGAACTAACTTGATGCTACAGATAGGCAGCCGGACATCTAGTGGTAATTGCTTTCTGTCAGTAATGAACTCAGACCTCATTATAGGAGAAAAAGGCCTAGGGTGGAAAATTCATATCTATCAAACTCAGTTTTGACGGTTTTTAAGAAACACATCTTCTGGTGTTTTTTCTTAAGGTCTTATTATTTACAGACTACTTACACACCAGTTAATATGACCCGTGAGTCTATCAGAATTAATGTTCCCATTAAAAAAAAAAAAAAGATGTTTTTAACCATTGTGGCTGTATGGAAATATGAGAAAATGTGAACATAAATATACAAGAGCTAGAAGGAAAATAATTCTATATCAGGTTATTTAAAGTTCCTTGTGATGTTTTGAGGGCCTAACTAATTATTTTTGTGAACCCGTGGGCTTGATAACATTGCTGTCTTTTTTCATCAGACTTGGGTTTAAGGATTTAAATGAAATCATGATCCTTACTTTTGTCCCTGAGCAGCAAACCTACCAGTATTAAACAGCATTTTGAGTACCCTTCTCCATGTAGTTTTTTCTTCACCTTTGGAGTTTTGGTCATATTCTGATATAAAATGTGGCATGGTATACCAAAGAGAAGTTAATATCCCACAGCTTTTCCCTGGAGATTCTCAAATCCTCTGGTACACAACATCAATGTATACACTTATAATCCATGAAGTGTGTAGTGCTTCAGTTGAAACTGAAAATATTTGCATGCCATCAGCTACTGGAGACAGAGGAATGTTCTGTCTGAGTGAGCTCTCCTGCATGTTTTAGTCACTGATCCCTGAGGTTTTCTAGATGGTTCTCCATCCTGAAGATGAGAATCCACTTGAGAATACCTAAGTGGACTAGTAGACATGATAGTGGGTCTGAATTTGAATGATCCACCCTGCTTTGGAGTCACAGAGGCTGACTTGTCTCTGCAGAATTATGAAGAGGATGTCTTTTGCTTTTGAAGCAGTTGTTTTACAAATGTCTTCCTTAGTCACCCTTTCAGATGCTGTGACTGTTTAGTGAAGTTTAGGGAACTTCTCCGTAGGCTGTGGGTACTGACCACTTCTTTTGCTTGGGTTTGGTTCCTTATCTTCATCCAGAGAAAAAAGTGAAGAAGTCTGACTGTGGGGAATGGCAGTGGAGCGTCTGTGTGCCCACCAGTGGTGACTGTGGCCTGGGGACACGTGAGGGCACTCGCACTGGAGCTGAGTGCAAACAAACCACCAAGACTCAGAAGTGTAAGATTCCCTGCAACTGGAAGAAGCAATTTGGAGGTAAACATCACACTCTCAAAGGATTTGCTTTGGTTTTTACTTAAGTGTGGAGAAGGAAGCAGATGTCTTGGTGAAGGGGGCTACTTCTGTTCAGAACATGTAAGGCATCAGAAGGCAGCTTCTTCAGAGCAAAGCAGCTCTTCTGCAGAGAGTCCATGTAACCTACTTATTGTAAACTCAGTGTTCCAGCAGTGTGTTTAAATCTGCTCTCCTGTGGTGTACAACCCTATTTAAGGCAGCAATGTAGGTGTCCTGTGTCCACTCACAGCTGTGAATCTCTGCGATGGTTACCACAGGCATTATGTGACCTTGCGATGTGTGATTTGCAGCATGGAGCATGGTTGGCTTACCAGCGTGTGCATTGAAAGGAGTGAATGAAGACCAGTGTATTTCATCTATATTACTTCAGTTCAGAAGGTTCATCTGTAGCAGTTCAGAAAGATACGTCAGATCTGTCCTGCACAAGGTGTCTGTCCAGGACTCAGCTCTGATTTCTCTTGCAAACTTGGCTTTATTCTAATGAGCAGCTTGTATAGCTTTGACATCGTTGTGACCTTACTAAGGCAGTAGTTATCAGTGTAGCAGTTTCAGACTTGACAAGTTCATAGTTGCACGTACATTCTTGAAACTATTCAATCCTTATTTGGTAACCTTTGGCATCACACAACAACTATATAGAAAGTGAATGACATTTCCCACAGCTGTTTCTTTTTTTTTTTTAATTTACCGTGTATCTTCACAGTTAAATGTATTTTCCTTTATATGACAATAATACAATATCCATGCAAAAGCAAGGGGATTTAGTTTTAAAGTATTTTTTGGAGGGGGAGACTGCAATTATCACTGCAAATCATCTTTAAATTTTCCTTGGGATTCCTTTCTTCAGTTGCATGATCCTTTTGTCTGCAAGCACTGGCTATCCATGGTATCTTATTAGACTCATAACATTTTTGTTTTCACACTCAGTCATTCTGGTTTAAATATTGCCATTTATTTACTCATTGCAGCGGAGTGCAAATACCAGTTCCAGGCCTGGGGAGAATGCGACTTGAATACTGCCTTGAAGACTCGAACCGGGAACCTAAAGAGAGCCCTTCATAATGCTGACTGCCAGAAGACTGTCACAATCTCAAAGCCGTGTGGGAAGCTTACCAAACCCAAACCTCAAGGTAAATTCCACTTGCTGAAAGTTGCACACCAGTTCATTTAAATCACTGGATTTGTGATGTCCCGTATGCTTCAGTGGGAACTCAGTAGTACAGGAAATTGTACTTTCATGACCTTTCCTCAGTTCTGCACTGCTCCTATCTCCCAGCTATCAGGCAATCAATATTCCTGAGTTGTGTAGTCAATGCACCTCACACACGAGAGGTGAGCTGAAGATTAGGGCTCCACTTCTAACCTTAGACCACCTGTATTGCTACCAGTATGCTGATGCTCACTAGACCTTTAATGCTTTTCATAACTCTCCTGTTGATGGGAACAGACCAATAATAGCATGCAAAAATGTCTGTTGATAAAAACACCTTTTATATAGGTTTTGTTTGGTATTGAATGATGACTAGTTGAAAACGGGATGGCTTTTCTTCTGGACAGGTAGTATTGAGGGAATATGTGGATGTTCTGCACCCTTGGGATTGTATATTCTTTATTCAAAGATAGCAGGAAGGAGAGTACAGAATGTATATGTCTTATTTAAATGCAAGTGACAGTGTAATTCCTAGTACACAAAAAGTCATATGCCCTGCATTTGTGTTTCCAGGTGTCCCTTAGAAAAAATTATTTGCTTTCTAATCATTAAAGCCTTTTAATGTACTCTTTTGTTGGAGTAGCAGGTGTTATGTGTGTAGGATGATTTATAGTGGGAGCTAAAACTGTGAGATCTTGTTTGAGATATGGAAGTAATGTGTTTTAAGTAGATTATACAAGCTATGCTACCCGGACATTTGTTTGCTTAAAACCAGCTATGTTTAACACATTCCAGGTTCTGAATACTTGGATAATTACAAAAATAAATGTGGTTAGGAGTGACAGGTGCAACTGGGATGATCAATTTTCAGATTGTTGATGGTGGTGCACCATTGATCTGAGGAGTACCTGCAGGTGGCCTGCTCTGCTTGTGCAACCGGAGACACGTTTGATGAGGTTGCAGATGCTTTCTGCGTGTGTACATGCATCCGTCTGCTTTGCAGTCAGTACAGCTGTAACTGGTTTCCCTCGCACACCATTCATGGAGTTATCAAATAAGTGCTGAGTCTAGAACCTGCGTAGATAATGATGAAGCAGAGAGGATACAACTAGATTTTCAGAGACCAGTTGACTTGGTTGAGTTGGCAGCAATAAACATCATTTGGAGGTGGAAGTGACTGGGTGGGAATGCAGGAAGGGCTTTGAGCTGGGTGATTTTATTGTTTATTCGTCTGGGGAGAAGGACTTTTTTGGTTTGGTTGGTTTTTTTGTTGTTTTTTTTTTTTTTTTTTCCCCAGTAAGTTTCCATGCCTAAGTGGCATTTGGGAGTTTATTGAATGAAGCTTCCTACTGTGCTGCCAGAAGGCCTCTGCTGCTCAAGCCGCTAGTAGCCCTCTGCCTTGTTCTGCTCCTGCTGAGTCAGTATATTCTATCAATGGCTGTCAGAAGAGGGGAGAGGGAGACAAAGCAGAGTTGATGCAGCACTGTTTTGTGAGTGCAGTGCTGTTGGGTAGTACAGGGTCGTTTTCAAGTTATAGTTTTAAAGGTAGAGCTTGTGAAATTGCTGGATTGTAGTTAACTGATTCTAGATTTGAGTGTGTTATAGCTGAGACTGAAACTCGGATCAGGACTAACTGCAGCAAACATAGTTATGTGGTTTGACTTAATTAGGAAACCAGACTTCATTTGATTTGAAGGAATGCAAAAGGAGAAATAGGTACAAATGTAGGTTTGTGATCATAATAACTGTGGGCAGAAATTCTGCTCTCCTGATTTGCATTAGAAATCTCGTGGCATCTTCCTGCATGCCACCTGCTAGTTCATCTGCTGTTGGCATTAGTAGGAGCAGCACGCATGGAAGTCACACAGTCGCAGCCTGCCTGGGCCCTGAGCTAAAGATAAGAAATCCATATTGCAGATCTGTGGGTATAACTACATAGGAGCTACACTGGACAGTATGTTGGCAGCAGTAGGATGAACTAGACTAAGAAATTAGGTCAAGCAGATTAATACTGTGTGAAATGTTGTGCCCTGCTGAACTTTCTTTCTGAGTTAAAAAGCTGAGTACTGACATGTTAGCTGGAATGAGAGTATTTCTGCTTTCTTCCTGCGATGAAGGAAATTACAGGTTGGAGGTAAGTCCCCACCCACATCTAAATAAAGGAAAAATTAAACTGTGTTCAATCTATAGTTAGAATAGGACCCAATTTAATTCTTTGGAGACAAGAAGTAAGATCTAGATTATTGTCTGAGCATTTGGAATGGACTGCAGGTACATATTAGCCTCCCTTTTCACCCATAGCTTCACATCAGTAGCTCAAGACTACAAGAGAAGAAGCATATGGTACATTATTTGGAAGCAGCAATTTTTTTTCGGAGGGACAGTTCTGTATTGATATGCAGCTAGACCAGTAAATGCTGATCAAGTGCCGTATGTTCCTCCTGTGATTGCCTGGAGTAGCAGGGCAGTGGTGCTCTGGCATTTGGGAGCTCTGGCAGCAGAATAATAAATGAGGGGCTTATTGATTACAGGAATCTGTTCTACTGCTAAACAGTTACCTTTCTGGCTGGTGTGTGCTTCAAGAGCTACATCACTGAATACATCTCTGACAGCAATAGGTTGAGAGTACCAAAAGCAGATGTGAAGTGACTGAGAATATTGCAGTGAAAAATACCAGTATATTCAGAAAAAGTGTTGTTTTCATGATTTTCTAACTCCCTTTCCAGTGCCCTGAATTTTTACTCTGTTAGGTCATGTTTGTAACCTCTCCATTACATCACTTTTCTTTTTGATTTCATATTGTACATGGGGTGAGTAAAAGCCCCTATCTAGCTTCTCCAGTCAACTGTAGTTTTATATATCTTCTGTTACTTTTTGTCACTTGCCATCTTTTGAAGCTGAAACCTCTGACTTAAATATTTCATTGTATAACAATTTATCTGTTATAACAATACTCTCTACTGGACTTGCCTAAATTCCTTCTTATTGAAAAACCATTTTTGAGATGAAGAGACTGGACTGTACACAGTATTCCAAGCATGTCCTCCACAAATTTCTGTTGAAAAAGAGAATATCATTGTAATACTTCCTTTACTGTTCATTACACCCACTAAATAACCTAAATATGTTTTTCTTTTGATCACTGCTTGCATGTGGAGCAGATATCTTTATCTGAGACCTTCACAATTCTCCCTCTTACATTTTTTTAAAATGTTAATTAATGTGGTTAGTTAAGAACCCAAGAAGGTGTGTGGGTAACGCAGATTATTTCGTGTAGGCTTGCCCAATGAAGTACAGTGTATCGGTTTTCACCTGACACATTGCCTTAGTATGGCTTGGTGTCTGAAGTTCCTCCTTACCTTCTCTGTTCTTTGAGAGAAATGCAAATAAATTGATGTCATCTGTAACTGTTGCTCTCCTGTTGCTTGTCTACCTTTCCAGGTCATGAACATGTGGCAACTTTGCTGGTAGGATGAATCCTGTGTCTCTCTTCTCTCACCTTACTATTTTGAAGATGACTGCTGTTTCATAGGAGTTTGATCTATGCTTAACAGAAAGGAAAATTATACCTGCAGAAAAATCCCAAGGGTTATCATATTGCAGATTTGCTGATAAAAATATATTTTGGTTTTTCAGGAACTTCTATGATCTGTGGCAAAACTTCTGCTAAATTAAACCAGGAGATGCTCATTAACCTTGGGAATCAATGCCTGCCTCATAAGCTGGTGATCTAAGTGTTCTTACGGATTTGTTTTATCATTAGTCAGCATTCATGGAAAAGCCTTAAAATCTTTTTGAAGCACTCTTGTTATTTTGGAAACAAACAAAAAAAAATTGTGCTTTTTCCTTATTAGCAACTGCTCTGTCTGATGATCTCTTTTCTCCATAGCTTTGCTGAGGTATTTTGAGTTTGGAAGACAATAGCTTGGTCCTGGGCTGCTGTGCTAAAGTGTAGTTAACACAGGATGAAAACTGTTGTTAGTTCTTGAATGTTGTGCATTTGGACAGAGAGATTGTCAGCAATGTGATAGTGATATTGCAAACACCAGGGTTTGTGTATTTAGTACACAAATGAGGTCATGAGAAAGCCTGTCACAAAGGCTGGAAAGGATGAAAGGATTATTTTATCACAAAATCCCAGTGGAGGCAGCCATCTCTCCTCTAGCACACACAATTGCATATTCTAATCAGTGTCTGCAAGGCCAGGGATGTTCAAGGTCTCCCTAAACTGTCTTGACAGATGTGAAAGACTCAGGCACTTCTGTTGAGTGGCTGCTCTAATGGCCAACTTGCACTGAAGAGCAGAAAATGCTTCCGACATACTCCATCTGGCCTACTTCACGGCCACCCAAACTTGATTGATGGTTGTTCAGGTTCCAGGCAGCCAGAAAGTAAAAGAATGGGGTATTGTCAGGATTCAGGAAACATTTTACTTTAACTGCTGAGAGAGGAGGAATTTATTTTTATTGAGTTGGGTTGCCTGATAGCCTTTATTTCTTTTTTCACTCTTTCTGTCATTCTCATTCTTCCTCTCTCTCTCTCTCACCGTAACTCTTGTACTTTTAGCTATTTATTTTTTTTATTAAGATAAAATTAAATAGAATAAGCAGTCTGCCTGCTTTTTCTGCAATGTACCCTTCATTTTTTGAATTATGCTCCTTTCTGATAACTTTTTCACCCAGCTGTATTTAGTTCTTTGTCATAAATCTCCCTTCCCAACTTTTTTATCAATTTACAGTACATCTGATCTATGAGTTACTTTATCCCAGTTCAGCTCAGTCCTTGCCACATAGAAAAACAATTCCAACTAAGGCTGGCAAACTTGAACACTGCTTACACCTCTGTTGTCTAATAATTGGGGTGATGTCCAAAGATCACATCCTCCAACATGCAGTGTTTGGAAAGGTTTCTCACATGAAGGCAAGACCTACCCGACCTACCCAAGTTGTTAATGGCTGTAATGTCTTTCCTGTAATGCAGAACAGGTGTAGCATTTGAGAGTCTAGCAAGGTGTCAGTGCAGTTCCCTGTGTTTGGCATGGTATGAGAGCTACTGCAGTGGAGGAAAGACGTTCCATGCGTTTTTAATAATTTCCTATCGTTTGAAGAGCTTTACTTAAGAGTTTAGTGCAATATGAATAATCTGCACTACATTGTTTCTTTTATCTAGCAATCTTTACAGGTAGCATTTAGCTAATCCTCCTATCACACCTTGGCGCTGAGAAAGTACAATTTAAAGAAAAGTAATAATTGAAAGTTGGAAAGGTTGAATGATTTTCCAGGTTGACACAGTATCAATGGCGGGTTCAGGCACTCAGATAGGAGCTGTTGACTCTTGGCTCCATGCTCTGACTAGAGGCTGCTGCTCCCCTTTTTCCAAGTCTGCAGTTGCAATTATCAGAATGTGATGGTTTACTTTAAGATGAGTGTCTGAACTGCAGTCTTTAACTAGGGTCTTTGGCTTTGAAATTAGTAATTTCAGTGGATTTAAGACAGCGTTTGACACTGATTTACCTTGTGTCTTCTTAGGGAGCTTGGTGTCAATACATAGAGCTGTACTGTTCTTCATGGGTGGGTATATCCCCATCCTTACTTTGGTGCCAGGAACAGAAAACAACGTGATTTTTGAGCACTACAGTGGCAGCCTTGATTTCTGCCCGCAGAGAGGACATCTTACAGTGCACTGCTAGGACAGACTGACTGTGCTTTGGTAGGATGATTTGGCTACTGGCTGTTGCAAGGAGCTGACAGTGATGTCTGAATGAATTGCTCACCTGAGAAGCAGCTATTCAGACAAACTTTGTGCTGCTCTGATGAAAAGGACCACCTGTCGCCCACTCCATTTTGCATGCTGGGCAATCTGCTTTTTCTGGGGTGCCCTCCTTCAACTTTGCCTTTGTGCAGCAACAAAATGGTTTTGAAAAGTAGCTGGAGGGGACACAGGGGGAGAAGAAATGACTTGTTAGGACTGTGATTTTGTTTTGTTTGAAAGATTCTCCTGCTTTGACATCACAGTCATGTTGTATCTCCCTTTGTAGGTTTCAGAATTCCCCATCTTTAATGTAACTCATTAGTTGTGCAGGCATGCAGCTAGCATAATAATTAGTATTACAGGAGGCAGAGTAATAAGATCTGCTCAAACTAATTAGATATAAAAATGAGGGATTTTCTCATATTAGGATACAGCTGTGATAGTTAAACAAAAACCTGAAAGGCAAAATTGGGAGGTTTTTCTCTTGCTCTAAAGGATGAGGCCAGGTTTATTGAAGAATGGCCTCTGGCACTGACCGGGACCCTGCAGTGAAATACAGTGGTCTGGGCTCTGCAGGGCAGACACTGGCAGTGGAAGCGCAGTGGGAAAAGCATAGCTAGCTGTTATTATTGTTGCTATCATCATGATTATTTGTATTGCATGAGTGCCCAGAGGCCCCAGTTGAAAAAGGGTACCATTGTACTAAGAACTGCATAAACATTGTGAGAGACAGTTTTGCCATGAATAATTTATGCCTTATAGAGCCAAGAGATGTGAAAACCAAGAGAAGAAACAGTGGTCGGGGGGAGTGAGATGGTGTATTAAATGCTTGGTTGTGTTTCCCTATGCCCCTTCCTAGTCTGAGGACGAGGCTTGTAACTTCAAGATGAAGTAAAACTCACTGGAAACTTTAGGCTCTGAAACGCATCTCTGTGATTTGGCTCCTGCTGCCATAACATGAGGAAATAAGATTTTTCTCAATTTAAGTGGGAACAAGAGTAACCCATATACGAAAAATAAACACAATGATGGTTACACTGTGGACCAGGCTCAAGCTGCTAATAGGCTGCCAGTGCAGCCCATAACTAATAAAGTTTGGATGTCTTTTAATGGTGTTTTTTCTGCTTTCATTTCCTTATGTATCTTGGAGGCTTTGCATTGTAGTCTCCCTTGAGGCTGCTTTTGTACCTTTGAAAAATTATACTGTTTGGATAAATTTGAATGCATTGTCAGATCATATCATAATATCAATTTGATTGACACAGCCCTGATTCCAGGGAGCAGGAAGTGCTTGTGGGAGAGGGAGAAATGGAAATATATTTTTGAAAATCAGTGTTTTTCAATTTTTAGTTGTTCTGCAGGTTTTACAGGTGTTTTTGAAAAGAAAAGGTTGAGAATTTTCAAGGGAAACCTAGACCTCCATGTTTTCTCACCCCTGGCGTGTATTTCAGATTTTTAATTTTTTTTCTAGGCTGCCCCAAAAGATGAAAAACTGGATGTGACAAATGTTCTTGTTCAACCCTCTTGTGCCTGCAGAAGTTTCTGTTAGGGTTTAATACAGACCTTTGTGGGTGAAAGTTTAAATAGCCTTGTGTATGCCAATTCTGTTACATGTCATTGTCTCATTTTCCTGGCTTGCAAGAGCAGTCCAGCCTACTTGGCATTAGTCAGTGCCCTTGAGCCATGAAAATGCCTGAAGCTGTGGGACTTGCTGTGATAAAAGATATGCCATCAGCAAATGTTTACACTCATTACTGTTCCCAGCAGTGAAACAGAGAGAAAGCTCTGTTCCTTCCTTTCTGTCCTTTCCTTTCCTTTTCTACTTCTTCACTTCCTTTCCTTTCAAGCTTTTCCCCCCCTTTTTTATCCCTCCATCTCATTTTCTATGTCACCATCTCTTTATCTTTTCTTCTATCTGTGCTTACTGTGAAAGTTTTGCAGGCAACTTCTTGGAGTGTGGAGCATGGATCAAAGCAAAGCCTGTGTCCTTTGCCCTGAGTGTAGATCCCATCTGGGGCAGATGCAGAAAGCACAAATGAGAAATGCGTGTGCCTGGTTTTCAAAAATTAAATAAATAAAATAGGGTCTCTATTCACAGTAAATCACAAATAACTTTCTGATAAATAGCTATTTACTTATCTCAGTTTGGCATATAAACTGCCTCAATGTGTGATCTTTTTGCTTCTCTGTGGATACAGGTAAATGTCAAACTCCAAATGGTTTATTAATACTTTTTGTTTTCAGCAGTCTCCTGCAGGCATGTGAATGCAGAGAATAAACTCTGAATGTATCAGTCTGTGCCTGCACCTGTCTCGCTGGCATTAAGAGGGATCTTGTGTACAGCATAGACAGAGGACTGAAGAGCCAGCTGGGACTGGGTCCCTCTTGTGCTGAGCATAGAACATGACAAAGAACAGTAAGAAAGTCCATACCCTATAAAAGCAGCAATACAAAGGTACCAGAGGGAGGAGAGAAGAAGCAGCAAACAGAAAAGCAAAGTGAGTTACTTCTGAAAATCACTTTCCAGTTAGCCAGACCCCTCCAGCAAGTCTCCAATTGCAAAACAAGCTTCAGTTGAGAAGTTTATCCATTGCAGTCTTCCAAATACAGTCTTAAGGCTTTACCATCTTAGATACATGTGACCCAGACAGAAATCAAGGGATTTGTTTCTACAGTCATGGAAATCACAAGATAGTACAATTTCTGTTCCTAGAGAGCAGGGTGAAGCTCTTTAGGGTGAGATTTTTTTCACTAAGTGATAAAATCCTTGACTTTGTCTAAGTCAAGACTGCTCCTTCCACATGGGTTGGCACTTCCTACCCAAAATTCAGAAATGCCCCACACCCCATGACACCACTGTCCTTCATCACCATAGCAACCAGGTGCTTTGGAAAGTTTGCCCCAATGAGAGGTAGAGAGCCCTTTAGAAAACCTGCCTTCATCTCTACTCAGTGGAACTGAGTGCTAGTTCCTGAGAAAACTGTGTTCTGAACACCTGGTGTTGAAATTCTTCGCTCTAACCTTCCATCGGCATGGCTTTTGCTATTTTGAATGAATTACATTGCTTTTGGGGACACTGCTTGACTTTCATGTATAGGAGTTCAGCAGTGCCATGAGTTAAGTGTTACCTTCTTCTCAACAAATGAAGACAAATACCTGCAAATCTTGGCTGACAAAGCTTGGCTTCCATTAAAATGTAATTACCTCCCTTTTGTGCCTTATACATTAAGAGTGGCTTCAAATGGTACGTGCCTCTGGTTCAACATAATTACTTTCCTTTGCTGCTTGCATAGTAAGAATGAGGCTCCAGATAAAGATGACTATTTAAAGAGGGCTGCTGCCATTCCAAATTACATAAAGTTCTACTTACCAAATTGATTTGTTTACTCAGTAACTGGAACTTTTGTTACCAGGCATCACTGGGTCCAGTGCTAATCTATGACCACACATCTTTCAATCCTGCGAATAATTCCTAGTCATACAACTATTCATAGAGCTATTCAGGTGATGAATGATTAAATAATCCAGTGTGTGCACATTGACACAGTTCGCTCTTGCAGGGGTATTTGTACAATACAATGTGGGTGTTTTTTATCTTGCTGAAAGTGCTCTGGGTTCCAGGGGGGAGCAGGATGGCTGTGCAGTGCTTGGTAGCTGTGCCCTGCAGGGACTGCTAGGTATTCTGAATTTGCTCTTTGTGTGTGCCCTGGTCCAGGATCCTGGCCTCCATACAAGCAAGAGCACCGCCAGGCAGCCTCTCACTGAGGGGTAAGAGGGAAGGAGGAAAGTAAAACAGGCACAAACATTGAGGACTGTTTTGTCGTCCTCATTAATACTCTGGATCATGCATAGCTCACTCTTCCAGTACTCCAAGGATGCACAGGGATGGTAAAGATAAGTATTTCCTTGACATGAAGAAAGCCAGAGAGAAGTAGCTCCTGCTACTGCTTTCCTCAGTGTGGCTGTGTGCCGAGCCATGGCGGAGGTGGAAGGACAGTTTGTCTGGGGCACTAACACTCGATGCACTCGGAGCAGTAGGGAAACAGCTACTCTCATCCATTCCCTCCACTGCACAGCCTGCTCGCCTCAAGTGTTGAGAGACAACGAGAGATAGCACCCACTCCCACCTCAGTGCTGACCCTGATATTGGTGTCTGTAGGAGAAGTACCTTTGATAAGGCATTTAATATGTTTAAATTAATGTGTTTACCTGTAAATATCAAACATATTTACATACCTTTCATAAAGTTTTATATTGAGATGTTCCAGTTTGTGGCCTGTGAGCCAGATGTGGTCTGTAGTATAATCCTGTCACAGTTAGGCACTTAGCCCATCTGAGTCCCTGAAATGGCCGGTCTGCTCTTCTGAAATCCAGGGTTATCATCCTGCTTTTTGTTTTGCTCCTTCCTCTCCGGATCTTGAACTCTACTATAGGTAGCTCATAAAGATACCTCCAACTGGTGTCTGGCTCAACACTGAAAAGACTGGACCACCTAGCTTTAAAGCAAGTGCTGCAGTGAGTAGGTTCAGATTAAAATTCTGTGTGGACTGGTGTGAACCTGAATTTCAACTGGTCAAGTGGTTTCATCATAGTGGTTCTCAGTATTATTGGTAGCACTTGTCTGCAGCAAAACACCTTTCCTGTAGCCAATGCACAGCTGATGCACAAATTCACAGCTCTGTCTTTGCAAATATTGCATTAATCAGGTACGTGAGGTGAAGGAGGTTGCTGCTGACCCAAAGTGCTTGCAGATGGCAGCGTTCTGCTCAGGGTAGTCCCTGTTCACTGGTCAGCTTTTCTTACTTCCTTCTGGCTCCACAGTGAGCATTGCCAAGATCAAGCTGCTTTGCAGTGCCAGTGACATGTGGAGAGCAGCACAGAGGCTTCCCCATCATCAAGACTGTTTCAGTGGACACTGCTTGATGAGTTACATTAATTTCTGATGGGACGCTTAGACCACATTAAAAGGCCTGGTAGGAAATGGCTGAGCAAAGGTCTGTGCTAAACTGAATTGAATTTTGATAATCTTCATATATGGAATAGGAATCCGAATGGTATTATTGGAGACAGCGTATCCACGGAATCTTTCCCTCACTTAACTGGTAGATGGCTACAGCTGGTGCTGGGTAATGGAACTGCTGAGCTTTCAGGTAACTGGCATTGTACTCTCAACTGGTCAGGGCTTTCGAGCATGGTGTCAGCTGCTGGCATGGGGTGACCCTTTCAGTCAAGCCTGGTTACTCTGGGAAGGGGAGCATTGGCAAACCAAGTGATCAGGGTGACATGGGTCCCAGTCTGTCTGTGTAAACTGACCTGATAGCATGTCATAAAAGTTGAAATAGTAGTGTGGGGTGAACAGAGGTGAGGACAATAGAAGCCTGAATGACACAGAGACAAAGAGTAGGTCTGAGCAATGAGAAAGCATGAACAAAGTACATCTTAAAGCAACTTTATACTTTGTTAGCACGGACATACCGTAGTCTGTAGCCTGACCATAGTCAAAACAGGTGGAGGGTAGCTGTGAACAGACTTGGGCATGAGACTATGAACAGCAACATTTTTATGGGTGAGTACCTGGTTATTGGTGACTGTGGTAGGATTTTAAACAAAGCATAAGGACTGGGAAATATTTGAGCAGTCGTCTTTTTTCTTTTTTTATAATGCCACACTCTGGGTGTACCTGTCATTTCATGGAGCAAATGTGCTTTGCATAAATACCGCTTACCTGTTGTCTGAAAGATTAAGCTGTGGTGGTGTACCTTTAATCAGAGAGGAATTACGTCCACGTGAGGGTTTTACTCTGCTGAGGCATGAAGCAGAATCACCTGTCTTTGTATGTAGATGGGTTTGGCAGTTTGGGTGATATGCAGATTATCACAATGTAGACAACAGGGAGGAATTGAGCCGCTGCTAACAGGAGCAGGTAGAGACCCACAGGGAACAAGTGCAAATGAATAAACAGTGGGTTGTCCAGTACCTCAAGTCAAGTGAGGATGGGGACCTGATGTGATCACATGACTCCAGGCCAAAACCTTCTCCCGATGGTGACTTCATCTCTACCATGAACTGCACACACTCTGCAGTAGAGTCCTGTTAGTGGTCTGCCCACATTCATATGTCTCCTTTGTTTTTAGTAAATTTAGTTGAAGTCTGCAGAATGCCTTTCTGCTTGTGCTGGGTCTAAATAGATTTTACAGATTCAAGTGCTGGTCTGATTGATAAAATGCTACTGTTTCTTTCAGAGAAACTGGTGTTGGCGGTGAAGAGAGTGTGAGAGAGAGCGCAATCAATACAGAATCTAGGAGGGTCAGTGATACAGAGGGAAAATTAGAGGAAGTGGAGGATGTGGGTAAAAGAGGATAGGAGGGGAGACAGAAAATTTGTAGGGGGAAAAAGTCTTTAGATATTAACTTAATGAAAAAGGACTTTTTTGGAATGACAGGTTGTAAAATAGTGCCAGATTCTGTGAATGGCTCCAGACTGCAGGCATGCCTACACGCACGCACACACACAGACACACATACAAAGGCATGGGGAAAAAAAAAAAAAGTTCATTTTCACACAAAAAAAGATTACTTCTTTTTTAAAATTATTATCCCTTTAAATGGTAAGCAAAGTTTCTAAGGGAAAGAGATTTTAGAGCAGATTATGTGCCTAAACATGAAATAGGTCTTTTATTTTGCTTTGACTAAATTGGAAACAATTTTTGTCTTGTTGAAAAAGATGAAGAGAAAAACGTTGTTTTGAAATGCTAACAAACAGGAAAAACAACCATCAGAGAAATGTGATAGCCTAAGTCTGCCTTCTGCTGAAGGTACCCTGGCCCTATCAATACCTGAAAGATGTCAGTGTAATTTCCTTGGCTTTAATGCAAGTAAGCTGGTTTTCCCAGAGCTGATGATTGCTTGACTGTCTATGTTATGCAAACTGGTCAGAGAGAAAAGAATCATATTCATAAAGAAGAGTACTACTTTAAAGGCCAAGTCTTCTCATTCACAGTGATATTTGTTATTTAACCTGAGAAATTTTTTTGTTGGTTTGCTTCTTGGTTTTCTTTTTTTTTTGGGGGGGCGGGGGGGGGAGACTGTTTTTTGAGAAGGAAGAAACAAAGGCAGGGTTCAAAGGCAGAAAGTGAAATCTGGGTTAAGGCAAATATGCGTCTACTTGCTTGCTGTTTTGATTTCAGGAAAGATGCTTCACAGAAACTCAGTTTCTGTCTCTCTGTAGTACCTGTTGTGCTGTGTTTTGTGGTGGTATCCATGAGGATTTATTCACATTCCCAGTAAGAGCCATTTTATTTCCCCCATTACAAGGTGACATGTGATATAAGAGTACCTAATCCGCTTAATTCATATTCATTTTTTTATGCCCCTCTGTGAATTTCCTCTACCTGTAGAAATAGCACAGTGGAAGCTGTTGCAGATGATAGTATAGTATATAAAATTTCAGTTGTACCTTCACATTACTCCCTTATTTACCCCAAATCAGTCAGAGCAGCAGATGCTTGCTAGTCCCCTCCCTGTCCTGTTGGTAGCAGCTGGCTGGACAGACCGTGCTCTCATGACTCCAGGCCAAACTTCAGTTGCCTCTCAAGTGTACATAGGTGCTTGTCCCGGACAAAGGGGAAAGGGTTGGCAGTGGAGAAGCTGAAGAAACAAGTGAGCTTTCTCACCACGCTCTGGAGTTGCTCTCATATTCAGAGAAAGCCAAAGACTAACAATGAAACAGAAAGGAAGCAAGAGAGGGGTATGTGTGTGGGTAGTGTGTGCAAAGCTTTCTTCCAGCTCTCCACTGAGCCATGACCTGGTTTCTCCAGGAGCTGCCTGCTGTTTTCTTATTTTCGAAGCAAGTTCCTGAGACAATGTTTTGCATGCCAAACAGGGTCAGCTGTACAGATAGGGAAGGGTTCTGAAGGGGACACGCACCCCCCTTTCTCTTATCACCTTGACCACTCCTTTTCTTTCTTCTTTTATGTTTTCCCCTTCCTTGTTCAGAATGAGGAAACAAAATTAGTTCTTACGTGCATAGAGAAAACAAGGGGAACTTTCAGGGGTACTGGATGAAATTAAATTTATTGCAGTGACCGCTAGATGCTAATCATGGTTGTTGTTATCTTGACAGAATCCAAGAAGAAGAAAAAGGAAGGCAAGAAACAAGAGAAGATGCTGGATTAATGGAGCCAACTTGGGCGATGTGAGAAAGGGACATCAGCAAACACGATCAGTTAACAGTTTCATTTATACCTAGGCATTTTATCCTAAAATTATTTATAGCTTAATGGTACCATAGAAGGAAACAAACAAAGACAGAAAAAAAAAAATCCTTTTTTTATTACTTTAGTCTTTTTAATGTATAACCCTAACACCAATTTTTAGAGGCCTGTCATAAAGGACTCCAAACTCATTTAGAAAATCATGTCTATTGTATATTGAACAATGTAGAGCTTTTAAAAATATTTTTTTCTCAAGTCTTGCCGTAGGTCTCAATCTGTTAATTACTCCGTGCAAGCAGAACCTGAACCTGTGTGGAGCTCCGCTGAAGCCAGTGGTGCCCTCTGTGAACATAGGATTCTGGCTGGATGCAATTATAATCAATATTGGGACCTTATATCTGAAAAAACCCAGACTTGTTTCTTAAGTTCTTATTAGATTTGGATAACTATGAAATTATTTGTTTAAGGAAAGGATGGGGGCATTTTGTTGAGTATTTATGGGCATAGAATTTTTTTGGGTGTGTGGTGACTGTTCATTCCAAAATGCTACTATCTCCAGGTAAAAAAACAGTAGCATTCCTATCCTTGGCCATATTTTGCATGTTGTCAGTAAAAATTTTGAAATCTTTCAACAATTGTATATAGAAGAGTCCTAATTTTTCACGATTTTTTAGCAATGATTTTTCCAAGTGAAATGATAGCAAAACTTTCCATTTTTTAGCATATCAGTGCTGGTGGATGGTAGTGTTCTCTGTTTTACCTATAAAAGCTGAAAAATGCTTTCTTTTATTTGTTTATTTTGCCAGAAGGGAGAATATAGTTCAAATTGTTGTGATTCTGCCTGACCCAACTCCCTATGTATCAGTGGGAATCTTCCTGTTGATTTTAATTATAGCTGGTTGAAAAATAGTATGTCTGGTGGGAAGTAACAGAAGAAATCTGTTTGGAAACTGCCTGACATAGTTCATATTTTTGACTAAAAAAGGGACAATTTGTGGGATGTAAATCCAATAGGGATGAAACTAATTTTTGTTTCTCTGTTAGTAAAGCAGAAGGGAAATATAAAACCCCAGTACCTTTTGCTTTCCTCCATTTTATATAAGCAAAAAGACCTTGGAAAAGCTCAGTCAAAAGTAAAAATAGTTCTGTGATTTTTTTTTTTTTAAATGGTCTACAGGGAAAAAAAAGAAAAATTGTAACCAGCTGGTTTTCGTTTTGTTCAATTTTACCTATTTTAAATGGTAAGTCCTGAGAAAAGTCACAAAGTAGAAAAAAGATCCGACAAAGGGCTGGTCCTCAGGTAAAGGTTGTTTAATGAACTAAACAACCAGCAGACCGGACTTTTTAGAGGAGATTTCAGTGCCCAAATTAATTTCAAAATCATTGCTTTTAAATTCCAAATCTTAAAATTCAACAGCAAGAAATAAGCTTGCCATTTGTGTAGGCTGCAGGCTTGCTTGCTGGTCAAGAGGAATAGTCTCCCTTGTACTGCTGTGGGTATCCACTGACTTCAGCGAAGCTGCAGCAGGGTGTGTTCATCTGAGTAAATCACATTGCTCTCTTGGGATTAGCTTGTAGACAAGCAGAGAGTCTTTTTCCAGACTAACATCACTCCCCTTTTCTATGCAAAAAATTTATAACAATTGCAGAGCTTGCCCTCTTTCTTCTCACATGGAGGGTATGACTGATCTGAATTTACAGTGAGGCAAGTCCTTCTGTAGACGTTCCCAAACCCTTTTGAAGCCAGCTAGCCAAGGCTGCACATAGCTCAAGGTAAACTAGCCACATAATTATTTCCCAGACTCCTTGGGTGTGTTTTGCAGTCTGTGTTGATGTCCTTGTTATTCTGACTATGCTGTTAGACATACCTGAGCCAGTGGTATAGTTAAAAATGTCCCCAACATGTGGTGGATGTGCAATGATCAAATCCAAAATCATAAAGGCTCATATTTGGGTGGTTCTGGGTGCTATTTGGTTTCTTCATGGTCTAATCAGGTCTACCTGTGCTTGTGCCTCAGACTTAAACTAATGGATTGGTAGGTCTGATTGAAAGCAAAGGGAGAAAGAAGTTTTTTCACTCACCAAAGGTTTATCTGTCTAAATGCTGCATCAGTTCACTTAAAGTGGTTCAGCTTTGAGTGCAAACACTGTTGCACCATTGTCTTACACTGGTTAATCTAGTCCATGTTTCATAGGGAGCTGGCAGGAGTTGGGAATGACGCTGAGACCAACAGTTTGACTATCCTTTAGCAAACCTTAGATGTGACTTCTGATTTCACCTCTGTGAGTAAGAAGAAAATAAATTCCCCTGTGTTTCCTCTGACACCTTATGGCCCTCATGATTAACTGCCCACCTAGCTTGTTAAAGGAACATTCCTAATACTTTTTGAAGGAGGCCAGTCAAGTTCCTATGGCAGTGTAGGGCCTCCATGGAGAGAGTTTACAAAAAACAAAGGAAAAAACAAAACCCCACCATGTTAAGACCAGAAGAAAGCGCAGCAGTCCTTGTAGTAAAGGACGTGAAATAGGAGTTCCTCTGTACTACACAGACTCATATGTTTGGATCTATATTGGCATTTTATTGTTGAAAGTAATTGGACTTGTATCTGTCATAGTTTATAAACAATGAAGAAAATTTCCAAGAAGCTAGCAGAAAACATTCTGTGGAAACCCTGGCTGTGAAGGAGATGATAAAAGTAATTCATGGCAGAACACAGAGGAAGATTGAATAGGTCAGTCAGGTCAGCTCTGAAAGTAGGTACCTGGTACCTAATAGGAGCAGTTGCTTCACTAGTGACATTATCAAGAAAGCAAGAGGCAAGTATCCGATCAAAACCTCTTCCCACTTTATCTTGCTCAGTTTCCACTTGAGTCATTCTGAAATTTCTTCTTAATTGCTCTCTAATCTTCTACCCTTCCTCCCTTGGGAGGGCAAGCTTGTCTGACAGTGCCGTGGGGGCGGCTACTTCAGATGAAATACATGTTTTGCCCTCTTGGTGCTATCCTGTTACAGTGGAAAATGACTTAGTGTAGATGTGTTGCTTAGCTAGTTTAACTGACTGAAACTTGTTTCATGAATGTCCCTCTCAAGAAGTAGCTTCCATCTTCATTTGCTACAGCTATAATATGGTGTAATATGATAGAAATCCTCCAGATGACAGCCTTTTTCTGAGCACTCAAATCTCATAGAAAAGGGTGGGGTGAGTTGCTGAACATCAGCTAAGATCTGAATCTGCATCCAGACTCTGGATTCTAGCAAGTTTAAGCTTAGGGGAATTTGGGTATAGCTCACTTCCCTTTCTTCTAAGTAGACTGAGCCATGCTTCTAAGCAATTAGGTTTCTCTATATCTTGATTCAAAACAATATTTGAGGATCGGAGCATTTTCTGACTTTGACATGTTTGCTGACAGAAGTGCCCATATTGAAAGAGAATCATTGCTTGTCAGCCTGGCATATTTAGCAGATTACTAAGCACAGCAGAGCTATAGGGCAAGGCTCCAGGAAGGGAAAACATTTATTGTACATGCAGGTAGATACTAAGTTGTAACTTTCTACTTCTTATCTTCTAATTGCATAATGACATTCTGTACTGTACTGTTTTTCAAAGGAGAAAAATTAGAAGAAATGAAAGAATAATGATTATAAAACATATCAACAGACAGTGTTGGAGACTTTGTCAAGAGGAGACAGATACGAAGTCAGGAGCATTTTATACAAACTTCTTTTGCATCCTCCTGGAGTAGGAAAGGTAGGATTACTGGCTGGCACATTTGGTTTTATCCTGTGCTTGATTTATGCCTTAATAAAAACTAATCAAATGTAGAATGTTACAGAGAAGTAAAGTCCCACTCCAACCTCAAAAGAACATGTCCAACAGGAGGCAATATCAAAAGGAGACGATAGTATGTCTGTCTTTTCTGGTTTAGGAGTGCAAGTTATGGTGATGTTGATAGGAGAAAACATATTTCTTTAACTTTAGTGTACATCCTTCAACACTTGACATATGGCAATGTACAATTCAAGTAAAACAAGGGACCATTAGGATGAAATAAGGGGAAGTGAATACTTATGGAGACTGTTTATGGAAACATAACTATAAAACTATAAAACTCCTATAAAACTCCTGCTAGCAGGGAGCATCTGAACATAAACATTGTGTAGCATTCCCATTTGTTTAGTGGAATCCCTTAACATATGATGAGTTTTATCTGAGTTTCCTTAGTCTAATGTCAATGATGAGGGTGGGACAAAAGCCAGCCTGACTTCCCTTCAGTCTAGGAGCTGCACCTACATTAACAATGTAAACCTGCCAAAAATAGTGGTGAGGTACACCATTTTGACATGACACAGTAGTCTTTCACATCTCCCAAATTCATACAGAAAGGGGAAGCAGCATGTCAATGGGGGTAGGTATCTCATATTCAATATTTTTAAATTCTCTAGGACAGCATCTTCTGTGAACTTCTGACTGTGTTCTCTCCTTTCTTGGGACACATTATACCTGTTGTCTGCCTTGCCCCACTCATCCCTAATTTTGATAGTATTTGTAGGTTTTCTGTCAATTTTCCTAAGGCACTCTAGCTCTCAGCCAAACTTCTGTCTGATATTGTTGATGCTTCCTCACGCTTAAGGATGTATGCTCCATTTCTTGCTGGATTGTTGCAAAACAGCCCCAGCAAGCCCCTACATTGGGTACCTCTCATTCTGTCCTTTTAAGATTAAAAGCAACTTGTTAATCAGAAGATTACAATGAACAAGAAGATGTGAGAACAAGCAAAGAGATTCTCTAGATTCATTGGGAGGGTGGCTTGCTGGTAAAACCTTTGTCATAGCTCAGTCTGGGTGAGGCTTTCTAGGAGATAGAAATGCATCACATTTGATGGAAAATTAGAGATGATGAAAGAGTGTTTGCCCTCAAACAGAAAAATAGCTTAGCTAGGTAAGCAGTGGCAAGAAGCTGCATCCTTTCCCTCTGTGTCCTCTTTGACCATCAAATTAAAGGGAAGAGATGTGGTGCATACAGCTTCAGGACTAGTGGAAGACTTGCCTGAGCAAACTAGAGCATGGAGAGAACCTCTTTCACCCCATGGGTGTTTGCATTTGAAGAAGGCCTAGTTAGTCTTGTTCATAGCAGCAGAACACTTTGTGCGCTTTTGGACCAAAACTAAATGATCCTGAAGTCTACTCATTATCCTAATGTTCCTTTTCTGCTACTCTTCAAAAATGACAGTCTGCCTTGTAGCCTGATCACTCTGACCTGAGCAGAAATGAAATATTTCAAGGAAAACATGAGAATTCAGCTATATTCAACTATTGTTACCTCATTTTGCCCTTTCTTCAGTTTGCCAGTTAAATGTGGGGTGTCTTGGTGTCCCAGATGACTGAAAACTCAGTAGGTATCTCCTAGCCTTTAAATAGCTTGGCTTTGAGTGAGTTGCCTATGAAAAAACTATACCTACAGTTCTTATTCCTTTCTTTAAAGAAAACACGGTAACAAACAAAACCCACAACAAAACTGAACATGTGTCCAATGTATGAATTTACTGATGAGATAAAACAGAGTCTCCCAAGTATTCTGATTTCAGAAGGTCACTCAACGTTAAAGACTGCACAAAAGCTTTAGCTTTGAATTCTGTGATGTAAAGCTAGGAAAATGGATAGCCTCTGCAGGGCTGTCTTACCCATAGCCAGTTTAATTCAATTAATTACACTGTTTAAATTCCCTCACTCTAATCTACCTGGCAAGAAGACATTATTTAACTTTTCTCATTAGGTCATTCATTACACTTCCCATATAATAATTATGTAGGTCATCTAGATTTTTACAGCTGAAGGAAAAGGCTCTGATAATCGAGTGTGTTGTGGTTGCTGAGGGGACCTGAAGCAGAGGCAGGCCAGTACTGCTGCAGCTTGGAGCTAGAAACCACCTAATGAGGATGTCAGCATCAGACACAGCAGCTCTCTAAATATACATGCGTACATACTGCATATATATATATCCATATACAGGGAAGCAAAACTCTACAAAAAAGTGCATTGCTAACTCAAAATGTGATTCACAACTAGTGCTGCCATGTTTTCAAGCTGAAGTAGAAGTGAAAGCTTTTTGTCCTGTGTTGTTATTTACTTGAGGATACAAAAGTGGTATATAGGATGAAGGGCTAGGCTAGGTTTCTTCACACTCAACAGCAAAACAGTTTAAGGATAGCTGTGTCCAAGGAAAATGCAAAACACATGCCAATGACATGGCCAGTAGGACTTAGTATCAGAGTGATGTTCTCTCCTGTTGCACCAAGTACATGGAAGGGCTTTGCTCAAAGCTTAAAAGTGGACAAACTACTTCAGTTGGGTGTGAACATAGAAACCGAGGCAGAAAAAAGCTTTTTCTCTGCCAATAAAAAGTGAGGAAAATGGGAAAAAAAGATGGAAAAAACAAAGTAAAACAGAAGTTATCTTAATGCTTGTAGTTTGGGTGTTAAACAGAAAGAAGGAATGAAAGTCAAAATAAGAAATTGAAGCCTGAATATCGTGTTCATTGGATTTCTAATTCTGTATATATCTATTAAACCAGTGCTATATGATATCTTCTCATGGGTTACTCTTTTTCCTGTTCTTTTTCCTTTTTTTTTTCAGTTTGTATATTGATTTTGTAAGCTAGCAGTGTGTTACTCTTTCGATTTTTTTAAACTTGTATGAAAGCCATATATCCATATTGTAGAATGAAAGCATTAATCCTGTAACATCCCTTAATGTTTCCATTAGCTCTGTGGGATTGTGGGAGACACTAGCGAATGTATATGTTTACCAATTGTATCAACATAATTTACTTGCTCTTAGTGGCGATAAAGAATTAAATAAACTAATACACAGAAGTGTGGTGTTTTCATTTGGTTGTGGAAACTGTAGGGGACTTCCAAAGTTTCTTAAATTAATGCCAAGTATTCTTAGTGGTCTTTCTTTATCGTGCTAATTTCCCATCACCTGTAGGTGTTGCTTGTCACAGAAACACTTTTCTTTGTAAATTCAGAAAAAGTTTTTGTCTGTAGAAAGAATTCTACCAGAAAATGATTCTAGCAGATAACAGCTCTTTGATTTGTGCATACTGAAGTCTGCCTGCCCCAATTCCTGACACTTATCAGTGCTGTAAAGCAGCTTGTTTCAGTATACAGTTATTTCAACCTGTATAATATTGACACAATGATGGCTTACAGATGAGGAGTTTGATTTTTTTTTTTAAATTACTCTATCAACTAAGCAGTGGGAAAACCTTATTCTCAGCTGTGTCATGCTCAGCTGTTTTACTTTAACAGTGACTTTAATGGGTGTGTGGTCAGTGAGAGAGGATTAAGCCTCAAGAGTAGAGCAAAGAAGTTATATTACATTAATGGTCTAAATAGAATTATGCAGAAATTCAGGTAATGCTCGTTATATGTTCATGTCTTGTCCTTTCTTTTTGTTCATTCGTTATCCTTTTTTCCTAAATCTACTTTCTTTTCCAAATACTTTTCCTGGTTTTGTTTCTGTGTCCAACTATTAGTTAAAATGTTAGAATAATTAAGTACTCCATACAAGCCATTCCATCACTCACTGCCAAAAGAAGATGTTTTACACTGTTTACCAGACTAGGAGATTTATACAGTCTTCTGAAATTGTTTGGAAGAAAGTGAAGTATTATAAGTTAAGAAAACTGACAGTGCATTCTTCAAACCACTAATGGACTCGGCAACCTAAATCCTATCCTTGAAAAGGAGACCAAGTATTCACTATTGTTTAATTACAAAAGAAAACATTTCATTATTCTTTAAAATGCTACTTTGCAGTGAGTTACGTTTTTAGGTTACTGAGTAATGAGAGAGTTTTAAGATGCTCTTGTTATTCCATGGGACATATCTGATCTTGTCAGTAAGCCTGAGCTGCTTGCGTATTTTCTCAAGTCATGCTTAGTTTCCCAAAACTCCATCACTTAGGGCACACAGGTCTCTGATTTATTCTGTTCTTCCCACCTCTGTCCCCAAATGCTAACTAAGCTAGAAACAGGTCTGGCAAAGAGCTTTTAGATCAGCTCTTTTCTAGTGGGTTAACTTCATGGAATAGGGTCTTAGAAGACCATCGCTGTCTTTGTGTATCCTCTTTTTGTTATATATGGAGTACCCGAATGGAGACGACTTCATGCAGAAGAGACCCAAGTTCTGCTACCAATCTGTGCTCCAAACTTCTGGGAGTGGTGGTTCATTAAGTGGGTCTATGGATGCAGAGACGACCGCCAGTGGTGAGTGGGATGAGATGTCTATGCAAAAGTAGCCGTTAGCAGTGTGAAGGCCACTTTGAAAACTGTAAGACCCCAGAGCTCAACCTATGCACTACTACAGCTGAAATTAAAAACCTGTTTGTACTTCATCATCCCTCTGGCCTTGCACAGGGTAGGATTGTAGTTGAAGACTCAATGCATGATAGTCACCCATTCACACACAGAGACACACTCGCTTCATCCCTTGCCTTGTAGATGACAGAGCAACTCTTGATTTTCACTGAGAACAGAGAATTGGCACAATCAACTGTTCATGTTCAAGAAAAAGCATTCCTACAAAGTAATAATACAACTCTTTGTCCACTGTCATCTTTTACAGTGATGTGGGAAGTCACCTACACAGACATCGTCTCTTGGTTTATCTTACTTAGCCTGTACTAATTGTATCTAGAGAAACACAAATAGAAGGAAAAAACCAGTAATCTTACAGTAAAACACAAGTCTGTTATAAAATCTTCACCATTTTCTGAGAGCATTTCTTAAGAAAGACCATTACACTTGACTTGTGGTCAAATGAGATTTGACATTAAACAAATACACATGCAGACATACACACAAACGTGTGTACACACGCATGCATGCACACACATGCACAGAGTGTCTTTTACAGAAAAATATCTCCATCCCTTCCAGGTACCCTGAGTTGTAGAAGGCTCCATTGCTACACAATCACATTGAAACTATTGTTTCCATTGGCAAAGAATATTTTTTATTTGTATTTATTCAGTCTCTGCTTTCTTAGTTACACTGTAGTCCTCTTAATTTGCTGTTTCCCCCCATTTTTATCCCAGGAGCAAAATATGAGAGCTTGGATCTGAAAAGGTCAGTAACTACTTCTTGTCTTGTTCAGCAGATAAAACCTTTCAAGACTAGAACACAATGAAGAGTGCTTAAAAAAAAAAAAAAGATAAATGTTTTCAGTTAATTGATATCTATTTAGCAGCTGGTAAGTGTTTTTTACTGGAGGTTCTGGAGGCAGAGTAAAAGAAAAATGTACTATTCTGGGGATGGAGGAAAGGAAAAGAGCTTTCCATAACAATTATAATTAATGTGCATGCTATTACATTTTGCAATACAGGCTGTTATTTTATTCTGTTTTGTGTTTTACCATGATATACAGCTTCAAAAACCTACCGTTCATAATAAAAGATTTCTGCACTCAAATAATTTTTTTTTTCTCTCTGAAAAACTTCAGCTTTTTTATTACATTAATTATTGTATTTCTATTATTCATTACATAGCACTATAGATGCTCATTGGACCTAGATTCTCAACCTCGGTCAGGTGTAGTTGGTGTCGCTCCAGGGTGCGCAGTGGGCCTCAGCCTGATGAAGTGGCTTCCTGGGATGTGCTTGATGCAAAGGGAATCTCCAGCTGCAAGAATGGAATAACTTCCATTTTCTCCTCAAAGTATTTATGGTGGAGGTAGTGGCCAAAGAGATATAACACAGAGCAATATTACCCCTATTAGCCTTTCTCCTTCTCTTTCTCTCTCTTTCTTCCTTGCTTGCTTACTTTCTTCCTTTCTTCCACTCTCTGCTTGGGCTAACGCCACATACTGCTGACCCAGAACTCAGGGAGTAAGTGACTACCTGGGAAGGGATTTGTCTGTGATATCTGTTGTACATAGTCTCCAAACTTCTGTGAGGCTGGGAGTTTTGAGATGTAATGTTGAGGAGGAGAGGTGATTTTGGAAGGTGAGAACAAAATGATGTAAAGATCAACACAACAAAAAGCTAGGCATCAGAGAATGACACAAAAAAGGGCCCAGACTGAGGTGCTGAAGAGTCCTATCCCAAAAATAGGATTACCTGGGCAGTTGATGGAACTGTCTGCAAGGAAAGCCAGAGGTTTCTCCCCTTGTTTTCTGACAAGATATACTGAAAAATATGTTGAATTTGGGGCCTGATTTTGGATGTAGTCTGAATGTGAAATGGCCCATTTTCAGCCTTGATAAATGTCTTGAGACTCATGTCATAATGTATAAAGATCCTAAAATATATAATATCCCAGTCCTGTTACAGTTTACACAAGTGCTGTGCTTTATGTGCTGCAGATAGTCCTACTGATTCAACAGGACACTTCCCAGTGCAAAAATCCAAGGAGAGGCAGAACTAGGTCTCCATTTATCCTTAGCTGGGAGTCAAGTACAACATTTGTTCTCTTTGCTGTTGTCCTCCTTTGGTGACAGAGGTCCATCAAGCCACCTGCACAACTGAGTGTTGCAAAGACAAAACATACACTCCCTGTGATAAAGACTGTTTTGTAAGTAGTTGAATTTGAACTGGGCCTGTGTATCATCACTGCTACTTGTCTTATCAGGAAAGCTCCCTAAATAAGCCACTTCTCTATCTACCAGCATGGGAAGAAAAAGACCATAAATTTTCTTTCAGAGCAGCATGTACCCAAAAGACTAAGTGCTCTGCAACCTTAATGTAAGGGTCACAATAAAGTGGGGTACAATAAACGCAAAATGACAAGCTCTTAGAGGAAGAAAAAACAATGGAAAAGGTAGCCACTTTACTACTTTGCAGCATTTATGCTACAGATCCCTGGAGTAAATGGATTTTTTCAAGGGAGATGAAAAACACTCTAATCTTAAACCCAGAAATATACTTTATTTGCTGTTGTTATTAGTAGCAATGACAACAACAATTTAACAGCCATTATTATGCTTTGTATTGTAGTTTAGTAATACCCTCTCAGTTAACATTTGATTCAAAACTTTTATGCAGTTTGTCCATGCTAAGTACCCACCGTCCCTGTGTGCGAGGTGGAAGGTTAATCTCAGAGGTTGTCCTTAGGCTCCCTCTGTAGTCAATGGAGCGTGACAAGTCTATTCAGAAGGTGATTCAGAGTCGAGGGCTAATTTAGCAAATCTGAAAGATGTCATGAAGGGCCTCTCTCCTTGCTAGTTGTGGAGGGAGCTTAGGGAAATTAAGTGTATTAGGCTGACCTGAGTTTCTTCTGGTAGTTTGCCCTCCCATTAAGATGGCAAGCTGCAACACTGAAGGCCAGCACTTCAAAGGTATTTAGGAATTTTAAAAGTAAGGGGTCTTAACAGCTTTGATGATAGGGGCCAGAAAAAGTAAAAGGCAAGTGGGCTAAGGCTGTGGTTTGTGGCAGCAAGTGATTGTATCTGAAGTCCCAGTGCAAATCTTTCTTGTCAGAGAGGAGGAAGGACTGCCCACATAGCACGGCCCTGAAAGGGACCAGAGTGCGGGAGAGAGGTGAGAGAGCTCACTGCCTCCTCTTTGGCCCCAACATCAGTATTGAGGCAGAGGGGAGAGAAAGTCCCACTTTTTGTTCTCTTGTTTGCCTCAGCTGAGGGAGGGAGGAAGGCTGGGCAAGGGGCTGTGCCCCCCGCTGGGCTCCAGGTCCTTTGTGCCACACAGCAGGTGTGAGGGGAAGCTCCTCTCCCCGGATGAATGCGCATGTGGATGCGGATGCCCCCGCTTCTTTCATGGCCGCTCTGGGAACCAGAGCGAAGCCGCATTTCTCAACAGCAGGCCAGTAACTCCTGGAAACAAGTGAGCGCAGGAAGGGGCCATGGAGCAAGAATGGGGATGGTTTGGGAATAGCTCTGCAGGACCACTCCTTATCTAGCATTGCCCATTGACAGATTTAGGGCTTCATCTCACAAGGCTTTCAGCATCTCCTGAGAGACCTAAAACTGGTATCTTAACTACTTTTCTCTGTGAAAAACTAATTTGGCCAAAAAATCTCTCTAAATTCTTCAGCTGAAAAGGGCTACATAAACTTTAAAAAAATTATCATAGTACCCACAGGCCCATCTTATTCACATCCCAGTTCCTCGCTTGTTCTCTGGCACAGGCGAGCTCTCGCCAGCCCGACGTTCTTCCCCCTGCATCCATATCAGCGGCTGCAATGACAAGAGCTCTAAGCCAAATGCCTGGCATGTGGGAGCCTCAGCCAGGACAAAAACCACATATTTAGATCTGTGCTTTCAGTGCCAGGTGGGAGGTGTGAACGTCAAAGAAAGGAGGCCTGAAGCTGTGGCTGGCAGGCTGTGCTGTTCATCCAGAGGGCCAGCCACTGTCAGGGAGCTTTGGAAAAACAAAATTAAACCATGAGTTAGAGCTGATGGGTTGAAGCATTGAATTTGCCACGTGCTTCCCAACACGTTTCAAGTTGGTGCTGTTTCTGCCTCAAAGCCAAATCATGTCATCTCTGAAAAGAAAGGCTGAACTTCCTTTTAAATATAAGTTTTTGGATATGGCTTTAGCAATGTAGGCAAATAAAAAAAACAATCTTCCATTCTTTTCTGTAGCAGATACAGTAGGCTGGGCGGTGAAAATTACTGCCTTCAGGGACTGATCCTCCAGCCATTGGAGCTAAAGCATGTGCTGAATTAAAGGACCTATCCCCCAGGTGTGTTGAAGCACTGAGGACTATGTTCAGAGTGCCTTAACTCTCCCTGTGTTCCTGAGAACAGTATTCCTTACTGGCTGGGCTCTTCTGGAGATATAGAGCAAACTGACAGGAATACAGGGTTTGGAACCTTAAGAAGGAATTAGTCCAGATGAGCGGGACCCTTAATACAAAGTCCTGAGCAGCCTGCACCTTCAGAGTGAGGAGAAGCTCAGATAAACCTCTGGATTTATGGTTTCCTAGATCTAACCCTTCTGCTGATGATGTGAGGATTTTAGTCACTGTATTAATTTTTTTCCTGAATCACTGGCTGAAACCTTTGAGGATCTAAGCCAAAGCCTGAAAATCAGAACAGACTTGTGCTTTTCCATGGATCAGATGCACCTGAAGATACAAAACATTCTCTTCCGTAAGTTAAAGACACTTCTCTAGTGTTTTGCTTTGCAGATACCTGAGAACTGAGCTAGAGAGAATCAGACCTTTTGGCTGCCAGGATCACTGTCAACTAGTGGAAAAAGTGCTTGAAACTTCTGAGTTGTGGTGGTCAAGAAGCTGAACATAATCGATCTTTTCAGTAGTATGAATTTAAAGCTCTGTAGTCAGTTGGTTGAGCGTGATATGGTATTTGACGTAAAATCAGGGCTGACTGGGACAAGAGCAGGCCACCTCAGGCAGTAGTTTCCAAAGGATGTGACCTATTGGGAGAAGTGGGGAGGTCTGCATATTTGGCAAACCTTCTGATAGCATGCCCTTCATTTTTCTTCCTTCATGCATTTAAAGGCAGTTCCCTTTGGAATGGGTTAAGGTAAAAATGTTTCAGTTCTCTGGTGTGAATTACTAGCCGTGCTATAACTAATTCTCATGCACTCGTATAATACCTGCTGGTGTAGCTTTTGTTTTTCTGATACAGCACTTTCACCTGTGAAATCAGATGAGACTTTCCAGAAACTATGAAATGGAGATTCTGCAATCAAATGCCTCACTGAAATAGAAAACATGAGAGGTGAGATGGAGAAGTTAAGCCAAAATGAAATGGGAAATAACAAAGCAAACGCATCTTCCATCATGGTAATGTGTTTTGGAAGAAGTACACAATTTTCAGCATATGTAAGTTGGTCTGGCTCAATCAGTGGTGGACGAAGTTTGTTAGTGAGCATAGCTGAAGACTTCAAACTGTGATGGGAAAGAACTGAGGAAAACAAGAGGAACATGCTGCATCCTTAAAGGCAATAGCAGGAGTGGTAGGCATAGAGATTACTTTGTGCACATGTGAGAAGGAAAGTGGAAACCAAATTACATACACAGATTTATTCAAGCAATTTTGTCATCAAAATCCAAAGTGTTGAGAATGCACCTGGAGCACCATAGTAACATGGTCACTGGCTTTCAGAGCTGCTTTCCTCAGAGGTTACAGGCCTGATGACTAGCCCACCAAAAATAAAGGTACCTTTGTAAGGTCACTGTTGCCTCAGTGAGGGACTTACACCTGGAAAGCAACAACAACAAATCAAGGCTGTTAATAAGTTTCTTATACTTTATATCCTATATAACATTCCTGCAATCTCTTGTATTCCTGCTACACTAGTCTCGATGCTAATTTTTTGTACACAGTGCAAGAAAAACGTCATCTGTTTTGGCTTTGGCTTACATTCCTGTGAGATATCTGAATTTGAGCCTTCTTCTCAGCTGTACAAAACTGGCCTGACCTCTGACCTATGAAATCAACAGGTCCTGTGGATCTCTTGACAGGACCAGACAGTCCAGATTTTCAGGGGGGGTGTGAGATGGAAAAAGGGATAGGAAAAAGACAACCCACGCAAATTCCCACCAGAAATAGGTACAGTAGAAGATAACACTGCCTTTAAACCTGAAAACACACTTCATATGTATTCATGGAAAAAGAATATGTGTAAGAGTCTGAATTTTTATAATGCCAACTATGTAATTTTGGAAGTACTAAACTGACATTCCTAGAACTCACAGTTTTCTATTTGCAAAAAAAGGCATTGAACATCAGCTATGTTGTGGTAACAGAGTTGGGCACTTTGTAGATGTGGTTGGTCATTTGCTGTCATTCCACCCCAGTGACAGAAGGGATGACTGCTATCTACACCAGAAAGTCAGCTTGAATTATGTGAGGAAAGGACAAAATGATAAATTCTGAAGAAATACTGGGTGAGAAAAGTGTCAGATTCACAGTGAGGTGCACGAAGAAAATGAGCCAAAAGAAAACTAAAATGCAAGCTTGGTCTGCAGTTTCAAGGAGGTTTCACCTGGCAGGTTGTAGAGATGACAGGATACATTTTCTTCCTGTGCTTGTCTAGTGCTTGCAGTGCACACCCTGGCTTCCTGCCAGAGAAAGCATCTTTTCCTGAGAAGTTTGTTTTCATAGTCTGCCAGGTAGGCTTGCAAAACAGCACTCATAAAATTAGACAGACTACTGCTCCAAACAGTTAACAGATCTGCATCAAGAGACTTTAATGGGGAAGATAATGGATTACAGATACCTTTTGGCTTGGAACAAAAAGCTGAAATAAACTCTGCTTCCTTAGCATCGTTTGTCAGTGTAAACATCCAGCAAGACTTGAGCACGCCAGGCTCATACAGCACCAAGAGCTTAGGGAGTTTAACTCACCATTCTTTGGTGAGAGACCTCTGCTCAGATACCCTGCTTTCTGTCATAACAATTATGTCTCTTGAAGCTACTTGCTTTCTAGTCTTCATCTCATCAGAAGAGGCTGCTTCATGAAACATATTCAACAGTCATGAGATGGAGCTAAAGGCTTTTGTCTACTCACTGGCTTTCTCTGTGTGACTTCTTCAAATGAAAACTTTCCATCCTCCTTTTTAACTGCTAGCTGGTTGAAAAATTTTAGAAGGAAATCTGGATGTTTTTCCATGCAACCAAAAGAAAACATAGCCCCTGAATGTTGTTTTTCAAAAAAGCTGGTCTGGAAGACCCCTGAGCCCTGCTTCAGACAGCTTTCCCCATAATGACTCTTGGTCCTCTAGGGAATTCCTGGGTTTGACCTAATCTTGGATATTCCTTTACCCAACTGCAGCATCCCAGGGAAAGGAGAGTGCAAGAGGCATTGTGTTTACAAGCACCATTTGGCACAGCTTTTCTCTCTACTTTTCTCCAAGAGTGGGCTGTAAAGAAATGAAGTGGCATGGTGAAGAGAAATACAGCTGATGTTTTCAGCCTGCTTTATTTCTTTAGCAACTGCTTATGTTAATGATGTCCTGCAGAGTCCATTTGCTATCTGGCATAGGTGGAGACTGCACTGGAGATGACTGTTTTACGTAATGTTTATGCAGGCCATATTTTTTTCCTAATGTACAAAATGTAGAATGATGCTATTAATTTCCAAAAATGCCCAGTATGTGCAACTGCCACCTAGACCAGGATGCCAGCTGGAAAAATACCCCAGTAGCTCCAGCCAGGGAAGCTGTTGGGTACATGTAAGGGAAAAACCTAAAACACCATGGAGGAGTGGAACATGATTCATCAGCGCTGCTTTTGTGTACATAGAAGCAGGAGACAAAAGCCTAGATGAGACAGGGAACAGAAAGAAGCAAGTTTACCCAGGACAGAGGTTAACATCTGAGTAGTAAGAGGGCCACAGGATGGCTAAGACTTGCACTGTATGAGACATACTGAAATGATCTAAGACCAACTTGGTCATGTACATATATGTATAAACATATAAATATGTTTATATGGAAGGCATATATACATACATAGATTTGAATATATAGCCTATATCTAAATATATTTTTATATAGCCTATATATATATCTCTCCTATAGTTTGTGGGTTCTCTTCTGAAAACTTAGTGTGTGCTTAAGTTGTGAAACTGTTTCTGGTGGATTGTTATGACAGCTAGAAATTTAAACAGGTTCAAAGAGTGATTGGACAAATTCAGAGGAAAAAAAAATCTATTCAGGACTGCTAAATGAAAGGTTACCACCTGTAATTTAAGAAGTCTCCAAGACACAGCTGTTGAGTTGGCAGTAGACATGAATTAGGAGTTGAGAGATTGTCTTACTTGTCCTGACCTTATCCCTTCTCCTGGTGCCACTGATCACTGTCTGTATCGATAAGTCTTAGGGCTGGGCTGATGCTTGACCTCTGAAACTAGTTACCTTCCCCACCAGGCAAAAAAGGCAAAAAATAGCAGATAAACAAAAGGTGCTGAGGGGCAATAACCAAAAATCAAGAAAGGGAAGAGACCACAAGCCATTGAGTTCCTTACTGCAAACTATTAAACAAGCTTTCCTTCTGTTTCCCTGCAACAGCGATCTGGTGTCAGTGAGCACAGTGAAACAGAGCTCAGGGAGAGCAGAAAGCAGACAGCCCGAAGGGACCAGTACCCAGAGATGTGCCCAGGGAATCTGGCAGTGCATCCTCTCCTCTGGGCATGAGGGACAGCCTTGCTACAGGCAAGCCTTGGGTAAAGCCTGAGATGTCACATATCAGCCCTGTGTAAGTATTAAGCTGTCATATTTATCTCACGTTCACTGATATTTCTTTAAATGAGCAAATAATTCTTACATAATTTTTTCTTTTGGTTCCACTCTTCTATACCTCTGTTGTTCCTGAACAGCTCCTACATGCTGTTCTACATGGGAGAGGTTCATTACTGGAAGTTAACTGCATCTTCCTTCAGGGATTTGCTAGGTGAAATCTTGTGCTGTGTTGGTTGTTTTTTAGCTGGACACATGCAGAATGACATGGGCTGTGTCTCTGTCCCTAAGTGAGTCTGTGAAACTATTACACTTTCCTCACTGGCAGGAATTATAACATTTTTAGATTCAAAAATTGACATAAATGAGCTATTTCTTCTGACATTTTTGCCAGCAAACCACACTGCTGGATTCTTTCCAGAAAGCAAACAGAAAAGGGGCATCTGTGCATTCAGAGTGAACTCATTTATAATCTGAATTAGTATTAGTGGAAGACATTTTACACTTGATTTACTGAGAGTTTTTTGTTTTATCTGGGGCTTCCTGACTTTTTGCTTTTGGCTATATTTTCACTGAGCTGCATGAGAGCCTGACAATCAGAAGAATCGAACCATCATGCCCTCATTTTCATCAGTTATGAAATGCTTTATTTGAGTTCCAGTAAGCTGGGAAGTTTCAGTAACAGGTGAACACCCCTGTATATTTAATTATTTTGCCTACTCTGACATATAAACTAGAAGGTTGTCTTTCTGCCTAGGGAATATGCTTATCTTTTTTTTTCCTGTAGTGTGGTTACGATTTGAACTTGTGCTGACTTTATAAAGCGGTGGCACATACTCTGAATGCAAACCAGCTATTGCTGACAGGGACTGGCATGTACTGTGACCCCATGAGCAAACAATAAAATTTTACAACTGCGTCCAAATATTGCTGAAGAGAACATAGGCTTTCTAGAAAAGTGAAAAAAATCAGGTAGTTCAGTGGGACTAGTAATAACTTGAAGCATTTCTTTTCAGTCATGGCTAAAAAAATATAGCCAGCCTATCCTGCAAGTGAATTTGATCAAAAGACACATCGTTAACTTATAGTGAAATGATTTGGTCTCCACCTATTTCTGTCTTGAATACATCATTACTGATTTTTTTTATTACTCCCATTCTTTACCTTGTCATGTAATTTTCAATGCAGAGTGCACTCCATTAATTTATCCCCTCTCACTATCATAGCTGTGAACACACATTTTCAGCATTCAGCCATCTCCACTGTTTGAGATGGCCTCCTTCTGCAAAAACACTGACATCAAGACAGTCTGTGGTGATATACCAGGCTTCCAGTAGGGAGCCCAAGGGCTGACCAGCTCTCCCAGCAAAACCATCATCTCCTCCCCACAATGAATAGACTGGAAAAAAAACATCATCTGCTAGGTGGATGAGAGAAGATGTTTTGGTACCAGCCAGGGGGTGCCTGTTGTGCAGGAACAAGTTCTTTATTTTTCTTTCCAAAGGGGCTCTGGCACATAGTGCAGTGCTTTGCAGGGTCACTGCTCAGGGCAATCTCTGGCTGGGACACCTTTATGCTTGCTTTGGTCCCTTCCAGTGCTCCCTGATCTGGCAGCATTTGTGGCCAAGCTCCTGCTGCATGGCCACCTCCATCAATTCCCAGTCAGACTTGCCATCAGGTAATGTGGTCTCTCCCATCCCATTTTTGCCTCTGACATAGTCTTGTCCCTTGCCATCTTTACTGAAAAACCCAGTGAGGACTGAAACAGTGTTAGCAGGAAAACATGATGGTAAGTCATTGTATTGTGCTTATAAAACCTCTGGTAAGTGAGGGCAAATTAACCTTATGGTCTAAGTAAAGAAAGCACACTACCATCCTAAGCATTTTGTTTTATTCAGTGTCCTTTTCTCATCTCAGTGTCATTTGATTCTGACATTCATACCGGGGGAATAATCAAAAAACTTTCTCTGTATATATCCCTCCATAAGCTAACAACCTCTGTGGGCAGTTAGGTAGGAGACCAGACAGATTGCCCTGGAACACTAATTAATGCAGAGCATTTACTGACATTGCAACACATCAAAACCAATTACACTTCCATTACACTTGTTTACTTTACCCCTTCCTGCGTATGTGCCTGTTGAATCCAGTCCATATTTAATTTGGGAGTGGATTAGCTAATGAGGTGGTAGGATCAGTTACTAGCCTGGCAGCAAGACAATGAAAGCCATCCAGCAAACACTTTCCAAAGTTTTCTCTGAAGGGTAGCAAAGAAAAAATAAACTGGAGCAGGCCTTCTCATTAATCCAGCTTCCCTTAGGAATGGTCTGACCACAGTTCCCTCATACTGTGAATTCTCTTCTCTTTCTTCTATCTTATGGTAGTGTGGGGTGATTGAAAGAATAACTATTGAGCAAAAAGCATTTATGCAATAACTATTCCAGGATAAAGGTTTACTTCTGAACAAACCAACTCCAGAAAAATCTGCTTTTGTGAAACAGTAAGTATTCCGTGATCAAAGTGATGTTCCAGAAATATTCTATCAGTGGAATTATTCTGGAATAATTCTAATGCTGCATCTCTGTTTCCAGCTCTGTTCATGCAATTTTTATGTGAGGGCAGAAGCAGAGCTTAGGGCATTCATAGACAAGCAATCATGAGTGGCAACAAGCAGATCTGTGTCCCACCTGCTGGAAAAGAGCACACAGTGGCAATTAAAAGTGAAGCTCAGAAGTCCCAGCAGGAAGAGGAACTGGGAATCTATTAGGGAGAAAAGGTGCTAGCAGAGAGAGAACAGAAATGAGTCTGGGTCCAGCGAGGACAAACAGAGCAGAAAGGGTGGTGGATCCCATCACAGCAGATGAGCTCTGAAGGTCTCATGGTGCCTCAGGTACTTGATGAACCTGGTTTGAAGAGGAGCTCCATGTGCAGGACCAGCAGCTCCAACGCTGTCAGAGCTTGCTCGCTGAGCTGTGTTAAGGGTGAGAAGGATACCAGAGCTGTGGAAAGCTGCAGCGTGGGACAGTTTTGTGGTGGTTTATGTTGGCATCACTTCATAAGAGTCAAGAGAACCAAGCAGGCTTGCAGGAGTTGAGCATATTTGGGGCAGCAAGTACTGTAGGACTTTTCTATTGTGAAGCTGTATGTAGGAAGTGAATTTTGAAACTACTTTAAAAGTAACAAAACTAGGAAGTGTGTGTTTTGACAGCAATGCTTATGAATTCCATGGACTGAGAGGAGGGAAGAAAGAGGGTGGTGTGGGTACCGTTACCTCACCAATGTTTTATTTGCTGCTTAGTGTTACTCTTATACACTTCTTTTGCCAGACTTATGTTGGTGTCTGGCTTTTTGAACAGTGGCAACTGTTAGGTACAGCTGTATCTAAAATGCACAGTCAAGAGATTAGTTGATACTCTTTTTAAAAATGACAGTGGATGTTAATAGCTTGTAGCTTTCAATCATGAAGGGAAGAGCAAACAAAACCTTTTCTGCAAATCATGTTTACACAAGTCCTAAGGCAGGCTATTTTATCCTTTGCTACAGTCAAGATAAAATAAACCAAACCAGACTGTCCAAGGAAGGGAAGGATGAAAGAGTTTTTTTATTCAGGTTCTTCCCTCCTGTTCTCCACTCCCTATTCTCTACAACAAAAAATTGATTGACTTGTGAAAGATGGGCAATCCAGCATCACAGATTACAAGGAAATGCAGCACGTCTGCTTGCTTTATCAGGAGACAGAACTGCCTTCTAGTCACAGTTCCAACTAGCCCTTTCAGAGCCCTGTTAGCAACAGCCTGGCTGCGCATGGCAGCTTGACAGGGCTAGGCTGATCCTTATTGTTTTGCTATTGCTTTTCATTCAGGCTGCCATCATTCTGCTGTTTGGCTGCTTTGAGTGGCAGTGTGCAAGGGTCGCGTTTCAACTCGAGGACCTTTTTGTGGTGAAGTTGCATGCAACTTCACATATGAGGATTTAAATGAGTGGAAGTCACAAAATTAAGAGATTGAAATTACAACCCCCTCACCTCTGTGAAGTCAGCCACAAATTCAAAACATGGCAGGAAATGGTACAAAGAGGAAAATGAGAGTCACTTCAGCACAGAGTTTAGTCACATATATTTTTCATGACACGAAATCTGTATTTTGCTTTGTGAACAAATACAGCTCGCTGAGGAATTAGTATCTTCTGTTTCTGATGTAGTGCTTTTAACTCTTCAGCTCTAACATCGTACTGAATTTTTTGTTTATTTCAAAGTAAGGTGCATAGGAAGGAGCAAATATGTGTGTGTGGTGCTCCTCAGTAAACTATTGTTATATTTGCTTTGCACTTTGCAAATACCATATGGATATCTGAGTCCATTTTAATTATGGTGTCTCATGGACTAGCTACAGAATTACGCAGTTCTTCAGCTACACTACTGCATGGATTAATTTACTGTGTGTCTCAGTTTATAATAGCTAGACTGCTGCCAGTGCCTGGGCTAGGTGGTTTAGGGGTCATCTGAGATAGGTTATAGTCCATACCTGTGTAGGTGTGCACTAAATGGTTGGTGACTGGATCACAGTACAGTATCGGCCAACAAAAGCAGTAACAAAGGGATTTGGCAGTAGGAATAGAAAGGACAATGTGAGTTTTGGATACTGCAAAGATTTCTAAGATGCTGGAGAAACAGCAGCCATAGCTATTAGCAACAATCTAAATACAAGACTGTAGGAGTGAGAAAAGAGAAGACAGCACAGAAGCTTCTGCTATTATTAATCATTGTAGAGATGGAGCAGGGAATACAGGGAATTCGGGATCTGGCTTGTTAGATTTGAGCACATGGAGGAACTTGGAGCTGTGACAGTCTGGGAGGGCACCCTGCCACTGTGTGCCATACACTTTGCCCTTCCAAGGTCATATTTAAAACTCTAGTGGATGCATGTACTTGCTGGGAAGCCAATGAGATTTAAAGGCAGTCTAAAAACATTCAAGCTGTCCTTAGCCCTGCCTCAGAATGGCCAGTGTGCCCAGCACATCACCAAGCAACTTGGGGTGATACACAGGGCATTTTAATGCAAGACATTTTAGCACAGTCCAAAGATGCTGTCATGACACATGTCAGCAGTGATTCACTGCCTCTCATCTACCACGTGATTAACCCACCCTTCATTCATTCTCTCTAATTTTTACTTATTTTTTTTTAGAAATCATCATGTTCTCATCTTTTCCCATATAAAACCATCAACTTGTCAAAAAAGAGAGGAGCTGGAAAAAATTCCTCTCCTTTTCACCTTGTCTGGCTTCTTTCAAACTAAGCTATGCAAAGCTCTAGTGCAGCCTGACAAGTCGTAACTGCTGAGATTTCACAGATGCTGGGGGAATGGAGGTGGGAGGGAACAGGGGAATTTTTCCTGCAAGGCCTTTGCTGCAAGATACTGCGCTCTGCAGGGGCTCTCACAGACACCTTGCGATTGAGGGAGGGCAGGCAGCTAAAATGGAGCAGATGGAGTCACATTCAACAGGAAAGCAATGGAAGTAGGAATAGAAAAATACGATGATAAATCTTCAATTTCAACATAAGAGATTTAAACAGCCAGGAAAAGTGGAAACTTATTTCTGTAATGAGACTTGCCCCTGGAAAGGAAGCAGAGGATCCTGAGTCATTATTTGGTATGTTTTATTTTGAGGCAGAGGACTGAAACTGGATTGCAGGATTACTGTGCTACAAGCAGGCCATCTGTCCATAACTGTATTAGACATGATAATGTTCTTTTCTTCACAGTTATTAATACCATGGCTCCAGTTGGCCTCCTCCTCTGCATTGTCTGCCTGGATCTGCCTGGTAAACAGGCAGTGGAAGACACTGCTATACTCCTAAAACAAAAATATTGTTTTGGGTCTAAAAACTTACATTGTAGAGATAGTGAAGTGAAGGGAGCATCTCTTTTCTGCCATGCAAAACCCTGGTAGTGGGAAAGTTTAGTAGGTCAGTGTTCAGCGGCAGATCTGGACTGCTTTACACTGGTGGTGTTCTGACATTCACTGCATGATGATGGCACTAGACCATGACAGTGCCGCCTTCTTACTTTATCCTTTCATATCATTTAGACAATTCTTACTGGAGAGATTTGGAGAAACATTCCTGATTTGTTACTTTCTTATGCAGAACTCTAGTTCCCTGCCAGGTGCAATTATAACTGTTGGCATATTTAGGAAGAAAGATAGTATTTTATGGGTTACACGAACAGGGTGGGGAGCAAAGACATGATGAAAAGTGAGATCTGCAGAAAGAAATCAGCTTTTGTAACAGCAAAATTTCAGCTTATTGGCCTCTTTGATTGTGACACCTTTTGTTTTTGTAGTAGTTGTAAGTGGCATTTAATCATCAGAATACACAGGGATGCAAGTACTCTGTGATTATATTGTGACTTTCTTCTGCCACCATCTGGAACAACAATTGAGTTTACAACTAGAAAAATATCTCTCTTCTTGTCTTTTTTCTCAGTTGTTACCTTTCCAGATGGAAGATAGGAGCCAAGTTTCTCTTCAATGACGGTCAAGCCCTATTTCTTAACCAGTAGTTGCTGTTGGAGCTCTTTTTCCCCTAAGTTATACCAGATTCACTGTCTTTCAGGAGGCAGGATTTTGGTCAGGAATCACCTTGGTCCAGAGATCCTTTGAAGTTTGCTGACAAACATGTACCCAACCTTTATGCCACTGAATGAGCAGCCATCAAGGGCATTGGTTATAAGTCTTCATCAGCTACAGTTTCTTCTCCTCCAGGTTTGGCTTCCCAGATGGACACCACCTTCCTTTCCTTTTACATTCAGTATGCTTATCCTCAGGTCCTGAGCTCTGTTTTTCATTTGCCAGGAGCTCAGAGCTTCTGAGGCTGCTGGTGGCAGGGCAGGACTTGTGGAAGAAACACTTCCTTCCATCAGCTTCCCAGAGGAAGGGACATTTTTTTCTGGCAGCCATCCAGCTCCTGCAAGCTGAATATGACAGGAAGGTCACAGTTTCAGGCTCTTCAGAAATCCTTTCCTCTCTGTCCATTTGAACCATTCACCTTTGAACAACAGAGCTCTGAGCTGAAAGAACAACTTGTCGTACAGTGATCTGCAGCAGCATCACCCTGGGTCCCCTTTGCAGACTGTGAGGAGCAGTGGGAGGCTTTGAGTATACTGTACCTCATCCAAAAGGAGCCACTGAAAAGGGTCAGAGGACTGCTACTCTGCAAGTGTCTATGCTTTCTCTACTGTCTGCAAAGTGAGCCTGACGTACCTAACTCATCTCCAGATGTCCACATTGTAGATATTTGCAATTAAGTGAGAGAAAGTCAGTCTCTCTTCCAGTCTAGACACCGGTTTGTCTTTCAAGGGATTGAATATATTATATTATGTCTATAGTATATTCTTCAGTGTTAGCTCTGCATTTCATACAGTCCTTGTTAATCTTTATTCAAGATCAGAATCATAACCTCCTGTGTTAACCTCATGGGTCTGCAGAAATGTAAGTCTATGTTCAGGGAAGATACTGACCTAACTGTTTCCTCATGCTGAGCTGCGTCAAAGTAGCTCCCGGCTTCTGGTACCTAGCTGGTGGAGCACTGAGCAGAGGCAGAAGTAGCTGAGCCTGGCTGACCAGGGCTGCTGCTCTTCAGGGAAGGAGCCAGGGCTTGGTGGGAGCAGTGGCTAATAGGAGCCTGCCAGGATCAACGGCAGGGGCAGGGAGAACAGCTGGTGCTTTCAGGAGGCATTGGAGGCCAGGCATACAGTACCATGAGGGCAAGAGCACACTAAAGCAAATAGCTCTGGGCAATTTATGTCTTCTTGCTCCCTTCTGCCTGGCCATTGTCTTCGATTAAGACACTCTCATCACTTTAGTTCTTAAACTGTGAGACGTCCCACAGTGCAGGTTGTCTCAATCCAGAGGAAGTGCAGTTACACAATTACAATGGGTTCAGTGTCATTATAAAAAATTTGAAAGAACGTTCCTTGGGCATAATGGCATCATTTTGCCAATATTCTGTAACTCAATAAACAAGCTGTAGACCGCTGATTCATAGCTAGTGGGAAAAAGAATCACAGTTCTCACTAATAACATTTTTCATTTCTGATTTGACAATAGCTGATGGCAGCTTTTATAGACCGATCTCTGCTGAGCACACACCTGCAAGGAAATGAACCTGTGAGATAATGCATTGTATAGACTTAGTGCAGGAATAAATTGTACAAATTGATGATAAAAGCCAAATCAAATGAAGACTGCTCTGGTAGGTAGCTAGCGAGGGACAGGCCTAGAGGAGGTAGGTGACTTCCTCATGCACTTCAGTCAGAGTCCACAAGGCGCCCTGCTCTTCCAGCTGAGCCTAGATCCAAAACAAATGTAACACAACCTTTTGCAACAGCTGCTTTTGGTTGTGAGTTCTGCCTTGCACGTGTAATCCCCATCTGAGTCAATGTCCTTCACTGCAACGACGGATTGAACAGTTTAACACCAGGTTGAGGGAGGAGATGAAGAAAAATAAGGGAAGATACCTTATGTGGGGAAAGCAAGTGGCAGTGTATTCCTGGGACCAAAGGAGAGTTTCTCAGATTCTTCTTGATTCAGCATTTCAGGGCAAAACCTCACCTTGAGGAGAACTACTTCTTGCTGGAGTTGCTCTTTGTGGTAAACTGCTTTTGCAGTTCTATTTCTGATGGAGGATGTGTAAGGCTTTAGGGTGGTCAATGCTTTGTACTGAAGGCCAAATTTTACTATAAAAGATTAAGTTACTGTCATGCCTCAGTCTGCATTAAGCTTCAAATGAAATCAGTCTTGATGACTTCATGCTTCTTGTCTTTCCAGGTGCTCACTGGGCCTTTTAGTATTGTCTGAGAGAAGATGTTTACCAAATGACTCTTAGTTTGTCTCCAGTAATCAACCAAAAACAGTTCTAAGAAAAAAAAGTGCTTTTCCCTGCAAATCATTGCCAGGTGATTTACAACACTAGTGTGTGAGCCTAAATCAGCTTGATTGAGAGCAGAAATTGAACTGTTTTTCTGCATGTATCAGATCATCTGAATAGAGAAACAGTCTCAAGAAAACTGACTCTAGCTGTTCCACTTTTGTGGATTAACTGTTTATTAGTGCAAGGAGGGCTGACTATGCCACTGCTTTGAGCATACAAATGCATTGTGGATGTGATGGCCCCATGCAAACAGTAAAATGTGAGAAAAGGTGCAGTGTCGTGTCATCAGAGAAACAGACAGTCCTTCCTCAGCGGTCCTTCAGAGATATGGGCTAACACGTAGTGTGAAGCAAGCTGATTTTCACACTGTAGAAGTTTTTAAGGGATGCATGGGAGCCTCTTGGTGGTAAAACAGTCTAAGTGTATCTTCTGATGGAGTTACTCTGTCACAGAATAGGCTTGCTGTGTCTAAAATGGAGTCAGGATCGACATGTTCCCTGAAAAAACTGGTTCTCAATCAGGCTTGAGGGACCTGTTTAGTAAATTATTCTTCCCTCTTTCAGGAGAAAAAAATGCGTGAGTTTGTTTTTGTAGACATATATGTTCTCAATTCCATCAAAAGAAACTGCCCTCCCATGCATTGTAAATGTTCCTTTCCCTTGCCATGATCAATCTGCAACAAAGTTATGATGTGATACTGAATGCTGAAGCTTTCTTGTCCTGAGGAAAGATGAGATCTGAAAGGTAGGGTCGAGCAAAATGGAGGTCTCTTCTAAACTAATGAAATGCAATGCCTTGTGCTAAGCAAGAACAGTCTGCTTGATACCTCTTCTAAACATTACTGCGCAACACAAGAGGTGGTTTGCTTACTTTTTCTTCTGTGTGTAGATTGAGGCTGGGTCCTAGAAAACTACGCTTTCTCCCATATGATATCACCAGCTCACACGCACTTGGGGAAATATTCTCCTGGTAGAGAAAAAAATGATTCCTTACCTTTATGGAGGAACCTATGGCTAAAACAGTAGAGACTGCAAAATTTTGTTTTCAGTTTCTACTTCTGAGGTACCTCAAAGGTGCGTTGTTCATTGGGGAGGATAAATTCACAGTGAAGAACTCGGCTAGAATACAAATGCTATAAACAAAATTAAAATGACAAATACTCTCCACCCTTCCAGTTCTCATCCACATCTTATTAGCCAGTTTATCTCTTCTGCTCTCATTAATTCTTTTTGAGCATGTAGGTCTTTTTCTCTCATCGTTTTGCACTCATCCCGAGTACACTGTGCTGCAACAAGCAAGAACTATTCAGCAGATGTTTCTGCTTTGCGGACTCTGGCATTCCATACTTGGTTGTTTCTTGACAACTAGAAATCCTGACTGGGATGTTTCATTTTTCTCACAGGAGCTTTGGGAGCACCACAGAATAACATCTAATCAGTACTAATTCCTGTAGCTTGTATTAACATTAATTACTCAACTTTGGGGACAGAACGTACCCTTAGCAAATTTGCAGATGACGCTAAAGTGGGGGAATGCTTAACATGCTGAACAGCAGAGTTACAATCCAAAGAAACTTGAGTATTGGGCCAACAGGAACTCCATGAAGTGCAGGAAGGGGAGTGCAAAGCTCTGCACCTGGTGAGGAATAACACCAGGCATCAGCGCAGACTGACTGAAAAGGGCCTGGGAGTTACAGTGGATGTCAAACTATGTGTGTTAGCAGTGCACTCTCATTGCAAACAACACAGTCTGCACAACGGGCAGTGTCAGGGGCAGCGTGGTCAGCAGTCCAAAGGGAGGTGATAATTTGACACTGGTGAAGCTGCACTTCAAATAATTTCAAGTTCACAGACGCTGAAGCCCGGGAGGGAAGGGGAGAGACTACAGAGGGTAGAGTACTAATAGGATGATCGGGGGCCTGAAGCACAAACCTACAAGGAGAGCTTGGGGAGCTCGTCTAGCCTAGCCTGGTGAAGAGATAATTGGTCAAACAGCAGCATACAGCTATTTGGTTAGGAGCTACAGAGATGTCTGAGACAAAGTCTTCTCAACAGGGCCAGATGGTATAACAAGGAGCAACAGTCACATGTTGCAGCTTTGGATGTTCAGGTTACATGTTAGGAAAAAATTCTTCACTGGGGAGGTGGTGCAGCACTGGAACGGGTTACCCAGAGAGGTCAGGGACTTTCTGTCCTTGGAAGATCTCAGGACTCATCTAGGCAAAGCAACAGCTGATCTGATCTGGTGTTGGTAACAGTCTTGCTTCTTATGGGAGGCAGGACTAGAGGCATCCAGAGATCCCTTCCAGCCAACACTCCGATGATTGTATGAATTTGAGGGATGCAGTAAGCCAATCTAAGAATCCTGTTGCAGTCAAACTTTAATTGAACAGCCTATAGTTATGAAGTGTTACTGAGAAGTGAACTGTATCTTCATGTACGACGGGAAAACTATTCTCCCAAATCGTGCTTCATGTATTATAAAGCTGCAACAGAGTACATGACTCCCAGATGAGTTTAACATAGGGGCAACTTTTCTTACTGGCTTGTGCCCCAGTTCTGGAAGACCTGTAGTACATGTCAACGTGTAAGTATGGACTTTGTTTTAAGTCTTTGCATCTATCTGTTGTTTGGTTAAAGTCCAAAGTATGTGCATAATTCTCTAATGAATCAAAGCATTTGAAAGTCCTTAGCTGGCTCCTGGTGGTTGTTCTATTCCTGAAGTACCTCAGCTGTGGCTAACTCTGAAGAATTAAGTCAGACAAACTGAATGTACATTTTACATTGTGCACATCTGTGTCCCATTTTCAGGTTACCGGTTCACAAAATAGCATATCTGTCTTCCAAGTGAAACTTCCATGAAAACACAAGCTGCTCCCACGTCCTCATGAGTGCAGTCCTTCCCAGAGGAAAAACCCTCAACATCTGCAGAAGCAATAACTATTTCGGCAAGAGCGTTTGCTGTCCCTTGCAAAATCCACCCAAAAGAGCTGAGGGGCATTTTAAAAAGTAAAGTAGAACATGCAAGAAGTCCATGACATTCTTTAGCGCTGCATCAGATTTTTGCCTTGTTGCAGTATAGGCAAGAATGTTATCACTCTAGTCGACTCATTATTCATAGAACTGATTAATTCGCTGTCACAGAGCCAAAGATATTTTTTCACAGTATCTCAGAATCACAGAATCACAGAATCATCAAGGTTGGAAAAGACCTTGAAGATCATCTTGTCCAACCATTAACCTAACACTGACAGTTCACAACTACACCATATCCCTAAGCTCTGTCAACCCAACTCTTAAACACCTCCAGGGATGGGGACTCCACCACTGCCCTGGGCAGCCCATTCCAACGCCTAACAACTCGTTCTGGAAAGAAATGCTTCCTAATATCTAGTCTAAACCTTCCCTGACACAACTTGAGGCCATTCCCTCTTGTCCTATCGCTTGTTACTTGGTTAAAGAGACTCATCCCCAGCTCTCTGCAACCTCCTTTCAGGTAGTTGTAGAGGGCGATGAGGTCTCCCCTCAGCCTCCTCTTCTCCAGACTAAACCCCCCCAGTTCCCTCAGCCGCTCCTCGTACGACCTGTGCTCCAGACCCTGCACCAACTTCGTTGCCCTTCTCTGGACACGCTCGAGTAATTCAATGTCCTTTTTGTAGTGAGGGGCACAAAACTGAACCCAGTAATCGAGGTGCGGCCTCACCAGTGCCGAGTACAGGGGTGAGATCCCTTCCCTGTCCCTGCTGGCCACGCTATTGCTGATACAAGCCAGGATAACATTGGCCTTCTTGGCCACCTCTGGGCACACTGCTGGCTCATGTTCAGCCGGCTGTCAATCAACACCCCCAGGTCCCTCTCTGACTGGCAGCTCTCCAGCCACTCCTCCGCAAGCCTGTAGCGCTGCTGGGGGTTGTTGTGGCCCAAGTGCAGCACCCGGCATTTGGCCTTATTGAAACTCATACGGTTGGCCTTAGCCCATCGCTCCAGCCTGTCCAGATCTCTCTGCAGAGCCTCCCTACCCTCGAGCAGACCAACACTCCCACCCAACTTGGTGTCATCTGCAAACTTACTGAGGGTGCACTCGATCCCCTCATCTAGATCATCAATAAAGATGTTAAACAGGAGTGGCCCCAAAACCAAGCCCTGGGGGACACCACTCGTGACCGGCCGCCAACCGGATTTAACTCTGTTCACCACAACTCTTTGGGCCCGGCCATCCAGACAGTTTTTTACCCAGCAAAGCGTGTACCCATCCAAGCCACGAGCAGCCAGTTTTGCCAGGAGAATGCTGTGGGAAACGGTGTCAAAGGCCTTACTGAAGTCAAGGTAGACAACATCCACAGCCTTTCCCTCATCCAATAAGTAGGTCGCCCTGTCATAGAAGGAGATGAGGTTTGTCAAGCAGGACCTGCCTTTCATAAACCCATGCTGACTGGGCCTGATCATCTGGTTGTCCCGCATGTGTTGTGTGATGGTACTCAGGATCATCTGCTCCATCAGCTTCCTGGGCACCGATGTCAAGCTGACAGGCCTGTAATTTCCCAGATCATCCTTCCAACCCTTCTTATATATGGGCGTCACATTGGCCGATTTCCAATCTGTCGGGACCTCCCCGGTCAGCCAGGACTGCTGGTAAATGATGGAAAGCGGCTTGGCGAGCACCCCAGCCAGCTCCTTCAGCACCCTCGGGTGTATCCCATCCTGTCCCATAGACTTGTGTATGTCTATGTGATGCAGTAGGTCACTGACTATCTCCTCCTGGATTGTGGGGGGGTCATTCTCCCAGTGTCTGTCTTCTGGCTGAGGAGGCTGGATTCCCTCAGTACAACTAGTCTTGTCATTAAAGACTGAGGCAAAGAAGGCATTAAGCACCTCAGCCTTTTCCTCATCACTTGTTACCATGTTTCCTCCTGCGTCTAGCAGGGCATGGAGGCTCTCCCTGGTCTTTCTTTTGCTGTTGATGTACTTATAGAAACATTTCTTGTTGTCCTTGATTGCTGAAGCCAGATTAATTTCTAGCTGGGCTTTAGCCCTCCTGATTTCCACCCTGCATAGCCTCACAGCATCTTTGTAATCATTGTGAGTGGCTAGCCCTTTTTTCCAAAGGCCATAAACTCTCTTTTCTCCTTGAGTTGCAGCCAAAGCTCCCAGTTTAGTCAGGGTGGTCTTCTCTGGCACCGGCTTCTCTTACAGCACCTGGGGACAGCCTGCTCCTGAGCCATTAAGACTTTCTTCTTAAAGAGTGTCCAGCCTTCCTGGACCACTATACCCTTCAGGACCATCTCCCAAGAGATTCTGTCAAGCAGGTGCCTAAACAAGACAAAGTCAGCTCTTTGGAAGTCCAGGATGTCAGTTCTGCTACCCCCTCTCCTGACCTCTCTAAGAATAGAGAACTCACTATTTCATGATCGCTGTGCCCTAGTCGGCCTCCAACTGCCACATCATCCACCAGTCCTTCTCTGTTCACAAAGAGGAGGTCCAGTAGAGCACCTTTTCTGGTCGGTTCACTCACCAGCTGTGTCAGGAAGTTATCTCCCACACATTCCAGGAATCTCCAGGACTGGTCCCGCTCTGCTGTGTTGTATTTCCAGCAGATGTCTGGGAAGTTAAAGTCTCCCACAAGAACAAGGGCAAGCAATCATGAGATTTCTCCTAAGTGCCACCTCTCTGTCCTGGTTGGGTGGCCTATAGTAGACTCCTACTACCACATCTGCCCTGTTGGCCTTCCCCCTGATTCTAACACAAACACACTCCACCCTGTCTTCACTATACTTGTGCTCAAAGCAATCATAACAGTCTGTAACATACAACACCACCCCACCACCTCTCCTTCTTTGTCTATCCCTCCTAAAGAGCTTGTAGCCATCAGTTGGCGCATTCCAGTCGTGGGAGACATCCCACCATGTTTCTGTAATAGCCACTACATCATAATTTTCCTGTTGCATCATGGCTTCAAGCTCCTCCTGTTTCTTACCCACGTTGTGTGCACTGGTGTAGATGCACATCAGATGGGCTGATGTCCCCAGCACCTTTTTGCATTTAGAGGTCCTAAGTCCAGCCTGAGCTTTCACAGGTGTTACAACAGTTACTGATCCATCAATATCCCTTGCATCTTTGTTGTGCTGCATGTCTCCATCCCTTGCCTCCACTGGGATAGCAGGGTGAGGGTCATCGCTGGCACACCAGCCCACAAACTGTGGTAATCTACCCTGGGGCTTATGTCTGGGAGTTCCAGTTTTGTCCCCTTTCTCCTTCAAATCTAGTTTAAAGCTCTCTCAATGAGTTCAGGTAACTCATGTCCCAAGATCCTTTTCCCCCTCTGGGACAGGTGCATCCCATCTGATGCCAAAATGTCTGTCGTCCTGTATACTAACCCATAATTGAAAAATCTGAAGTTCTGCTGGTAACACCAGTCTCGGAGCCACAAGTTCGTCTGTTGGGTTCTCCTGTAATCTTCTTCATCCATCCCCACAAATGAAGGGAGGAAAGAGAATACAATTTGTGCCCCTGATCCCTTAACCAGTTTCCCCAAGGCCCTGAAATCTCTCTTCATTGCTTTAGGACTTCTCCTGGTTGAAAAACCAAGAGAGGGTAGTAGTCCTTGGTTCTCACTGGAGTGGGGAGTTTTGCTGTGAGGTCCTTCACCTGGGCCCCAGGAAGGCAGCAGACTTCCCTGTGAAGTGGGTCTGGTCTGCATATTGAGCCTTCAGCACCCCTCAGAATGAGTCACCCACTACAATGACCCTTTTGGGGTTCTTTTTAGAACTGGTTTTAATACCTGGTCTAGAGCGACCTGGCCTAGGTGGACCTTGATCTTCCTCATTGTTTGACTCTTTTTCTTCATCCTTCTCTGCTTCATTCACAAGTTCCAGGGCCCTGTATCTGTTGTGAAGGGGCACCATGGAAGGTGAGGGAGGTCGAGAGGGGATTTTCCTGCCTCCCTGAGCAGGGACCTGTTTCCAGTCTCCCCCATCTCTTAGGTCCCCTCCTTCTGCCTGGTAGCAAGAGAGTGAGGGATTGCCTGACTTTTTTTGAGCCTCCATTTGCTCCTGTTGCTTCAGGGGTGCTAAGGTGCTGCTCCACCAATCTATCTCATGTCAGTATGAGTGAAAACTGTAGAGCCTAAATTCAAAGAGTATTTCAGGCCTGTGGAAACCTTTGCTAAGGCTCTTTTTTGAGTAATCCTGGTCAAAGCTCAGGGAGAGGGCATTATATGTTGAGACATTCTCATCAGACTGCAGCATCTGGATGATAAGGGTATCTTTGAGTGTACGGCTATGTGAGATTAAACATCTGAAAACTCAGATGCCCACTGGGAAGTTCAATGTACTTTTTCAGAATTGTTTTATGTTTCTCTTCTTGTTTTCATATTTTTTTTCATGTACTTTTCTGGTACTCTTATTCTGCGGAGATACTGATTATATCTAGTGTAGAACAACCCTTTGCTATATTCAAGCCCCATTAAGTGATCAATGCTTCCTGGTAGGTTTGAAAGGGTTGCAAGATGTCATTTTCACTTAAGAACAGGTAAGTTAGTGAATCTCCCATTTTATAAAGGTTTCTTATCATTAGAGAGATAAGAACTATAATAAACATATGCATGTAACACGAAAGGAAGTTATGGGGTCCTGATGAGAGCTCTTGTCTTTTGTTTCCTTTCAGAAATATAGTACTTTGAGGTTAAAAGGCTTCCTGATTTAACTTTGGCTTCAGAAATATGTGAAGGTATATATTTTGTTAACTCCAAAATCTCTTGCAAATCCTTCAGCCAGAATGTTGTTGTCCAGTATCGTGTCTTTGTTTTCAGACATTGATATTTGCTTAGTGTAACTGAGTTTGCATTACTGTAATACAAATTACTTCATCCAGGAAAGGAAGAATAACAAAGTTCAAGTACTGTGACTTTTTGTTTGATCTTCACTCATGCTTTAATTTCCATATCAATTATGTATTATGGGAAGCCAGAGACAGAATTAGTGTCAAGAAAAACCAGAAAGAAAAAATTGCCTGAACATGCAAGACTCTCCAGAGTCAGCTCATTCAGCCATTATACTAAATACATTTGTACAAGGTTCTTTTTGTCTCATCATTTTGTCCTGAAGCTGTGATTTAGTCAAATGAAAGAATGGAAAAGTACCACATGCAATAATGGACGTGTGTACAAAACACTCATTTGTGCCTTTTCCGAAGCTGTTACATTGTCCTGTTTTCAGCCCGCTGGATAATGTATGGGGTTCAGAGACTGTTTTGTACCTCTGCCAGCTGCCCTCTGTGCAGTGATAATGCTCACTCCCGCCTCCTCTACTGTTATAACACAAGTGGCCCATCTGTGACAGAGGCAGTATGAAAAGAAACAACACCTACGACAGTTGTGTGTCTCAGTAGCTACCCTCAGAAGGACTCATGGCTGGACCCTTCAGAAAGGTTTAGATCAACATTTAGGGTAGATGCAGTAATCCACTTTAAGACAGACACAATGTGTGTTTTGAAAAGGAATCATTCATGAAACAAAAAAGTTTGGGCCTAGGCTTCCATTGAGTATTGCTGTTAATCTCTGTGTTGCTGTTGTCTTTTTAAAAGGATATCACTGAATTAATATAAAGCCATATGCATATATAATTAGGAGACTGCTATGTGAAATACAGCTTATGTTAAACAATCACTTATTGACATGAATACTTGATGCTAGAGATACCATTTGGTGAGTGGCTAAGCATAAAGACCCATAAGGAAGTATCCACGATTTAGAAAGAGAAGCTGGAAGTAAGGATAAGATTCAGCTTCAGATGGTAGACATCTACATTAGGAATCTGAAAGCAATATCCCATGTGAGTTGAGTGCATAAGTACCCATTCTATTCAAAGGAGAATCAGTGTTTTATTTAGCTGTCTGTACGTAAATATGTGATGAACAGAAATTCCTTTAAGATACCAGAAGTATCATTTTTGCACTAGCAAATATGATGCAGGGCACAAGAGAATCCTGTGCTTTTATGCACACAAATAAAAGCTGTGAAAGATACCATAGGATAACTGAAACGGCTCTGTGGGCCTACATGAGGACAAATGAAAGAGTCCTAGATCTCCAGTGACTATATTAGGAATTCAGACATCCAGACCACACATGGTCCACATAAAGGTAGTCCTCCCAATTTGGGAGTTTGAATGGAAAGAATAATCTAAAAGTGAATAGTCTTCACTGAAGTTGAGGGTGGATACAAAGCCATTTTAAATGTATGCCTAAAGATCCATAAAAACATGGTTCCTGAATTGTTGGACTTGTTATAGGTGAGGCTTTAATGAATAGTTATAGTGATCCAGAATCTGAGCTCACCATCTGGGCTAACAGTTGTGCAAGAGTAGTCCTTCTGGGAAATGACAGAACTCATGAAAGTCCTCAGCTTTTGTTCAGTGACTCCTTAATGGACCTCTCATTTTTAGTGACTTACTAGGCTGTTCTGGTTTGCATAAGAATAAGCCCAAGTACTTATAAGGTTTCTTTGGTCTGGGTAAGTCACAGTGTTCTCTTCTTTTATAAGGTATCTCTTGTAAATGCCCTGAGTGTAGATTCCCTTTAGAGAAGCGAGCTCCTGGGATGCAATTACATCCTGCATGGATGTGGACACACAAGGTTCACCAGTTGTTTGTTGTTTTCCAGAGCACAATACCTGTAGGCAGTCTGTTTAAAAGCTGTTTTTCACAGAAACTGAGTATTAGAAGATTCTTACATACTGACAAAGTTTTCACTGCCAACTGTGAGAGAGACTCATGGACCTAGACAAAACAATGAAACATCTGAGTTTCTACCCTTGCACCATGTTCTTTGGACTTAGGCCAGGTGCTTTAGGATCTCTAGAATTCCTTCTGTGCATGTGTTCTGTACAGCCCATTTTTCTCCTCCCTGAGTATTTGCCAGAGTATAAAACCAAATTCCTTGTCAGCTGAAACTGGTGAATCTACTTCCATGAGATTTTGTTCACATATCCCTAGCATTTTTAAAATGGCCTCTGAAAAGACTTCTTATCTATTGGATCCCAAAGCAAATCAATCCGCAGTCAGGGACAGTTACCCTAATCATATTCCTATGCAGTTTTTCAGAGGTTTAAAACTCTCTCATTACCTCCTGAACTGTTCACTCCCTTTCTCACTTGTGACTGTCACATTCTGGCATTTGCATTGCTTATTCAAACGTTGGTTGTGTTCAAAGAGTTAATGAAGAAGGCAACAGACTCACACCGAGAAAGCACACCTGGTACAGTTCAGCCTGTCCCTTGCTCCTAATTGATATCTGCTCATTGAACAACACTGAGTTAAATCTCCAGTTTAGAGAAGCTTTCAGTATTACACTGATTTCATCAAAGCAATGGTGATTTACACTAACCGAGGGTCTGGTTATGTTTGGATTTTTAAAAATAGCCCAGCAGACAAGTGTAGTGAGTGTAAAGGATTATCACATAAGCCCTATTTATGGTTCATTCTATTACATATTTCATCGGTGTTCAAAACGCTTGTGTGGTTCTCTTTGAGGCAATAATTCTCCCATTTCAATTTTGGTTTCTTCATCCTACCTGCAGTGTTAAGAGTTTTTTCCAGAAAATTACCTTGCAGCAGAAGACTTGAGTGTCTTGAGTGAAACAGTCAATGGGCAGAAACTCCAATCTGGACATTTTCAAGGGGAGATCAAATTACACAGCTTGCTGTAGAAAGTGCAAACAAATTTTAGACTGGTCGGCGCTTATCCATTTTGAAAGTACATCACTTTGGAAAGAGACTTGCTCAGCTAATCTATAGCTGTCATGGAAATGTAATTTTTCCTTCTCCAAACCAATAACGGGCACCTGGCAAGCTTCCTTGTGCACCCATGCATTCAAGTCTAGCAGTTTCCATGGAAACCCATCAAACTGTCGCACCAGTTTTCTAACATGCTGCCATTTCACAAACACAGGACAAGCTGTTTTGCACAAAATTCCTGTATAATGCTATTTTGTTTTCTCTCTGAAGACAATTCAGTAAGACTAAATGTTTGCAGACTGCAAGAATTCCTTCTTATTCCAACTAAAACAACTCATTTATATAAGAACATGCAGGCTGAAGCTTTCACAAACTCACTAAAAAATACATTTTAAGCTATTGAGCTCCCTGTCTTTATATGAGAAAAATGAAAAAATCCATTTAAAATATAAGTATATTTATACTGTAATTTCATCAATACGCTACCTATGTCTTTCTTTCCCTCTGAGAAGACATTTTAACTCCAAACTCAATACACTGCCTCTTTTGAGAGACTCTCACACTAACTTTTCAGTTAGTTTGATAAATTTGTTCAAGGAGTTTAAGAACATGATCTCTGTGAAAACAGGAGATGGGACTCAGAGATCCAAGAGGTCTTGTCCACTCTATGACTAAAGGCCCATCTGGTGACTAAAAAACCAAGGTTTCTTTGATTATGAATAACTTGGATTTCAAGCTGTATCCTAACATACTCAACAAAAAAGGTTTCAGAGGACCTTCAGAATCTCAGAGGTACAGAGGAGTCTGGTACTCTCTTATCAAGACTGTCTGAACATGTAGGTTTCAGATATGGTCCAACACATATAGTCCCCTTAGGTTTTCTGTTTGAGTAAAACTCATGGCATGTACTCTTCACCCCCATGTAACTCAACATCTACTTATCATTCAGTCAGTAGTAAGGTTTTCCAGTGAACCAATACCCTGCTGTGATATTTTTTTGATTCACTCAGTGTTTATTTTTTAAAATTATTCCTGAATCTTAGAAGCTGCCAGGTCCTATAAGTAAGAAGTATGTTATGTGACTGGTTGTCTTTTCAGCAATATCAAGCCTTTTGCTGCATTTTTTTCTTCCCTAGGCAGTACTGTTTTATTGATATCAGCAGCTGGCCCTCATTTAAGTTGGAGAAGCATCAAACACTATGAATTCATCCTGTGGAACTGCAAAAATTAGTTAACAGTATGTGTGAGATGAAGATCAAAGAAAAGGTTCAAAGAAAAGGACAATTAGGTGGCAGGAGCCGTAGAATTAACACACAGCAAAATTTACAAGAATGTCTTATCCAGTGAATATTTATAGTGGAGATCAGATGGAGCTGGTAGCTAAAAGGCCATAAATGGGATAAATGCCCATTTATCAGGAAGCATCTTTCAGCTGAGGAAACCTGAAACTGAATAGTGCATACTGTAAAAGATTGAATAGACTTAATATTGGCTTGCTTAATGGAAAAGTTTGTCTATGCTATTTAGCATTAATTTAATGCTAATGTGCCAATTTAGTAACAATTGATATTAAAGTTTCCTATTTAATGTTAATTGAAAATCACTGATCTCTAGTTTCAGATAGTATTTAATGTCACTTATTTCAACTAGTGACAAAAAATGCATTTTTACTTTCACTCGAAAATTTTGCAGGAAACCTAAAATACAAGAAGAACAGATCAGTCACTAGAACTATAAAAATTAATTTAATTCTATTATTGTTGACAAAAAATGACCATCAAAGCCCTAGAAACATAATTAAATGCCACAAACCACAAAGGATACACTGAGATGATACTGCAGTGGCTGTAAACCGAGTCATACTTTTTTTTTTTCCTTTTTTTTTTTTTCTTTCTGATTGAGCATGGGCAGAAAGTGGTTATACTAAGGAAAGGGATTCTGGTTTGACCACCACCTTTTCCAGGTTAAAGCCTGTACTCACCTCTGGACTTTCCAGGGCAGATGCCACTGACCTGCCAACAAAACCTTGATGGCATAACCCCTTAATTTGCATTCCCTATTTGGCTAGCTCTATGAATATACACTCAAAATATGCCTTGTGGGTTCCAGACTGTCTGTGAACTGTACAAAGATCCTCAGCACCTAACAGCCTCTCCCTATAGGTATCTACGACGCTCAGTGCTCAGTGCTCTAGGACCTAAGCTTTTTTTAGATCCAGTGTCTAACTCTTTTTGGAAATTATATTGTCTTCACTGCAGGTGTGTTTCTTCTATCACATGGACTCTGTGTGCAGCCTGTTCATAAGTTATCTTTGTCCCTTCTCTCATGCTTGTACATGCATAGAGTAAATAGAATATGTAACATCTGAGGGTAGGTTCATAAAGTGAAATATTTTCATATGCTGTATTAAGTAGAGTTGCATTATTTACAAGTGGTCTGCCAGTCTACCCATGTAATCTGCTACTGATGTCAGGGCCTTCTTACTGCTCTCAGTCTTGCTATATTTCTTTGCTACCATTTTGTTCTGCAGGATTTGTGACTCTAGTTTGACACAAGGTATCATGGTTATGCTTTCTGTGTATTGTCTGACTGGTTTATTTCAAAAAGTATGAGTCAATTATACTATTGCCTGTTTTCTAAGTGCTGTGGAGAAGCTCTAATTTCTTTCTGTCAGTTGACTCAGGCATAGCTATTTCCTAAGTCATTTCTCTTCACCAGCAGAATAGTCTCCCACTGAGAATACTCCCTCCTTATTGTGGAAACTTGTATTTTGGTGGGTCAAAATTAATAACAGTGATGTTATTAATCTTCACTGCATTTTCTAATCTTTAAAGCAAAGAAAAGCATAATTTATAATGTTAAGGAATAAAATTATGGCCCACTCCTTCCCTGAGGGGAAATAGGTTTCCTTCACAATTCACAATTCTTTCCCACAGTGAATATAGCCTGTAGCAGGCTTTTAAAAGGAAAGCTAATTGTAGAGGAGTAGGAGGCATTACGTATGGCATTACTTTGCTGTTTGCCTGATTGCTCTTGCACACGGAAAGTGAAGAATGAATTCAGGGATATGCTAATGGTAATGGGTCCATTTTAGATGTGAGCTAGATGCATCTGTTATGAGCACCACTGACGGATCATCCTGTTTCTGATTCTGCTGACACACAGACATCCATATATCTGAATCAATCTGAGGCATTGCACACGTCAAACTGTTGCTCTCTCAGTGCTTGCATTGATAATTCATCTTTTGCACTAAAATTTGACAAGCATAAAATTTTGAAAAGGCCAAGTTTGGGGTCTCTTGAGATTATTTTTGACCTCAGCTTTGACAACGAATGAAGGAAATCACTAGCTGTATGCATTTTGCAAGTCCATTAAGCAACTGAGACTTGGCAAGTTGCTGTTATTAGTAGGATTAGTGATAGCAACCTTCCCATAGTTAATGGAAGCCATCATTGACATTAGAGGCTTGGCAAACACAGAAAAGTTTGCATCACTGCTGGGGCAGAATAAATACATGCAGCAATCCTTTGAGGTACTGTGTAGACAAATAGGGGCTTTCAAAACTGAAAATCCTGTTGTTTTGAAACCATGAGGCCATATCCTGGTGGGGTCCTTGATCCCTGAGGTATCAGCATTTCAGAAGGAGACTCCAAGGCTATAAAGAAGTTTCTTGTATATTCTTCCTCTTTATGGTAACTTGTAAATGTCAGAAATCTGAATTGCTGGTCTGATGACTGTGGTGTACCACCAGTTGGAACAGGAAAGTAATCCCCACCTCAACATGACTTTGCAGGGACAAATTGGAATTTTCAAGGAAATAGTCCAGACCAACTTTCGCCTGAGGAGCACCATCTCCAAAGACAACAGTAATGAAGCAGATACTCCTCCAGAGGGCTCACCTTCCTTGTGCCTCTCTGCTATCTGCAGAATTGCTGTAATGGCACACCTTTCTTAAGGCAACATTTGCCTGTGCAAAATGGTCTCTCCCCTCTTTCCAGTCTGGTCTCTCTGTCACTCCACCCTAATTCAAAAAAAGTTTTATCCAACGATCTATATATTCCCATTTCTACCAGCAATAAATTGCACCTGTGGTACTCTTACTCACACAGTAATGAGTAACTCTAAGAGGAGCCAGTGTCAGTGAAGGAGTTATGCAGTAAAGATGTCAGAATCTATTCTCACATGTGCACCAGAATAAGAAAGTCCAATTAATTGAAGCTTAAAAAAATGTAAGAACTGTATGTTAGGAAATGATCGTGCCTGGGAGAGTAACTGCTCAGAAATTAACTGATTGGATTGGTTTGAAGAAATGAATGAAGGAATGCAGGAAAGAAGGACAGAGATTAACTTTCACAGTAGCAAGAGATATGATGCAAAGAAAATATCTAATTTAAGGAAGAAAAAGAGACAGTTATATTTACTGAGAAAAAATTATGAAAGAAGCAGTTTCTTAGGAGGTGAAATAAAACTTTAGTCCAGTCTTGAGTTCTACTGTAACTATTTTATCCTTTGGAGGATTCCTTTATGTAAGAGTAATCTTCTCATGACATTCAACTATACAACGAGCTTTGACAGTTTACTTAAAAACTATGGAAGAGTATAAGAGGACAGTTCAGAAAATGAGGCATGATTTGGGCAACACTGGGCTTCAGCACAGTTAGCATCTTAAGATCTTAATAAGGTCCATTTGGAAACTATCTTGAGAGTATGCTGTATTTTCTCTTAGAATCATGCCTTTAACATGATCCCTGGTGAGGCCTTCTCATGCATAAGTTTTGGTCTGATCTAAGGCTCTTTGTAGTCATTTGTAGTCACCACTCTACCATTTGCTAACATTTTACTCTCAGTTTATGTAAAGGATGACAGTGACACCTGTCAGCTTCTGGTCTGACTTGTGGGCATGTGGAAAAATGCCCTGTGCTGTGTCATTAAGAGTGAAGGAAATGGTGCCAGTGATATAAAAATGTTATAAATACATGGTGTAGCATTTTAGCTCTGAGGGTTTAAAGCAATACAGCATCTGTGACGGTGGATTTAATTGCCGTTAATAACATCTGTCAGTGACAGTGGGAGGTGACAGAGGAAAAGCATCAATTTGATTTACACTGAATTCACTCTACTTGCAAAAAAATTCCTATCTCCTGTCTGAAGGGTCTCCAAAAAATTACTAGTACTTTGCATTGGAGATAACCATTTTTCCTCTTCTGTAAAGAAGAGTACAGTGACTGCATCTTGTCTGTGGGCTTTGTGCTGACAGGGCCAAAGTTTTAAAGCAGCATCAGTTGTCATTTTGCTCAAAGGAATTGAATTGCTCTGGATCTTGCATGACACTGACCTCCTGCCCGCCCCAGGCAAAAATCTCAGCACTCAGTTACACTTGAGTTGGAGACACTTTCTCACAGGATCCTCTGCTGAACCAGAGCCCAGCAACAACCAACAAATAAGTTCTCTTATCTTTTTGAAGTTACATGTTGTCAATACCCTGGGGTTTGGATCACTGGCATAGGTCAGTTTTTTAGTGTAAGAAGGTGCTGAGAAGGATAAATCTATTTAATGCAATTGTCTTGCAGAAGCTAACGCTATTGCCACAGCTGAAGCTACTTCATTTGTATCTAAAATATTTACAAAAACTTTATTTTCTGCATGGTTTTCATATTAAAAAAAAAGAAAAAGATTTTTGTAGTTGAAGAAGCATGCCAAAACTTCCCATTAAAGGAACTTAAAGCCTTAAACAGGAAGAAAAAACAACTTGCAATGGAAAAAAAGGTGGGATTTTCTCCTTAGAAAGTTATGCCAATGAAATGGGAAAATATGAAAATAATGTCTTTCTTAAAATTTTATCTGAAAAAAAGTAGCAGTTGTTGATTCACATTTTTCAGTGAATAGAAAATTCAACAAAAGTATTGCCATTGATTAAATTTAGTATACTTGTTACAGAGTATGTGAATGTTAGATAAGTAAATATGCTAGTTCCTTCTAAAATAGATGGATAGGGTTGTGTTATTACATTAACTTATCACATATATAAGGAATGCAAAAGTGTATGTCTGTGCCAGACAGTAGGATCAAGGGCCACACCAGAAGTTGAAATCTTAGCTCTTTTTTGTTCATAAGTCATAAACCAATTTCTCTCTCACTAATTTTATAGATATTTGCAGTTAAATTGGATCTTGCCTTCTCTCAACCTATCTTTTCCTTTCACTGCATCTGAGCTTCTAGTGAAGGAAAATTATGCTGAGCTTGTGACATCCTTAGCAACATATTATCTTGACATCAAATGCAGGGTCAAACAAGGGTAGGTGCCTTATTGAAAGAAGAATAAGATTTTACAGGAAGTCTGTCCAGTGAGGTAAACATTCCCATCACTCCAGGTTCCTTCAGTGGAGTGTTAGCCAGCATACATATGTCATTATCAGTTCCAAGTGGTGCAAAGACTAAAGGAGAAGCAAAGGCCCTATATGCTTCTACATCACACTTCAAACAGATTGAAGGTCAGGCAAATGTGTCAGTTTGAGAGATGTATTTTTCAAACATTTAAAAAAATAAATAAAATGTATTCTAAGAAAGCAATAAGTTTTATCCTTCAGAAAGATGACTTGGATTTTTTTCTGAACTTCAAGCCATCTAGTAACTTGAACATTTCAAATGATATTCCTGAGAGACAATTCCTTAAAATGTGAAGCACATTTTAAACCATGGATGTAGTTAAGCCTGGAAGAATTTCTACTGAATTGTGATGGATTCTTCATTCTTGAAAACTGTGACATTAAAACTGGTCATTCTTCCATAGAAGACACACTTGTCCAAACAGAAATAGTTCACTCCTGAAAGTCGCATGACCTGTGTTGTGCTGTTGGCTGAACTAGACTGTCACAGTGCTACCCTGAGATTATTTATGGGTGTATCTGTGAGGCATTGTTTACCGAAGAATCAGTTGCTTACTTTTGTTCAAAAATTTGTCATTGATTACTGTCTTTAACTCTTTTTTTTTTTTTTTTTTCTCAGTAACTGTGCACTAAAAAGAAATTATAACTGCCAATTTGTGGGGAAGAAGTGGGAAAACGTTTGCCTTCATTTCCTCACAGCTGTTTAGCTGCAAACCAGAAAAGTGGATGAGACAGCCAGAAAGTTGTAGGCAAGGGCTATCCCAGCCTGTTAGGTATATTGGGTGATGGATGCCTCTTTGATGCCCACTGTGCTGGAAGCCTTGACAACTCCCATTTGAGCAAATCACAAGCACAGACAACAGCAGCATACACATCGTATTTAAGGAATGAGGGAATACTTTTGCTGCTGTTTCAGCTTTGGGGAAGTGCTTCATTCCTCTGTTCTCCAGATAAAGCAACTGTTGAGGGAAGCAAGAGCTAGGCTGCAAGCAGAGCAAGGGCTAGGAAGGGAAATGCAGTGTTAAATAGCTTCAAATATTCTTCCTGACACCAGCAACAAAATATGAAATGGTGCAAAATCCGGAGCGTTAGTCCTGCTCCCTCACCTGCTGCAGTTTGAGGAGAAGGGCCATTACCCTGCAACCAGCTTTTCTTTGCTCTGGCTGTGAGCAAAGACAGCCCTTTTGCTGATATATGAATGCTTATGCAGACTGCAGAGAAGTATCTTGCTTTTAAATTACTACAAAGTGCATGCAGGATGGTCTAAAATTTGGGGTTTCATATTTGAGAGCTCAGATTCCTGAAATCCTTCTGCTTTCCCTGTACCCCAAAGTTTTGCCTGGGCCAGTTCTCTTGAATGCTTGGAGTATTTTTATTTGAGGAATGATCGTAATGAAAGCATAACTTCTTTGTTAGTGTTAATTTATAGGCTCTTATGACTAAAGAAATTAAACTGTTGCTGTTAAAAGTGAATATATATGGCAGGAATTTATTTATGTATATTCAGAAAGAGCTTGAGGATGAGCCCAGTGGAAAAATAAATACTGTCAATGTTCTGAAATCTCAAAATGAAAAATGCTGTGACTAAACCAGTGATGATGCTGTTTTATGTAATGTCTCCTTTAGTGAAAAGAAGGCAGGACACAAATTCATATTACATTATTTTTGCCTCTCCAGATGGCCTTTCTCAGAGAGCTGGAAAATTTGCTTTTGCTAGAAATTATTGCTGGCTTTTTGTTTTCTTTGTTTTTAAAATTTTCAATATGATGGAGAAAAGCAAAAATTCACTGTGAATATTTCCATCTCTGATGTGCTGCATCAGTAAATTAGTGGCCACATATATTCTTTTTTCTCACCCACCTACAACTTTTTCCTCCCCCTCAAAAGGTGAAGAATTTGAATTACCATGAAATTTAAGAGACTATTTTGAGGATTCTGCTGAACAAACATCTTTTTCAGTGATTTGAACTAGACTTTAACTAAGGGACAGAAGGAGAAAGAAAGAGCAAGAAACTGTAAGAGAAAGAGAGCAAAAACTACTTATCCATCAGCTATATCAGTCTAGCTTTTTTTAGAACTCAACTAGTTTAAATTAATCTCTCCATTGACTACAAATTTCTAATTTTATAAATTCTCTTAATTAGCCTTGGCATAACTGTACTCACCGATTGTGATCTTTTACAAGGCATTTTGGCATATCATTCCAGTGAAAGTGCACTTAGCAGAGTTACTGAAGGATGTGTCACAAAATCTTAAAAGATGTCCTTCTGTCTCTGTCTTTGGAAATCTACTACTTGAAACAGCTGTACTGCAACACTGGATTGTGAAAGATGGTAACAAGTCAAAGATGCTTCTCAAATGTCATCCTCGTTGTACCCTGAGGGAGTGGTACCTTCTGATCTCTAGTTTCCATTGTGAATATTCTTTAAATTGACGGGAAATTGGCATAATTCAGAGGTGATACAATGAGACGATGAAGGTGGAAATGAATATCAGGCACACTGTATGTTTTTACCTAATAATATTCAAATAATTCCACCTTATTATTTCCTGCATCTCAGGGAAGTTGAAGTTCCCTGCAGCTCTAGCAGTAGGCAAGAATGAATTCAGTTAATTTGTCAACGTGTCACTGACCTATTTCAGAATAACCTGTAGAATAGCTACAAGTTCTAGATTTATTTCTCTGGCAAGGCAGTGAAAGTGGTTTTATTGCAGATAAACTGACACTGGAAACAATCTCTCTCTTCCCCTTGCAGCGTTCCTATGGGCAGCAACTGTTGGCTTGCAAAAACAAGCCCAGACAGGGCCATGGGAGTCTTTGAAGGACTGTGTATGACTGAAAAGTTTAGTATGCAACAAGTAAACATACATAAACTATCAGATGCCACCAGATATTCTCCTGGAAAAGTAAGCCACAAAAAAAGATGCACACTCACACACTTACACAGGCATGAGCCTTTCCACATATATACATACATTCACAATATATGTTGGCACATGTGCACATACCCCCAGGTGCACATAAGATGAAACAAAGGTTTTTCTGTTCCACTGTAACCATAAATGTACAAAAGATTGTTACTGTCTCAGTTTCAGAACTTAATATCCACACAGGGAAGAACAATTAGCCAAGTGTTAGCCTCATACATTTATCACATCAGTATTAGGGGCAACTTATTAACCTTGACAAAGGATTGCAAAGGGGGTTATTGCATTATATGGACTTGGAAATTCCCTAAAGAGAGAGGGGAAGTGAGGAAGGGCTTAGCAAGCCCTTTCCCAGTAGGTTCCTGTAATTTATGATCTCAGGAATGTAGAAGAGAGGTGGGAACAAGCTGGGACTTTTGGATCTCTTTCTTTTCCCCTGTGACACATGCCATCCCCAAGATAAGTGTAGCTGTAATTATCTCACTTGCTTGAGGACCAGGGTTGTTTATCAGGAAAAATTAGTTTCCCATCCTTCCTGCATTTGGTGGGAATAAAATACCCCTACTAGCTTCATGACATATAGTGCACTAAATTTAAAAGAGATCTTTTCTTTTTGAGTGCTTCTCTGTTAGCCCCATACTTTTGAGACCTATCCACAGAGTAACACCATAGTAATTATTTTCTAAAACCCTCCTGCAGTTTCATTAGATTTTGCTGGATCCTGTAATAAGCTATGACCAGTTCTTTGAGACCCATGAGTATAAGTGCATTTATTTTGCTAAACTTTATTTTGCTCTCTTCTATTGTCTAGGACTAATATTTTTGTGTGTGTGACACCTTGTAAAAGAAGACTATGGGCATACATAGAGGGAAGTGACTGCGTTTAATTAGTTACTCTCCGCACGTAAAGAACAATATTCAATTTTTCCCTGGTATCATCAGTAAAGGAAAAAAGAAAGGTAGGGAGGAGGTGGTGGTGGTAGTTTCAATCTTCCTCGTTAAAACCTGCACAGGAATTATCAATTACATCAGCCTTAGTGTTGACAGAGTAGATCTGAAGCATAAGGAGCCAGCCCAGCCCCTCCAGTGGTCTCTGACTTGTACTGGGGCAGCTGAAAATGGAGAGGGCTGAGAGGAAGGAATTGTGGAGGGTAGTTTGAGCAGCTCGTACCTGCATGGTGCGTGGCTTCAGACAGCCATCTGCTCACAATGTTTTCCTAAGACATCTGTGCAATTCCAATGGAAAATAGTTCATGTTTATAATCTCAGTTTCTCAATTTCCCTCTCAACAAGTGTACAGAGAAAACACAAGGTGAGGCAGAATCAGACACTGTGTCTGGGATCCAGAACATAAAATTGAACCTTTGAATCCATGTTTCTATTCCTCTATGTTCCAATTAAGTTAGTAGGCTTGAAAAGATACAGAGATAGTTAATTTTCTTCATAATAGCTTGTACCATGATAAGTTTTGGGTTTGTGATGAAAACAGTGTTGAGAATATAGGGACAGTATCAAGGGCTTTTCTGGTTCTCATGCTGCCCTGCCAATGAACAGAGTGGGGGTGTACAAGAAGTTGGGAGGGGACACAGCTGGGACAGGTGACCCCAATGGACCAAAGGGATACTCCATACCATATGATGCCTGCTGATGGGAAGTAGCGAATGTATTCCTTATTCTGCTCTGCTTGTGCATGCAACTTTTGTTTTACCTATTAAATTGTCTTTATCTCAATCCATGAGGTTTCTCACTTTTACCCTTCTGATTTTCTCCTCCATCCCACTGGGGGACCAAGCAGATGTGTGGGGCTGAGCTGCCACAGTTCTTTTTGGTGCCCAGCATCGGGCACAACCCATGACCCTGGGATTAATAGTCCCATGCTCCCCATGCCAGTAAAATCTGTCTCTTTGGGTTTAATGTTTTGTCTTGAAACATTATTTGTTTACAGAAGTTCGAAAGGGATACAAAAAGGACCCTGTTTAGACATGGCAGTAATTACATCTACCTAATAGAGACTTAAGTGCAAGTTGAGTGTAAAACAGAGGTGAGCGATTCCCTTTCTCTGCCTTTGCACTGAATTAACTGGGGAACCAGCCCATGACGATGTAAGGGCATGTTCTCTTCAGAGGGGTAACATATGTACTGTGGTGATTCACTATCAGTTCATTAATCAATAAAGAGCTGACTTATGCAAATCTGAGCTTCTAAAATTTTCATGACTGCTTAATGGAAGGGACCAAAGAAAAGCCAGTCAAAGCTTGTCAGCTATTTGGGATTCAAATATACATAAATTTCCATCCACAATTAATGCAAAGGTGCACTCTGCATGAAGAGCAAAATCACAGGTTGTCCCTAAAATGATTTTTAGATGTCTTGGAGGCACCTGGTTTTGTTCTTTGGTTGTGTACTTAGGACAATAAGAGCCCCAAGGGATCCTAGAGGGGACATGTTCTTGGAGACTTTGTGCTCACTAATTCAAAGTGCAATGTCCTAGCTGCTAGATTAGAAGCATTCATTAAGTTAGTAATTTGTTTTAAAAAGTTTGTGTTATTTCTTTTTGGTGTTTTCTTTTACTTAAAAGTTCAAAGCCTCATTAGAGCAGAAAAGGGAAGGTTATTTTAATAATTTGCAAATTTATAGGAATAAATGTTAGTCAAGACATTCCTTCCATAACAGAGATGACTTTTTTTTAGAGAGGATACTGCAGATTTGCCAAGATGGCACATCAGACTTAATGGACTTCTGGTCAAAGTGCACATGTGCATTAGTAGAGCTATCATTCAATCCTATGTCTTTTGATAGGTCTAAGTGTGAGATTTTGCATAAGACAGTGTAGGAAATAGCATATAGAAACCATTAGGGATGGAATAAGATAAAAATGGGATAGTAATTTTACATAAATGAATAACAATAGAGGCAGCTTATGCCAGTTTAACTTACGTTAGTGTATTAGGATGTTAGACAACTGCAAAACTTTAGAGACACAGATCAGAAGAGCTTGGTCTGATCACTAAGCAGCTGATAAACTTATTTTATAATTTACTTCGATTAAGATAAAGCAGTATAGTGATATTTGATCACCTTATATAAGGTATATAATGAGATAATGTTATGTCAATATTTAAAATGAAAGAAAGACCACGGAGAAGGTGCTCTCCTATTAAGCCTGTGCTCATGTAGAGGTTCTCATCTATTGATAATTTAAAAATACCTCAGTGAGTTTAGCTAATGAATTTAGGTAACTTGGGTAAGATTTCCTGCCTTACTAAGTTAATTTATTTTGAAATAACCTTTTCATTTGACTTGTGTAATCCTTCATATCATATGCACTTTTCATTTTCCTTTACATGTGTAATTGTTGGCTGCATACCCTTTATATCTCTGTGTGACAGGATATGTATGAAATACTATTTACTTATTTAGTCATTGTATTCCAGTTTCAAACAAAAAATTCTTTTTATCCCTATTGTTGCTTGGGGTGGGTTGCTTGAACTCTCTTGATTCTCAGCTAATGTCAACATGTGAGAGCAACAGAACCTGTCTTTTTCATGTTCTCTTTTACTCAAAACTTATTTGTTGCATGTGCAAGGAATGTGCAGCATTGCCAAATGGATAACCCCCTGGAGACTGACCTTATAGCTTGCTGTGGGGGACTTGTGCTTGGGACAAAGAAAATTCCAGAGCAGCAGGGACCTGAACTTGGGAGCTCTCCATCCTGTGCTGATCTCTGAGCACAATCTGTCTGATTTTACCAGATATCTCAAAGAGGTCTGGCCTTTAATCCAGTGCAGAAAGAAAACAAGCAGTAAAGCTTCTCAAAATGCAATTCCTGTTTGATATTAATCTAGTCCCACACATTCTAGTGATCAGGAGAGCATTGCTGGAGGAAATGAACTATGCCATGCTGGATTCCATTCCCCTCCTTAGCTCAGTCTGCCCAATAATTTATATGATGCTTAGAAACAGCAGCCAAGAGTTGCTTTAAATGGAGGGAGACCTGTACGCATATTCCTGCTAAAAATCCATCACATTTCTCCCTAAGCTGCCACCTGTTTTCTGCGAAAGCTTGAAATAAGCTGTCTGAAGTAAACAGGAGTTCTTTTGTTCACCTCAGTTGGAGATTAATCAAATGCTCTTCCAGTGCCGTTCTCCACAGACATCATAACAACTACAAACTGGTAAGCTAGTATCTCTGTGTGACTGTTTCCACTGGTCTGTTGCCATCTCACCTTTCACAGGGTTACCAGTATTATACCCATATTTTTTATTCACCCTAATTCACACACTGTTCATTTTCTGCAGCATCATCAACACCACTTTTGGGGTTTGTTTGTAAAGTGTTGCCCAATGGAGGACAAAAGCAGTACCTCAGTAAAAAAGAAAAAAATCTTTGTTCACATTCTTATCTGGTTTCCAAGCTTAAAATAGAGGAAAAAAGTGATGTTAAACTTGAGGGAGACACACACTTTGCTTTCACCCAGAATAGTGTTCATCTACCCTTTGAAGATTTACTTCATTTGGGGATTGTCTCTCCCCCTTCCTCAAGAGCCTGGATCAGAGCTGTTTGCCCTTGAAGGCTGTTCTGGTTAACAGGGGTTGTCCTCCCACACTCTTGATAACTGCTCCTGGTAAGGATGAGTGAATTAAAAAACCAAAAGCACTTGAAATGTCAGAAATATGCTTTTCCTTGTGATATTTTAATGAGGTTGCAGCTTATGGTAATCAAGAGATCCCCACTCTGGAAAAGAAAAGGAGTTTATATTAATCTGCTGTGACACTGATTGTTTTCCTAGCGTGAAATGGTGTTGTGCCTGTGCAGCTGTGCAACAGCAGCTGCAGCCTGTGCCACCTCACTGGTGGAGGCTCAGAGGGAGGTTTGGGAAATGGGTGATAGGGAACTACTTTTGTATGACACTAGCTATCTAGGTGTCTTTTACAACATCATATTGAAGGCTCTCCCTTTGACCACTGCCTCAGTGAAGGTACAGCTCTCTGTGTTTGTTTTTGCACATGCAGTGGTTTGTGAAACCAAGAACATATTATACCTTTTAAAACATGCAATTACAGTTAATGAGAATATTCCTGTTGAAATTTAATTTTATGGGTATGTTAGCTCTCTCTCTTAAACATTGTTTTCATAAAAGCTGCCTGTTTTCCCTTGGAATTTTATTGGCTTGTATTTAGAAACTTTAAAACCCAATGGATTGGGCTTTCATTGTAGTTAAAAGATGAGCGTGCTGGGCAGTTTTGGATAGAAAATTTTTAATTGTGGGATTTAAAAAAAAATTCCCAAAGATCAACACTTTGAAATTTGGACTGTATAACTAACCAGGAATGTATTTCAGTGAGAAGGGGCACTGTTTTACAAGTAGAGACTGTGAGAGCCTGGATTAACCTGTAGTCACAACACTTGTATATATTGAACACATCATCTTGTTTACCCACACTATGTTTTTCCATGCAGGGATATACCCTGCTCCTTCAGGCTGTGCTCTGTGGGCCCTGAAAGTCCATTGGCTTTGGGAAGATGAATGAAAGGTAGGGGAGAAAAGAAAGCTTATTGCTAGTTGGCAAAAATGAGCTTTGTAGGAGGCTGCATTTCCAAGAAAAAAAATTTGGGTGACTACAAATCAAAAAAAGACAGAAAGTTATTGTATTCTGAGTTGGAGGGGTAGTTTGGAAGCCTCAACAGCATACTAAAGGCTTCAGGGATTGCTCTCTTGAGAAGACAGATTTAATTGTCTTGGGAAAAACGCTGGAGTGAATAAATCCCTTGTGTTCATCCAGAGATAAATAGGAAAAACAGACACCGATGAGAGGAGTCTATTCAAGCTGATGAATTACAAATAATCTAGTATATGTGAGTATATTAAAAAGACAAATTCCACAGGCAGACTTGCATGTATGAGGTGGGGTCCTACAAGAGTGCTCATGCACATCTTTGAAAAGCTACACTTTTTATAGAGGGAGTTGGGAATAGAATTTCATAAAGCACAGGCCAAACAGAAAAGACTTCTTTGTACACCCATGTTGCCTGGGACAGAGACAATCATTTTACTAGTTCCTACCATTCTTCTGGGAAAGTTTCTTTGTATTAGGAGGCTGGAACAAGTACTAAAATACACAGTACAAATTGGATAGTCATTAAAAACCCCCCCACACCAAACATTAAATGCCACCCTGTGCTTCAGAAAAATAAGAGCCTGGCTCCCATGTGTTCTTGGTCACACAACATTTCAGTTGAACAGTAAGTACCTTTACCTGGAAGAGTTGTGCAGGACCTAGTTAAGTTGTGAAGCTGGGTGCCTTTAGGCACACATTCTTCCTCTGTCTCTTTTTCTCTTTGCCTGAGGCCCAGTAATTATATCTGTATTTTGGGAAAACACAGACAGACCCCCACACAGACATATAAAATCTCCCGTCTCAACTGCTTTTTATTTCTTGTCACAGAGAGAGGGAGAAGGGCATGACTAGCTTTCGAAACTGATTGCCTGTATGAGGGGCTGAAGCAGCAGGGGGGATGAACAGTATTAATGACAATTTACAGAGTGCGAGAGGACTCTGGGAGGCGTGGGATGTTCCACATTTCTCAGAGGCCTGGTTTTCCTGGATGGAAAGATAGCTGCTAGAAATCTTTTCACTGCAGTTTTTGGAGTTGCCTTTCTGTATGCGAGTAAGGGCAAATCTCCCTAGCTTTCCTGTTTTCATTGTCTTTGTCCTGATCCCTTTTCCTTTGCTAAGTTCCCTCAGCCACATCTGCTATGGAAATCCTGTCTCCAGCTGGAAGGGTGAGATCTACAGAAACTTTCCAAAGCTGTATATTGATGACAGCATAGGGGGCTCAGCTGAACAACAAACATCTTTTTTAATACAACTAAATGCAAGCTTATTCATCTAAGAATGGAAATTGTAGGCCATATTTATATAAGATGAAGTCTGTATTTTAAAAAACATGATTGAGATAAATGACTGAAGGATCACAGTGGTTAATCATTGCAACATGAGCTCTAAGGATGATGTAGTAGCAAGACAAGAGTCTATGCAGTCCTTGTTTGTATAAATAAACATCAATCAGAAGCAGAGGTGCTGTTACCACCATATGTAGTGAGACTATGTACAGCTTTTGTACTTAAAACAAGATTATCTAAAAAGCAGGAATTCTGTTTTGCAGGGTGTTTCAAGGCATAGTCATTGTTTTTAGCCCTGCAAACCAAAATGGTTTGATTTTTGTTGTGTGAAAGCTAGAGCATAAAGGAAGTCAAGCTAGCCTGTGACAAGTAGTGGTACCGCTCCCCTGGGCCATTGTGGATTTAAATTCAAGTGGCTGGATTGAGTGTCCTACGGGATGCCTTGAAGCCTGGGTACATCTTGGCACCTGGTGCATTGGAGCCTCCTTGACAGTCCCAAGCCACAGCCACCCCCTTTCCCTGCCATCACAGAGCTCCTATCCCGCAGGAGTGCAGCAGCAGGGCCTGGACTATTGCCCTTTTGGACAGTCCCTCAGAAGGACAGCCAGGATGGTGGTGCTTCCCACCAGGCCATGGGTCAAGCTTTACAGGTGTCTGTTTTGCTGGGTTTGGATGAGGGATTTGAACACAAGTTTTTCATTCCAGGAGTGGTGCCAGGAGAAGTCTTTTGCAGCACATTATGAACTACTGCTTTCTCAGTTTGAGTCTACTGAGCTTCAGTGAGTTACAAAAACTGCAATAACTCCAACTGGAGACAATCAATGTGGAGTACTGCTATCTCAGTGATTAGGTCAATCCCCCGGATTACAGGAGTTAAAGATTCAAGATCCCTGCTTTGAACTGGCATTTGAACATGTGTCAGCCACATTCCTGGAAAATACTTTCAGTGTTGTCTAATTCTGAGGCAGTTCAGAAATCTGTAAATCAATATGTTTCCATGCATCCAATGAAAGCTTTGGCTTTCATTGAGAAAAGATATTTCAAATAAAACAGTATTTGCAATCAGCTCTATTTCGTATTTTAAAATGTATATTGACAAACTGAAATGTCTAGAAAAGAGCTACAAGAAATACTGGAGTCCTGGAAAATCTTCTTTACTACAAAACCTCAGAACATTCTGTCTTTTTAGTTTATCTTTAAAGGTAAATGGTGCCTGTTCACAGTAGATAAGTGCCTATAAGAGAAGCAGATTTACTAGGAGACAACATTTTAACCTTCTGAAGGCATAAAAAACTGCAAAAAGGCTCTCATGGCTGGGAACTGAAGCTACTCAAATTCAGAACAGAAATCAATGGCAAATGTTTAAGATAAGGATAATCAATCACTGAAGCACCTTTTAGAGAACTGGATTATATCTGCCAGCAACTGTCATTAAACCAGGGTTATTTTAAAACTGTCTCAAGATTCAACAGAAAGTTTTTCTATAATTCAAGTGGAATTTCTGAACTTGATGTACGAGTCACTTGATTGTATCCTATGGTCTGTTTTATGCAGAAGGTCAGACTAGGTGATCATATTGGTCTTTTCTAGATAAAGTTTTGCAATTGCTTTTTCTGTGTCATAATTTACTGTGAATGATAATATTAAAAAATATTAGGTCAAACAGAATGATTTCTCACTAGACGTCCTGTCAAAATCTATTTAAATGAAACAAAACTTGTTTTTCCATTCCTTTTCTTAATTTTTCCACTTACTAAAATATGATTTAGAAGATTTTTCAAAAATATTGCTTCCTTCTGATGTTTTCATGTAAATATTTCAACTATTCATTCTAAAACTTTGTCTTTATTCTTTCTCAGGTATAATTTTTGAGAAATTTTAGATAAATAGCTTTGCTTGACTCAAATATGTGTTTTTTGTTCCAGCACTGAAAGAGTCTCTACCTTGTCACATGAGATCAAATGACAGGATTTTAAAAGACTCTGAATTCACTCTCTAGTACTTTTCCCTGTACTGAAGGGCATGCAGGCCCTGGGATTTCTCCCTTGAAGATTTGCTAAGTAGCAGTCTTACTTTTAGAGATAATAGAAGAAAATTGTAGATGCTTGCTTATATGGATGTTCACTAGTTATGCTAAATAAAGAGTAGCAAATTGCCACAATAAAGGCAGATAAACAGCTGACAGAGGCAAATTAGTATCAACCACTTTACTGCTGAATAGGGTTATAGCTGGCTACAAGAGAACACTAATGCCGAATCTCACCAGTATGAGTGATGATTTCTGCACAGGAAATAGGTTATTCTGCCCAATTTCACTCTCTTTTCACTGAGATTTTATAGGACAGTTCCAAAGGGTACGCAGAGATGTACCCATGCAACTTTCCCTGGAGATGAAAGACAAAGGTTATGAGATTTTAACCATAAACGTATGATGATGTGTTTTCACAATGTCCTCTTTGTTTTCTACTAAGCATGTCATAATAAGGAAAGCTCCCAGGAACATGGAGAGGTGGTGTGCCTAAAAATACAGAGATGGCATTCTGGAATGGCATCCCTCATGCTTTGTTACTGTGTGGTGAATCCAATGCACTGTTAAAAATACATTTCTTTTGAGCATTCCCTCATTTAGTGTAAAATGAGAAGTTTGCAAATGGATTATGTTTCAAAGAAGGTTCAGAAAATGCTTTGGATTATCTGAGTTTCTGCCTGAACTGTTGTTTTATTTCTAAAATAAATAGTGCCATCTAAAAATCATCTCTGCTGGAAGACTGTGTTAATCACCTAATCTCATTATTTTAAAAAAATTTTCATGCTGTTATTTCAAGGTTCAGAATCCACCTCCATTTGTTTTCGCATCCCATTTCAGAGAGTCCTAAAGATGAACAGGGGTCTCATAACCCCTGAAGCTTAGTTTTTGAGGGCTATTGCTGCCTACAAGGAAGGAAGTTCATGTTTGAATGCAGCCTCTTGCACAGTGAGAGTACCACCACTGGCATCTCCATGACTCTAGAAGCCTGTGCCCCTCAGCACAAGGCAAAGGGGTGCAATCAGGTCTTTCCCTGAGGTGAAAGCTGAGGGATGGGAGGAGAGGAAAGAGGAACGGTGGCAGTGCTGGGTAGGCTTGGGTGAGATCAAGAGCTTAATTTTAACTAGAAAAATAGTGCTGACCGATGAAACCTGAGTTGATTCATCATCTCAGCTACCAGTCCTGTTTCTCTGTGTAATCGTTATTAGGCTACTTCGTGTTTGTGGTCGGCAGGCATATCAGGTTACAGAGCTTCATAAGAAACATCCCTCTTCTAGGGCTGGAGACAAGAAACCCCTTTGGATCCTGATTTGAGGAGCCTGAAGCATTGGACAGGTGGTGAAGCATCCTGCATGGCAGCCTGGAGTCCCCAGCTGAGAGAGATGCCTGTGAAACTCCTCCACAGGAATTATTTATCATTGCAATGCATTTCCCTCTGATTAAACAGCAGGCAACAATCATCTTCCCACATCTTCACTGCTTCCCACACCATTCTCCTGGCAAAACTGGCTGCTTGAGGCTTCGATGATCACATGCTTTGCTGGGTAAAAAACTGGCTGGATGGCCGGGCCCAAAGAGTTGTGGTGAACAGAGTTAAATCCGGTTGGCGGCCGGTCACGAGTGGTGTCCCCCAGGGCTCAGTTTTGGGGCCAGTCCTGTTTAACATCTTTATTGATGATCTAGACGAGGGGATCGAGTGCACCCTCAGTAAGTTTGCAGATGACACCAAGTTGGGTGGGAGTGTTGATCAGCTCGAGGGTAGGGAGGCTCTGCAGAGAGATCTGGACAGGCTGGAGCGATGGGCTAAGGCCAGCTGTAGGAGCTTCAATAAGGCCAAATGCCGGGTGCTGCACTTTGGCCACAACAACCCCCAGCAGCGCTACAGGCTTGTGGAGGAGTGGCTGGAGAGCTGCCAGTCAGAGAGGGACCTGGGGGTGTTGACTGATAGCCGGCTGAACAGGAGCCAGCAGTGTGCCCAGGTGGCCAAGAAGGCCAGTGGTATCCTGGCTTGTATCAGCAATAGCATGGCCAGCAGGGACAGGGAAGTGATCTTACCCCTGTACTCGGCACTGGTGAGGCCGCACCTCGATTACTGGGTTCAGTTTTGTGCCCCTCACTACAAAAAGGACATTGAATTACTCGAGCGTGTCCAGAGAAGGGCAACGAAGATGGTGCAGGGTCTGGAGCACACGTCTTATGAGGAGTGGCTGAGGGAACTTGTTGGGTTGTTTAGTGTGGAGAAGAGGAGGCTGAGGGGAGACCTCATCGCCCTCTACAACTACCTGAAAGGAGGTTGCAGAGAGCTGGGGATGAGTCTCTTTAACCAAGTAACAAGCGATAGGACAAGAGGGAATGGCCTCAAGTTGCTCCAGGGAAGGTTTAGACTAGATATTAGGAAGCATTTCTTTCCAGAACAGGTTGTTAGGCGTTGGAATGGGCTGCCCAGGGCAGTGGTGGAGTCCCCATCCCTGGAAGTGTTTAAGAGTCAGGTCGACATAGCGCTGAGGGATATGGTGTAGTTGTGAACTGTCAGTGTTAGGTTAATGGTTGGACAAGATGATATTCAAGGTCCTTTCCAACCTAGATGATTCTGTGATTCTGTGATCTTCAGCTTCAAACACATTTGTAATGACGAATGTGTCATGAGGAATATACTGCCTTCTTGGAGCACTGAAAGAAAGTGTAACTTTTTTCTAGTCTCCTGCTGCAGTTATTCTGTTGGGATTGAATTTCTCCCTATATATGTCATGGATAGGAATGGACCTTATGGGATGTGTTCAGATGCAGACCTTCGAAACATCCATCTACCTCATTAATAAACTCAGAGCCACATAAGGAGCTGGGCACTGCAATGCCAGACCTTTTGGTACGTTTTCCTTCAATGACAAGGCCCTGAAAATCTCCCTTTGTAAGGAGCTGGGTGCCTTGGAGAGGAAGGCCTAAAAGCTGGCTTGCTGGGAAGAAGGTGCTCTTTTTGGTTAACCAGAGGCAGTGAGTTAAAAAAGAGGCTTAATAAATTTGAATGCTTTTTTTCCTTTGTATTCCTAGATGCAACTTTGCCTCAGCTTGCTGCCTGTTTCTCAGACTTAAAGCAATACTTTAGTTGCCCAGGAATACTTGCCTAGCTTTAAAAAACCTTGGTTCACATCCATGTCATGTCTAAGAAGATTCAAACATACATCTTCCTCTTGAATCTTCAAGAGCAACGGAACCAGCTAAAACTCTTCTGCTTATCAGGTTAAACAGAATGACCACATAACCTTGTGGTTGGAACACTGACAAAAAAGAGGAAAAGTCAGTGCTGGTAGTTGGCCCAGCTAGTATCTAGGCTTCCACAGGTATCTGCTGCCCCAGCTGAGTATCCTAACACTACGTATCAAGTGGGTAAGGAGTCATTCTTTTGCTCCAGACTAATTTGAGTAGTTCGTGAAAAGTAGGGAAAGTTCAGCCAGGAGATATGAGGAGATATGGCTGACACTCTGGTCTCACTGCCAGTGTGGAGCGTGGCTGGGAGACACTGTCCTGCATCGCTCCAGGGGCATGGAAGCCCAGACTGGCAAGCTCTGCCCGAGTGCCGTGGCCATGGGGGAAGACTACTAAAGGGGAGTTGCACTGCCCTGTTGGCAGCGTGAGCAGCAGAGCCCAGCTGGCAGGTCTGCTCCAAGAACATGTATTGCCTCAGGCCAGAGAGGCAGAGGAATATTTGTTTATGAGTTTTTGATCCCAGCAGAGCTTGGGGATGAACTGAGAGCCTCCCTGGTCAGCACTCAGCAGGCAGAGGCAGCTCTAGCAATGCAGCTGCAAGTATTTAGGCACTAGGGACATTTTGCAACTCCTCTAGGTAGTCTTCTACCTGCAGTCCTGTTACTACACAGGGAGACTATGTCCAACACTTGCATACTCGATGTCCTTGCTCAGCTACCATGTAAGTTCTTCTTAGCTCCTTTAAATACAATATTTTTCTCTGTCATTTTGTGTGGCTGCTTCTCTGTCCTTATGACACAAAGAATGAGTATGTTGGGTATGTTTTGTTTTCTTCTTGTATTAGTATTCTTGCTGAAACTCCTGAACTATTTGTTTCTTATGTGAGAAGTGTGGGCACACGGGAAATGAGACCTGTTCGGTATTGCTGACTTCTGCTGAAGATGCTTGCCCACTTTTTCCCCTTGCTGTGGACTAGTGACCTGAAGTCAATCATCTGTCCTTTCTGCTTTGCCCATTACAGTCTCAGTATAAGAAATGTGATAAAGCCAAGACGGAAGTTGCTTTATGCTACAGAACATAGCTGGGACTACTTAAAATAACTAGTTTATTTCTAAGAAAAACAACAAGTAAAAGAAACCTTGTCTTGCTTTTTTCTGAACATAAATGTTATATGTATCTAGCTCTTTTTAGCACTGACCTTAAAATCAGGTGAATTTGCTCTGTGTTCTTGTACTCTTACCTTTTTCACATACACCAGCTGTAAGTTGTTAAATGAAGCGCTGAAAATGGGATACCGCAAGATTCCTCATATCTCCCCTGGAAGGCACACAACATTTTGGGGCTTTTTGGACAGCAAACAGGGTTCGTTCCTTACTGGAAGCCAGCTGTAGATAATTTTTTTCTGTGCTTTTCTCTCCATGCTCCTTTCAGGCTGTTCTAGTTTTCTCACTCTTGAAGACCACACAGTAGTCAATCCAGGCTGCTAAACAAGGTGGGACCTGGGGAACTGATGGCTCCACGCAGGACTGCCCCTCCACCCCAGCCAGTGCCCGTGAGGGCCACTGACCCTTCTGAAAACTCCTGATTAAGACACAGCAGCATGTGACATCCGATTGCTTTGTGTGGGAGTTTTCAGTGAAACATCCTGAGATGTGTAATAACTTTTGTAATTGATGGCACTTCTTAGAGCCCTTCTTGTTATTTAATTGATTTCAGGCTGGTGCTTACTAAGAAAAATGCTGTTTGTGGGTGCTTGAGCTGTTTATTATCCATTAATAACCACGTGGGTGGACAGCTGTATTGTGCTGATCAGCTGTGCTCCTGAAACAGAGGGATGAGGGGAATTTGGCATCCAGACTGTGCAGAGAGAGGAGAGCTCCCTTTTTGCCTTACAAGGGTCCTTCTTGCCCTTGCTCAGCTGGCATAAACCCTTGCAGGGGTCCATCGCTCCCAGGTGTCTGGAGAAGCACATTTGCACCAGGCATGAAGGACAGGCTGTGTGTCAGTGCTGAGCCACCTCCTCCCAGCTGAGGAACAGAATAAAAAGGGGGCAGCAAATATCTGTGTTCTAGATTGGGAAAGAGCACTTCAGTGTTTTCCTGATGTTCAAAATAGATTTCTTTTTTGGTCTGCTCAAACCATACTCACTGCACAATTATGTTGAATACAAATTTTAATATAGATCTTGAAATAAATATTTGTACTAGGAAGACAGTAGTTATAGTTCAGCTTCTGTGCCTGCTTTTGTATAATGTCCAGCATGCCAACATCCTGGTCTTCAGCTTTTTTAATGAGACTGAAAAATATTTTCAGTTGTACATACGTCCATGTATATGCATATGAGGAAGACATGCAAATAATAGAGACATTGAAATATAGTTTTCCAATTCATGGAAAACTAGGAAAATCTTATTTTGTTATGTTATGTTTGGACTTGGAACAAAAACTTGTTTCTACAATTTCTTATGAAATGAGAAATCCTGAAAAATAACTGTTTTCAAAATTGTATGCTATATAGTGCATGACTTCCACTGATTTGTCATAACACCGTATAGAAATATATACAAAAAGCAATGAATAAACAATGGAATTGTGTTAAATGGATTTTTATTTTTACTGAATTTTTCATTTCTGGTTTTGAATTGCTTTTCTGATGCTTATGTCACTACAGGTATGATACTGCGGAAAAACCCCAGTTTCACCCTAATATAGTTTCCTGACCAATATATGGTTAAGTTGTATTCACAAGTTCTTACCAGGCTTGTATTTTCTCTGAGCTGAAGCTTAGTTTTGAATTTGTTTCAGATGAGCTGTTGACCTGATGAAAACCAGCAGAAATTAAAAATAAAAATAATAACCTTCCCTACCTAAGTAAGTTCTACATTTTCATCTAGGTTCTTCCTTTATGTGCTTTGCTTTGGGGCAGCAGTAGCCACCACCATTAACGTATTTTGTCATCAACAGATTGTGATCACTTTTAGCCACTGTGGAGCTAGAGATGTTTTCAAGGCTATGACCTAGAGATGAGAGGTACTTTATCTCATTAGAAGATAATCAGCACTATCTGGGCCCCTGAGGAATTACTGTTTCATGATTAGGCCCGTAACCTAATGGAAAATAAGCCCCTTGGAGGAGGTAACTTTAAACAGTAGGCAAAAGGCAATACAGTAGTAGGCTGTGCAACTGAAATTAATTTAAACCAGAGTCTCAGGGCTTCTCCTGACAAATGAACAACCAAAGGTGGATTTTTTTTTTTTTTTATTCAGTATATTCATTGCTTATCCATCACAGTCACAACCTAAGTGTCCAGCATAACAGCAGGAGCAGTGGCTTGTATGGAATTGAATCTAGATCTGTTATTTTTTGTCCTTTCTGCACAAAAAGCAAAGTAGGAGAGGGAAGGGAGGATGGAAATGGAAAAAGTGCATGGAAACTACTGCCTGTCCCTTCCTTGCCCTTTGAGTCTTTGTCACATTAGGCCTTTGCAATCAGATTAGCAGCTTCCATTATAACACTTCTCTCATTTCAGGTTAGTATTCATATGTGGTAATGTTACTGCAAAGTGACTTTCCTAGCACCTTCAGTAAGATGTATGCTAATAGGGAGTGATGGAGAGGAGCTAACGTGATGGAGATGTCAGACAGTGTTAGCAGAGCAGTGCTGCTCTGCTCTTTCCAGCTTGTGCTGCACCAAGCTGGAGTTCATTGCCGTATTTATTTGTTCACTTTACATGAAGAGCCTTTGTAGGGGATGAGGAGGGCAGCTCCACGCCAGCCATGACCACTGCAGTTAGAGCAGCGAAAGACTATTCTCCTATGCCTTGGGAAACTTATCTAAAAGGTGGCTCTGCTGCCTTCATGAACATGCAAAACTGGACATCACACCATCAGCAGTAGCTGTTATATGGACCAAATGTTCTCCCAGAGGGATGTAGATTAAAGACACTTCTGGATGTAGAACAAAGGCGTAAGAACCAATTAATTTTGTTTTCTTCCTCCATGCAGTTTGCAACTTCGCATAATGGATTTCTCTCCTTTCCTCCCATGTCTACTTTTGATCTCATCCTTTGCACAATTCATGTCAGAAGGAGTAAATCGGAGATTGTGGCTCGGACTGTGAACACAAGCAACTAATTATATCATTAAGCAGTATTTTTTTTCCCAGCATAATACCAGTTGCTACAATTATTGGTACAGCTGCATCTATAAAATCTAACAAAGACTGAAACCCTGGGTCTGTGCACACCTAAACTGGGAAGAATCTCATTTAACTGTAGCTGTTCAAAAGGTCTAAGCTAGTCCCCCTGGCTCTCCCTATCATCAGTATAGGCAGAAACAACTGTATCCAAAGAGGCCTTCAACCCATTTAAATAAGGATCCTGTTCTAGAGAAAATTGTATTTCTACATTGCCCCTAAGAGGGTGCCCTACTTTTTACAGATGAAGTGTGACATGCCTCATCTTCATTTCTTGCTGTGGCTTCATAGTTCTTTGCAAACACCATCGACTTTCACTTTTCAACCCTTTCTATTCTGAACTGTGTCTGCCCAGGGATTAACACATATTTTAGCATTTATCTTTTAAAAGATATATTCCTTCCTTTTATAAATAGTTCCCATTTGCAGGGTCCAAAGTATTAGAGTAACACTTATATAAGTGTTCATAAAAAACATAATCATGCTGATTGTCTGCTTTGGAGTATGACACAAGCATGCCCAGAACAAAAACCATGGTAATTTCTGTTCCCTGTTAAGTGATATGGAAATCTGCTTATGCTTGTTTTAGTATGGTGCATCTCTCTGATGTCCTCTGGTCAAGGCTGTGCGTAAGTCATACAGCCTTTCCCTGCCCCCTGCAAATTTACAATGAGGTGTCTGAGTAACAGCGCTCAGCTGGCTTTCTCACCAATATCTATTTGTAGCTTTGTTCTATGCAGTTTCTCCAGGGATTGCCTAAGCAGGACTGATTCCAGTGCACTCACTTAACACATAGCCCTCCCCAACACCCTGTGCTTGGTCACCCAAAATATCCCCTCAGACAAGCTGACAATGTGGGAAAACAAGGTTTGGAGAGGACTTTAGATCAATGTGGAGACAGATCTGTTGCAAGCACATGCCCGAGGTATTTTTGCTAGTAAATGACTCCCAGACCACTGTCCATAGGCACTGTTGTACACCCAGTGATAGCAGATCAGGGCTCTTGTGTCCACTGCATGAGTGAAACTTGTAATGGGCAGTTGAATGAGAGAGAATTTTTCCTGTTCTCCCCCAAACTCTTGGTGGACAGTCAATCTCTGATGAGTTTTATGCCCTCTTTCCTTCCACCCAGGTAAAACTGGATAAGCCAGTATACATTGTTTGAAAATGCTTTTTATTTTTCATATTGATTATTTTGGTATTTAAGCTTTCTGAATAAAAGGCAGTTGAAGCAAAAAATGAACTTTTTAAAAAAAGTATTATGATAGTCCCTTAAGACAAGTTTGATTTTCTTAGAACATTTCAAAACCAGTCAATCCATTGAAACTGACCCCTCCACCAAAAAAAAAAAAAAAAAAGAGAATTTAACAAATCAGCATTTTATAGTGGAAAAAAATTTCATTGGAAAGCTCCCAACCAACCCCATTATTTTGTAACTGTCTAGCTCATGTCTTCTCAGCATGAGGTGAAACCCACCAAACAGAAGACATTCCCTCTCCCTTGTATAAAATTATGGGGTTTTTTTCCATATGTGTAATAGAAAACATACCAATTAAAACTATTGAAAACTTTTGGTTTCATTGTTTTTTATTTTAGGAAGACAGCATAACAAAATCTGGGATTTGATGTACATATTTGAAATGTCTCATTTATATTTTCTATGGAACATCCATTATTTTAACATCTAAGCATGTATACACTGAATTCTGCTCTCATCCATATCTGTTGGCTACTGGCAGGAAAGTTGAAGCCTAACCCTCCTGCTGTGACACATTCAGTTGTTGGCAGTAGCTTATCCCTTGTTACACAAAATGACATGACCAGATGACCCAGGAGTATCTTAATTTGTGCCAAAGTGTGTGACTTTTACAGAGGAAAGTTCTTGCTCCTTTGGGCCACTGGCACTTCTTAGTCTTCCCATCTGTAAGGGGAGCTGAGCAATATCTTCTGTGCTGGAGGGATTTAACTGTTTTGACCTTGCTCCCTATTCTTGTTTAGGCTGGAGTTTTAGCAGGAAGAATTTTACCATGTCACAGATCCATTGTGCCCATACTCCTAGAAAATTATTTGGTGCAGCTGCCACCAGTAATGCTTCCATTTAGGAATGTTACTTCTGTGCCATATGGATCTAATCACCCCTATTCAGCCCTGCTCCTGAGCGTTTTTCAACTGCAGGCAAAATCATAGTGATTATGTTGCAAGTCAAGGAAAGCCTTTGGTCTCTAAACTTAAATGAATTAACTCAGGAGCTTTTTGAGACATTCCTTCTTGCCTCCTTCCCTCCTACATTGCTTCGCATTTTTAAGCTGAAGTCTTTGCTTTCATAGTGATTTATTCAGCACCTTTAGCAAGCTGTTAATGAGAGAGTGAAACCTGGAGAGCTAGCTGAGACACTTCAGAGACAGGAGAAGCAGAAAGGGACAGGGGGAGGGAGGAAGGAGCAAGGGAGGGCAGGAGGAAGCGGGGGAAGACAAAACAATGATTGAAGGCAGAAGGAAAGGGGTATTTTTGTCCCTCCGTTTCTTTGTTATCATTTTTGCTGGTTTTGTTATTCTCCCTGGTTCTGTGTGTTGGCAGAAATGAAGTTGGCAAGCTCTGTTGAGAAGAAGGTGGCAAAGTCAATTTCCTCGTGCTGTTAAGTAGGTTCCCATGTCTAGAGGTGCATACAATGGTTGGCAAAAGGCCAGAAACAGAGTTAATGGATTTACAAAATAACAGCATTTCTCTGCATTGATTTTCCCAGGGTGTTTCCAGAACTCGAGGAGAAGTAGGTAGTTACACTTTACAATTTTTTTGCTAATAAAAGCCCTCAGAGGGAAGCACTTAAAGACACTTCTAGTCTGGGGGACATTGTCTGAAGATGTCTCTCCAGATGGGAGAGGATGAATATTGTTAGATATACATTAACTGTAAATATTACTGGCTGTACGTGGAGGTTGAGGTGGCAATTTTTATTCTACTCTTTTGAAGAAAGCAAGTCTAGTGATGAAACTATGAATTCAAGTGAATGGCTTAGGCAGGAAGATGAGTACATGGCACCAGCCATGTCCCTTTTTCCCTGTGTGCAATCAGCTATGGCAACAAAGTGTTCAAAATATGTGTGGTCAGTGAAACGTGCTTAAAACTCCTCTGGGAAGACAAACTAAAATTTAGCTTCAGTGATCTGAATTTACAGGTACCCTTAGTTGTAAGCTTTCTGTAATGTTAAGTGAACTTAAACACATGTACAAATAAAAAAATGTACATGCTGGAAAAAGGGTGTTTTTTTGACTTTGCTTTCCAAAACATATAGAGTAGGGGATTAAGTCTTGACCTGCCATGCTCTGTTTCAGACAAGATTGGCAACTCCACCCATTTGCAAGTTAACCCTCATATTTGCAGAAACCTCTTTCATCTGTTAAAACTGTCACGGTTGGTATCTTGAGGCCCACCCTTAAGCTGTATGTTGGCAATTATAGGATGGTATAGTGTGTGTGTGAGAGAGTTATTTGAAATGTAGCAGTATACTGACAATTTGAGTTATGCATATAGTCTGTGATGTGACGGTTAGCATAGTGGGGTCTGAAAGCAGTAATCTGTTCTTTGAAGGGAAGAGATAAATCAGAAATAAGTAGACTGTGACTTAGGAAAACAGAGTTCAGGTATGTATTTGTGTCTATATTGTGATCTTGACAAGTGTCTTTGTCAGGATCTACCTGTGAAAGAGATGTAATAGTATTTTCCTACCTTACAGCCTATCAGTAGAGTATATGTTTTGCAGAGTGCAAGGGACTTAAATAGAGGGCAAGCAAAGGAATGTATTCAAACACATAAATTTATCTTATTGTTTTGAGAAAAAAGCAGATGAAATAGTGTCTTTTCTGGCTTTCATTGGGGAAAGCTTATGGACAGAGAGGTGGTGAAATGGCTGAAGGTGAGCTTAACTGAAGAAACAGCAGAGCAAATGGCAGTGGTGGGAAGCCTTAGACAGAGAGAATAAAGATAGGTGTAAAGTCCTGAAAAGGTGGAAACAGTGAAAATCCTCAAATATTAACACAGAATTAATTTAGAAAGATGAGGTCAATATACACCACCTTATTACAATTACTTCTTTCCATTCTGGAGCAGCTGGGCTGAAGTATCCTGATCCTGACAGAGCTGATGGCACCCACTATGCCCAAGAGACCCAGTCTTCAATCACTTGTCAAATTGCTAGACCAAAAGCTAGATTTACCTGGGCAGGGATAGTCCCCAGTCACTACCACTGGCTTCCTCTGCTGTATCTGAGCCCTGTCTGCTCCTGAAGTGGGGATGAGGCAGCATCCTCAGTCCCTGAGGAGCTGAAGATATGCAACCTATGTTCTTTATTCCTACTCCCATATGTTTTCTAGGTATACCATGCAGCTAGGTTTGCATTCATAAGGCAAAGGGGGCTCAACATACATTTGGTTGTTAGTGGTGCCGTCTCCCCCCATAATTAACTAAAAATTTATTTTGCTTTGATATAACGGGATGGCTACAAAAGAGTCTTACCTATTCCCTTTTAACACTGGGATGACAGAAATATATGGAGGAATGTCTTATTGGAGGCCCTTGCCATGTTGCTGAAGGGACCTTGCAGTTAAAGGTCAAATCTTCTGACAGAAGCAGAGTCGCTGGAGAAGGTGAACTGGAGGAACAGACATGGACAAGAACGAGTAAAGTGGTACTCCAGACCTCTCTTGAACTTCACACTTGCCAAGAAGGATGGGGAAAAGAAAGTCAGAATTTTTCTCTTGATTACTGCAGACAGTCTCACAGCCCTGTGATTACTGTAAGGAAACTATTTTTTTCCACTTATTATCCCAGTTACACATTTCACGGGGTAGTGCACTTAGTAAAAAGAAAAAAATAAACAGAGATATCACATACAAAAACATTTTTATTATTGTTATAATTTGCTGTTTAATGCAATGCTTTAACTAGGAATACAACTCAGCAGAAGTACATACACATATATTGCATGTAATTTTAGTTGTGTATTCAAGATATTTCAAACCCTCATCGTCTCAGTCCTTCATGAGCTGCTCTGGTGAAACACCTGCTTCCTTATCCTGCTTAACATATTTAAATGTTGCTGAATAACACAGACATTTTTCTTCCAAATGGAGAACAACATTACATCCAAATTCCCAGTTAATATGACTTTATCAAACTTTGCCTTCACTGTATGAATGTTGTGTATAATATGTATATATCTATACAGCATATATAAATATATATCTATAATGTATATATAATCAAGTGGGTCAGCTTTACACAGCTAACCATAAACTTGTGCTTATCTTAATTTATATGAGATCAAATGTACCGCATCAAGAATTTGACCAGTCCCCAACTTGTAAGATCCTCAGTTCCCAGTTTTACCATATGATTTTGGATATCACATACATGTAATGCATTCTTTTCTTTCTCGCAGTTGCATTTTATTTTGAAGAAAAGAACGCAGTTGTTTTTTTATATAAATGAATAACAGGTTTTCCATACTCTTAAATTAAAAACGTCTCAAGAAGAGGTTCTTCCTCATACATAGAGCTTGAAGAGTAATTGGACATTCATTGTAGATATATTTACATTATAGCCTTATCTGGATAGTATTACACATAATGTATTATTTTTTACACAGTCAAGATACGGTGTTGGTCATGTTAAAACACACTATCTAAAGGTATTTACAAACTGCTAGGCTCTAAGTTACCAACCACCTCTGCAAAGTGGCACCAGAATTAAGGGATAAGATATAAGAAGATCTGTTTATTGGCAACCATGACACTCTCACCAGTGTTTTTATTATTGTTACTGCCACTACTACCACCATGTGCTTCAGAGAAGGTCTGTCTTTGGGGTAGAGGTCTAGAGGTCTAGAGACAGAACCTCCAGTGGGGGCAGAAATCCCCCCCCACTCCCCACAGCCTACATGAGCAGGGGGGAGCAGAAAAGCAATACAAGCGTGACCTGTCTGTCCCTTTGCAAGTTAGGGCACACCAAGCTTGTCCCCCTGTGCTTTCTTCAGTGCAGCCAAGTCAGTCAGTCCAAACGTTAAACACCCAGTGAAATCCTTCCTTCCAAAGGCCACTGTGATTGTACAGCCTCACATACCACCCACAGACGCTTCTCCCAGAGAGTCAGAGCACTTTGGGACATCTCAAAGAATACAGTTTGTGTGTGCTTCTTGGCAAGTATGGTCAAAAAACCCAAACCAAACCAAACCAACAACTCACTATAAAACGATGAAAAAGAGTAGTTACCTAATGGCACTTTTCAGGTTATGCAGAGCTTTGGAAGGCAAAAAGACATCAAAATTTGTTTCCCTTTATTTGGTTAATATGGGAATGAAATGCGTATAACAAATCTACCCAGTATCCTGAAATATGAGGCCTGGAAGAATGGATATGTTCATGTAACCCACTAGTTCCACAATGTGCCAAAAGAGGCCACAGCAAAAGGAAAGAAGTAAAAATATAGGAGAAATAATTGCATTGGTTGTGGTAAATGATTCATGTCCAACTCAGCCTTGCTATAATTACATTCTTAGGCTTGGCTTCTCAGTGAATACTCTGTTAGTAAGCAGAGGAATGAAAAAGGTTTCAAGGGAAGGGAGGACTGCCTTATTATTTCACAGGGCATAAAATTAATCCATGCATGTTGCTGCATGATATTCTATTGCAAGAATATTCACTCTTTGTCATTATCCACCGTTGTTTCTAATATGGTGATGACAAAACTGGGGAAGAAGAGAATTGATTTGGCTTTGTTTCACGTGAGGGTTTTTTTTACTTCCAATTTAAAAGCCATGCAGAAAGGATTTATGGAACTCCTCACTTCACACAGTAATTTGGGCTTTGGTGGAGGCGGATTTCCATGCTAGGGAAGGCAGTATTTTGGTGGGGTTAAAGAGTTTGAATACCAGCATTCACAGTGCCTAAAAGGCAAGAGAAACTGCACACCTGTAGCTGAAACACAGGCAACATACTTGTTAAAGTGAGGAAGGAGGAAAGCTTTTTGTTAAGGCTGTGACAAAAGAAGAAAGATAGACAGAGAAATGAGAAAAGAAGCCACAGCAAATTAAGGACCATCTCTCAGATTCCTTCAGGGAAAGATTTTCTATAAATTAAAAAAATAAATCATTTCTTAAAAGTCTAGAGCTTTTCATGCTATACGAGAACAATAAAAGTGATACTGTATAGAAATCACACCCCTACCAAGTGTCTCTAGACATGTTATGTGAACAATCTGTAGACCCAGGGGTGAAAAAAAGCTTCTTTTTAGCTTCTCAATTTCTACCACTTGCACTGCTCTCAGCTGAGAGTACAGAGCCATCAAAGAGGAGATCTTTAAAAATATCAAAAGCTATTAGACACCAGACAAACGCCCAGCACCGCCCCAGAAGCAGAGTTTGACTTCCTGCTGTTTCTTTCCTAAGACTTCAGCTTCACACAAGAAGGACCCTGATTTTTCAAAAAAGAAATATTTTTAGGAATTATTGTAAGGGGAGGGAAGGAAAACAAATACCAGCAGCACTCTTCCTGCCCCTGAAGCTGCATCACACTAGCTTTGCACCATGATGCATGTGAGGATGCTTTACCTTTGGTTCTGCAAGGCCAGTACCAGGATCAGTTTTGGGTAACAGAAGTGGTAAGGAAAGGTGCTGCCAGTTGAGGTAAAAAATTCAAAGTGTGACACCTCGGCACCACAGGAGAAACCAGGAGGTGTATCCCCAGGCACCACTGGGGCAGCCATCGCATCCATAGGAACGAAGAACAGGGATTGAAATAAGTCAAAACTGGGGAAGGGGACAGTGAGTTTACAAGCAAACCCCACTGCAAAGTAGACACATGGACACATGCAAATCCATCAGGGGATGAAACAAACAAAAAAATGCCCATCCCCTCCTGCCCCTGTTTCAGTTGGGCCAGCCAGGAGCAGCTGGGCCACCCCAAGGATTTCCTCATTGGTGTGTGGGCTTTTGTCACCACAGCCATACTTGCTAAGGATGCCTCCTCTTGTGAATATATTTTCCTCCACCAGAAAAACATAAAACAGAGGGCTGGTAGATTTAACACTTGCTTTTGTCCCTTTCATGCTTTGCAGATGCCAAACAACTGATCCCTGGGGTCCATTTGAGCACTCTTATCCCCATGAGCATTTGGGAAGGAAGGAAGGAAGGAAGGAAGGAAGGAAGGAAGGAAGGAAGGAAGGAAGGAAGGAAGGAAGGAAGGAAGGAAGGAAGGAAGGAAGGAAGGAAGGAAGGAAGGAAGGAAGGAAGGAAGGAAGGAAGGAAGGAAGGAAGGAAGGAAAAGCAGGGATAAGCAATCTGACCCATATAAACGTGTTTGTTATCTTTGGACAATTTTTCATCAGGTGATGTTCACTTTCTTGTCTCTGAACAGATCCTCATGATTCCTGGTAAATCAAATGAAAATTCCAAACAGAAATAGTCTGACAGAAATTTTTCTTAGGTTTTGTCCTCACTGGAAAACAGATTTCTCAACATTACTTGAGCTTCTTTCTTTCTTTCTTTCTTTCTTTCTTTCTTTCTTTCTTTCTTTCTTTCTTTCTTTCTTTCTTTCTTTCTTTCTTTCTTTCTTTCTTTCTTTCTTTCTTTTTTTCTTTTCTTTTCTTTTCTTTTCTTTTCTTTTCTTTTCTTTTCTTTTCTTTTCTTTTCTTTTCTTTTCTTTTCTTTTCTTTTCTTTTCTTTTCTTTTCTTTTCTTTTCTTTTCTTTTCTTTTCTTTTCTTTTCTTTTCTTTTCTTTTCTTTTTTCTTTTCTTTTCTTTTCTTTTCTTTTCTTTTCTTTTCTTTTCTTTTCTTTTCTTTTCTTTTCTTTTCTTTTCTTTTCTTTTCTTTTCTTTTCTTTTCTTTTCTTTTCTTTTCTTTTCTTTTCTTTTCTTTTCTTTTCTTTTCTTTTCTTTTCTTTTCTTCTTTTCTTTTCTTTTCTCTTTTCTTTTCTCTTTTCTTTTCTTTTCTTTTCTTTTCTTTTCTTTTCTTTTCTTTTCTTTTCTTTTCTTTTCTTTTCTTTTCTTTTCTTTTCTTTTCTTTTCTTTTCTTTTCTTTTCTTTTCTTTTCTTTTCTTTTCTTTTCTTTTCTTTTCTTTTCTTTTCTTTTCTTTTCTTTTCTTTTCTTTTCTTTTCTTTTCTTTTCTTTTCTTTTCTTTTCTTTTCTTTTCCCCAGAAAATGTGCCACCTGGATTGACAAATATTCAGGCTGTTGATCTCTCCCTGGAGAGTGAAGGTAGGGCTGGCCTGTGACAGTACGAGTCACTCCCTGTGGGCAGCAGGGTTACTGTCAAGGGTTGGTTGCGCCTTTTTAGTTTTAGCCTGTTTCTGGAAATAATTAAGAGGAACAAAAAGAGAGGACAAGAAGTGCTAGCTGCAGTTTTTTGTTGTTTGTTTGTTTGTTTTTTCCTCATGAGTCACCTGCACAGTTTGCACAATTTCTATGTGAAATGAAAGTGGCCAGCGCAGCACATGGTGTGGACATGCCACTGGGATCCTCTGGCCAAGCCCAAGGTGAAGATGTGGCAACGCCAGCAGCAGGACCACCTCGGGCCTTGGGGGCGATGGGGCACAGGTGACAGCTGGGAAAGCCGGAGGAGGTACCCAGGAAGCGCTGCTCTTCAAGATCGACATCTACCTCTCGCAGAACTATCACTCAGAAGGGAAGTGAAACCTGGTGAACGTGGTTTGGAACACAAAGGAAAGACATGAGAGCTCAAAAGATGTTCCAAAGAACAAATTATTTTGCGACTCTGAAAGATTATCGCACTTTTTGTCTTACTGAACCACAACGAACTGAAGACTCAAGAGATTCCCAGTATTGCAGGGCAGGCTCTGTCTCCTCTCTGCCTCTGGGAGGGGATAGACAGTGTCACGAGTAAGTTCTGGTTCTGCACCTCCCACCAGCTGCCAATGAGCACAACATGGACACAATCCCATGCAGCACGTTGAATGTTAGATGACTGTGTTTCAAGTATATAAACTATGTTGGGGTGTGTGTTTACATGCCTGTGTGTACACGCATAGGTGCATTGTGTCATCTATTTTTACACTGTTTAATTGACTGTGAATGTAGATGTATCATGGAAATATTTTTTCAGTGAATTGGTACAAGGTGGAAACATGCAGGATTGTGTCCTGCAACCCTTTGTAATATGTTATATCACACACCAAAGCATCTTGGCCTTTAGGATCAAAAGCGTGGGTGCTGCTATGGAAAAGTGCTGCAAAGCTTCAAACTGAAGGTTTTCCTGTTTGTTTGGGGTTTTTTTATTTTTTATTTTCTGGATTTGCACATCTGCTGGAAAACTGGAGTTAAAAGATCATATTTCCAAGCCATTATTTCCCAGTTTGAGTACCTGTACTGTTGATACCCACAGCACTTGTTGAAAGAAAGAAGCAGGGGCGTTTCTTTTATGAAACTTTTCTAGAGAATTTAGAAAATGAATAGATTTCATTTTATCTTTGGTTTCTATCTGGATTTTTTAACACTGTAAGAGAATGAATGATCTAGAAATGATCATGTAAGTCTTTCCCTTACCTTGTCAAGATAAGGCTAGTGAATGTAGTTTTGAAAGACAAGCAGCACTCAGTTTTGCAAGTCTTATCATTGAGTAATTCTTCCTTACAAGAAGGAAGATGTAAATAGTGATAGTAAATATGACTCAAGGCAAGTGAGGGTTGCAAAATTAGATCCTTGGCTGCATGGAGATACTTAGATATATTAGAATGAAATCACTAGGGGTATAGAATCAATGAATGCATATTAAGACACGTTAATCCTGAGTTTAATGTGGTCTTAATTTACTGAACTTTAATCTCCTAATTTTCACTTTCTTCTAGGAATTTGTACTTTGAAACATGAAAATTCTCATATTGTCAAAGTGCTTTGACACTGTGTTCCAATAAGTTTGTCAAATGTAAAGCTTAGGTCTGTGAGATAATTTCCCCATAATTGTGAAGGCTGCTATTTTTAAATGCATTTTGGAAGACTGTAATGTGGTAGCATGAAATAACAGAATGATTTTGTGTCCTATTTGGTAGGTGGTTTTCACTCCAGAAGACAGTCTCTCAGGACACTGTCTATGCAGCAAACTACTTTTTTGGGTAACAAAATCTGTAGATGTACCTTCACTAGTGCCTGGAAGTTAGAGTTACTAAGAAGGAGGTAACCAGAATATGCATAACTCACAAACATTTGCTGTTTTCACTTTGTCCTATGCACACAGTGCTCAGTTGTGCTACAATAAATAACAAATATTGAAATAGTATCTGCCAAGCAGAAATAATCTGGATTTGAGTTGGTGTGGAGTAGCAGATAATATTTGAACTATACCCCTGCCAGCTCCCCATCCAGACTATTACAGTGTCTGGTTTTGTGTAATCACTGTTTTCCTCTCTGCCTTTTTATTAATGTTATCCCTTGGCTTACAGTGAAAATATTGCTCCCAGCTGGTACAAAAGGCGATGTAGCTAATATCTTTTCCACAAAAGAAACATCTTGTCCAGGATACACCTAGGAAGGACCATGGTTTCACACTAAGGGCTTAGGCATCCATGTAGGTATGTCAGTCCATCTTATTCTTTTCCTCAATAATTGAGTGTGAATCATCTTTTGACTGGTCAAGAACACAGTCATCTAATATTAACTATTCATTCCGTGGAGCCTCAGCATAGCTCTTCATCTGTACATCCAACTTTAAAAGGATGTAACCTCTGTTTTCCTAGCAATAACCTTGTTTCTATTCTTCAGCTGAGGCCCTTTGGCTACCATGGGAGCTGACTGAATGAGACCTTTGAATTTACAACTTCATTTGATATTCAACCTTTGTGCCCTGGACAAATAAGGTACGAAAAGGAAGAAAAGGCTGATGGAGGTAAAAGACAAGTCCATGTGTGGATGTTATACAACAAACAAAGTGAACAAAATTGTCTCAAGAGCTTTGGTTTACATGGATGCTGAAATAGTCTTGGGATGTAGCAAACTGGAAAAGATTGACTTTTTTCATTTTTATCTTTACATGATGAAGGAATCACGAACAAAAGCCCCTAGAAGGGGACAAGAGGCAGACTTCAAATGATACACAGGTTAGCAATGATTATGTGTTGAGCATAAGTACACTTTCGGAACTGATGCAGTTTTGGAAATGGTAGTGTTATAAACAACATAAAATAACTTTCAACATTTTTTTACCTAACATTAAGGTTCTTACATGACAGTGACAAAAAGCTTTAGACAGCTTTGAGCTTTAGAAACCTTCTACCATGATTCATTCAGATTATGTAATGATCTTCCAAACAGTTATTGTTAAAATTCCTTTTTTTTTTTTTTTTCTTCTAGATGAAGACATACTAAACAGAGACAGAAAAAAACCAAACCAACAAAAAAACCCACAGGTGTTTTACACAGAAGGACCAAAAATCGTAGACTCTAGAGCCCTTCTTCAGAATACTCTCAGAAAGCAAGGAACTGTGCCTCCAGTCCACATACTTGAAAAATTCCTCAAACATCCTCATGTCCTCAAGATTTATTTTCCATAATTAAAAAAATGTTTTTAAATGTAGTTCTCAGGGGTGGAGCTGATGCTCCATGTCAGTATTTCCACTAACATCCTGGATTGCACATTCCATAAAAGAGCATAAAGTGCTATGGCATTTTTTTTTTAAATTTAATTAGGAATTTCTTCACTTTTTGCATTATTATTTTTATTATTGTTTTTACCTTGTAGCTCCTATATTCTTGTAATGACACATAAGAAGGTGCTTAAAGGTCTTCTTGAAAGTAGCATTGCAGAGGGCATAACAAGCAGGGTTGATGGTGCTGTTGATATAACAGAGCCAATAACCTATGGTCCATACAGTGCCGGGTATGCAGGATGTGCAGAAGCTGTTGATGAGCACCATCACGTTGTATGGGGTCCAGGTGATAATGAAGGCCAGGAGGATGGCCAAAATAGTCCTTGTCACTTTTTTCTCTCTAGAAGGAGGTGGTTTCTTTTTAGCCGGCTGTTTTGTCATCTTGACAATTTTCCGGGCTACGCTGTTCTGCTTCTCCTCCCCGTTGGCACCTACAATCTCCACGGTAGTGTTGGGGGCACAGCAGTCACCCTTTTGGGACTTGGTGACTATCCTGATGCATGTCAGCTTGGAGTTCTCCACTTTGAGATGGTCTTGGGAGGCAGAAGCCTGGCTGGCATCTTTGGCAGCTTTGTCCTCTTTCACGTTGGAAGTGACCACACTAACAGAGGTGGAGTCATTGGAGCTCTCCTTCTCCTCCCCTTGAACACAGTTCTCTGTCACAGTCTCCCCCGTGGTTTTTCCATTCTGAATTTTGCTGTGTTCCAAACCATCCCCACTGGTTGGGATGTTGTTATTATTTGGTTTTACTATTTTACCTTGGACAAGGCTGGGAGAAACAGCATCTTGGTTTTGGGCAGCTTCCTTTTTCCCTTTCTTTATCCGACTCTTACTAGCTCGAGAGATTTGCCAGTAAAGGACAGTCATGATGATAACAGGCAAATAGAAGGCTGCAATGGCAGTGCCAAAAGTAACGGCAGCGTTAGAAAAAAACTGGATGTAGCAATCCCCATCCGGGACAGTCCTTCCCCCCACAATGAACTGCCAGAAGAGAATTGCAGGAGCCCACAGGATGAAGGACAGCACCCACGCAGCTGCAATCATCATGCCTGCCATCTTAGTGGTCCGCTTCACAGGATACGTCAGAGGCTTGGTGACACAAAAGTATCTGTCAAAGCTGATAATGAGGAGGTTCATTACAGAGGCATTGCTGACCACGTAGTCAAGAGCCAGCCAGAGGTCGCACACCACAGGCCCTAAGGGCCAGTAACCTATCACAGTGTAGAGGGTGTATAGGTTCATTGAAAAGATGCCGATGATCAAGTCAGCACAGGCCAAGCTGAACAAGAAATAGTTGTTGACTGTCTGTAGATGCCTGTTGACTTTGATTGACACCATGACTAGGATATTCCCAATTATGGTGACTAGACTGAGAGAACCTGCTACCAGGACGATGAAGACCACCTCAACAGTTTTATAGGGGCTCTCCAAAGCCATCACATTTTCAGTGGAAGAGTTTATGTACGTTGAATTATTCATTTCTGTTCTGCTAGCAAGATACCCAGTTATCACTTAAGCCTGTAGAGGAAAGAAAACAAAACAGATACCATAATGAAATTAGTCCCTTTGCCTTTAGGAAATGGATCCCAGAAAACCTACTTCGAAAGAGTTTAAAGGTAGAAGGTGTGTTTAGAAGAACCGGTCATCTTTGGCTGATGAAAACATCTTACAACATATAATACCCCTTAAGGAATAACAAACCAATAGAATACTTCTAAACAAGTGACAAAGACACAACATTTAAATCCATATCTAGATTTTTAAGTTCTCAGATATATTTTTCTCATTGTTCTCTTATAAAACTAATATTGACTTGAAAATTTTGGAACTAGATCTGCATATTGATTTCTTTCCTACTAATAAATTAGTTCACTTTGCTCATTTCAAACCCTACTCCAAATAAATAAGTCTGGTCCTGAGGGTATGCCATTCTTGTAATCTGAGGTGAAAATGTTATTTACCAGCAGCCAGATCACATGAAGGTGACTTATGTTTCCATCTTTCCTTCATGTTCCACCTGGGTATGCTTCTGTGAGATTTATGGAACAAGTTTGTGTCATGTCTCCCTCTCATTTTCTTACACTGCAGTTAATTTTTTGTCAACACAAAGATTTTGGCACTACATCAAACTAAAGTTATTAGTCTGCCAATAAACAAAAAAAGGGTAGGTCGGTTGAAGTAAATAGAATTCGTAAACGCACCTCAGCTGAACATCTGTCTATCTAGTTAGATGCATACAATTTTTATTTTTATTTCTTCCTTTAAAGTTATTTTTTACATCTTTTTGACTATTTGTACCTGGAAAAAGGGTTGGTTTTTGTTTGGTTGCCTTTTTTTTTTTTTTAACATGATGAATTTTTCTGTTGATGTTTGCTTACTTATATCTTCTCACTTTTTTCAAATCACAGTATTTTTATTCTGTATCACATAAAGCTATGACAAAAGGTCTGAAATGGATATCAGGGTAATGATAAAGAAAGAAACAGATAAAAATCAGTTCTGTTTATACACAGCAATTCTTTCTGTGCCCTGTATATCCTACCGGCAGTACTCAATAAGTAGCAATTAAACTACTAGCAATATGCATTTGTTAGAAGACCAAGAAAACCACACGTGCTTTTGCCCTCAGGATATGTACTATCCTTTTGTGCATCCCCTGGAAGTCGATAGAATGCACTAGAATTGTACAGTCAGTCTCTGAGTGCTCATTATTTATGAGCTGTGCTCAAGGGATTATTGAGGCATGAAGGCCAGATGTGACAGAGAAGTTAGGTTGTTTCTAATTGGAATATTCTCCGTTTTCCCCCACCCATAAGGCATCACTTCTTTAAGACAGAGATTCTAAAAGTGGTGGTGCAATCAAAGGAAGACAAAAAATTCAGTTATGTTTGGCTCCTTTATACATCAGGGATTAACGAATCCTCCTCTGACCCCTGTGACTACCCTGCTGATGCACAGACATATACAATCCATGTCACTTAAATGGAGCAATGCATTTTCACTGTCATTTCAGCACTGCATATTTTCTTTCAGATGCAAAAGGAAGAAGATGATGCAAAATCTCAGCACAACAGCAAAAACTCTTCTGACCTCTAAGAAAAATAAGCAAGTCTGTCTCTGTGGAAAAGTCAAAATGCTATACCAGAGTAAAGGTTTTCTGTCTGAGGCAACTTTGTAATCTTGTAATTTATACTTAAAGAAATATAACTGGCAGAAGGTGGGGCTCATGCATTTGCCTTTGCTTTTAGAAACAGCTAAGATTTGTTTGCCAATTACATGTTGAAGTGAACACATGGATAAAAAGAGGAACATAAGACTAGACAGACATTTTTTTCCTACTATGGATTCACAGGTACATCCCTAAAATCCTTGGGATCAGGTTCAAGAGAACAAAACTGTGAGGAGGAATACTTTAATTAAATATATGCTTTGTACAGTAAGAATAGGCTGAGTAGAATATAACAGAATTTATGCTCTGTGCAAAAAATAGACAGGACAGACATCTTTAATATATAGGACTGTCAGTTCAGCAATTCACTGTGTGCTTTTCACCCAAAGCCTCACAGCTGAACAGCTGGTGATCCAGTTAGATGTGTAAGATATCAATTTTTTGGGACAAGCTAAGAACTTCTCCCAAGCAGAGTTGTTTATGAGCATTCTTAACAGAATGCATTTTTGATGAAAAGACAAAATAACTCACAGAGATGTATGAATTTCAGAAAAATTTCAGCTGAAAAGAGTTTGTGATCCAGGGCTCTGCAGCTACCTCTGGTGACAGAGAGTGAGAGAGGGAGCAAAAAGGAAAGAGAATGAGAGAGAATCAGAGCTGAAAAAAATGTACTTTATGATAAAAAACCCGAGTGTTTCTCTACAATTTCATTTTGACAAAACGTTCAGAGGTTTTGTTTTCATTCCACTGAAGAACTAAAATTAATTTTGAAACCTTGAAACTTGTTGTGAATCCAAATTACCATCTCCCAGCTAAATTTATTCTTAAGTCTTTTCTGCTGAATTTTTTACCCAGTTACAGTGGAAATATTGGTAATTCAGTATAAATTCCCCTGATTTTATTATCTGGGATACAAGGAGACGAATGAAAGCTAAAAACTAATTTTATTTGTTAGGAATAGGATTTCACTGTGTTCTTTCAAATGGAAGCAAAGGAGAGAAGTCCCTTTCCCAGTGATCTCTCTTTGTACAAAACTTTCCTGCCATGAGAATACTGGTAGTTCTTGACTGCAAATTACACTGACACAGCTTTCTTAGGTATAGAGAAACATACCTGCTATCACTTGCTCCAGTAAAATCTTTTGCTTGCATCAATATGATTGTAAAGTGAAGCATGTGTGTGTTAATGAGAAAGTATAGGGCTGAAGAAACATTTGATTTCAACTGACATATATCATCGCTGCTGATAGTACTACCATTATATGAGCAGAGACAGGGTATGCATGCTCCCTAACCCAAGACCCCCTGAAATATGCTGGACTCTTTCCTATTGGCTCTGGTAGGGTCTGAATCAGGTCCGTAGTGAGGTTTCTGTTTCTTATTGTGGCCGCTTGCTCCCTCAGTACAGAACTGCCTGTGGATTTTGTCTTTGTTTTGTCATGCCATGGAGCCCATCTCTCCTGTTGGAAAGGCAGTTGTTATGGGAACAGATGTTATTCCTCAGGCAGACCTCCAGGGCAGAGGCATTTTAAGGTAATATGACCTCCCATTATGAGAAGTACCAGATCTTATTCTTGAAGGAACAGAGCTCTCCTCTGCAAGCCCATGGGTGTTTGTGTGAGTTGCACAATATGGCACTGACTCCCGTGGGCTATCATCATTTATCCTCTATGCTAAGTGCATTCTTGCTAAACAGAGAATACCCAGAAAAGGCAAGAAATTTCTCTTGTGACCTGAAAACCAGCCAAGTTCATTTTCTGAAATATATTTCAAAATATATATGACTCTGTGAAATGCAAACACCATAATCACTGCATGGAAAATGTCCAGAGCCAAGAAATCTACATATAAAATAATTCATTGTTTGATATTTGATATATAGTTGGGAAACATTTCCAGTGAAGTAGTTTCTCCCCTCTAAAGAATTCATAGTGCTGAAAATCATTCCCTTCCCTTCTTTTGACTAGACAAGGTTTTGGGGCAGAACTGGGGGATTTGGTGGGTTACAAAGTACATGCACTTTTGCCCTGGTGTGATGCCAGGTCTTTCTGCAGTGAGTAGTAAACAGGCAGAAGCAGGGCATGGGTGGGTTGACTTGGATCCCCATTGCCACTCGCAAGGAGAAATGTAGTCCAGGCTGGCACAGGCTGGACTAAACCTTCACAGAGCATGCTGACCGCCATGGTCTGCTTAGCTTTCCTTCATTTACCTCCCTAGGAGTCACTTGGAACAGTGAAACAGAGGTCTGATGGGTGAAGTCTGTAAGCTGGTTCACTGTAAAAGCGAATCGCAGTGAGTGTGAGGGAGCAAAATGATGCCATGCAGGGTACTCACCCTATTCCATTGCAGACCCTGAGGAGGAGGCCTGCAAAAATGGGAGGGCAAGGAGAAGGGACAGGGACTGCATGTCACTCTTAGGCTCATGATCCTCAGACAGGAGGTACTTAGGTATTATGTTCTGCTGACTGTGTGTTTTCCACTTGCTCTGACAGGATCCTATCCCTTTGGTGAAGATGAATCTTGTAGCAATCACCGTAATTTTAAATTTAGAATATATCTCCAACATTTGTCACAAAACAGACTATGGAAATATTGTGTATATCGAAAAAATTGGCTGATATGCCATGCCTGTCAAAGTTTGTTAGACAAATCCTTTCTTTGTATTCTGCATATTGCCAAGTTAAATATGGTAAGGATTTAATGGCTTCTTTGAATCCTCTGAAACCCTATAAAAGTTGAGACATGAAAGAAGAAGCAAACAATCTGTACCTGAAAGTTATATTTGTGATTTAAATGGGATTACCCAGGAACATATGTGCATTGCTACTCTGAGCACTTTTCAACATTCGACTCTCAAACAAAAGTAAAATATACTTTTTTAACTTCTCCTCTTTGATCCAGTTCCTCTCCAGTCCAAACCTATGTAAAATGGATTTGATTTTTGCTGTAGCAATAATAGATTTATTTTATTTTCCTGAATTTATTTTGATCCTGAACAGCACTGGTTTTGCTTCTAAATTCCTTCCTGGCATCATTTAAAGCCACGGTGTGAAAAAAAGAGAGAAACAAAATCCCTAAACCCGTGACAAATGTACTAGGCACATTAGTCAGAATTTATTGCAGACTTTAGGAGAGATTATAGATCTAGTTTGGGCTTTTGGTAAAAAATACTTTTCAGAAAATCCCCAAGTACCAGAAGGCTAAAATCTTCACCACATGGGTTACCTTCTGCAATCCATTTGAAACTAGAAACACCTTTGCAAAGTGTTACTGCTTCGGTGTGGTCCATTCTTCTTATTTTCATGCATTTTTGTTTTTCTCAGTCAGCACATGTCCTACAAAAAAAGATATTCTGTGGGCCTGTCTGGATCTAGTTTTCCCCATCTCATTGTGAAGGGTACTCAAGGGAAAAATAAACAATTTCTGCACATATCTTGAAACACCAAGTAGATCAGAGTGGTAGAGCATTAAGAAAAACAAACTAACACTGTGCCACTAAAACAATTGAGATAAAATAACGAAAAAATACTCCCAGAAAAGCAACAGGGTACTTGTACATGAGTAGGTGGCAGTGCTGGTATCAGCGTTGCTGCCTCAGTCCTGTTGTTAGTCTCTGAGCATTTGTACAACTATTAACTACATCTTGCTCACTGCTGTTCTTATAGTCTACAGCTGGTAAATATAGTGTCACAAGCCCAGCTGGGTTCTATTCAAAATCACGCAAGGAAACATATAGGCAATATAGAAAAAAACACAACAAACAATAATCTCTATCATTTCAGGAAAATACAAAAAAGAAGTAGTTTCTCCTCAAAGGTCTGGATAATTATGTATTTCTACTATATTGGTATTGTTGTTACTATTACTATTGTTGTGCTGATAGTCACCCACTGTTAGTAGAGCACTTAATTTATTGTCTTTCTGTAAGTGTAGTTTTGGCTGCAGATATATCTGTTTTTCAGGACCTGTGTAATCAAGAGAGAATTTGCATTCAGTCTTTGAGCAGCTGACATCATTACAAGCTAAATTCTGCATCTTAATGCATTGGGCAAACCTGAAAAATATGCTTGATAGGCATGGTTTTATCTAACTGGTTTTGATCCACAAAAAGGGATTTTTACTGCCTGGACTGGAGGAGATACTTTGACTCAGGTGTCTCCTTATTCTTGCTAGGACTGCATATAAAGAACCCTTTGTCCCAGACCAGTGAGCAAATAGCTGTCTCTTGGTGAAGTTTGGCAAGCCTTTCCACTGCACTCTGGTGGAACCATATGATATGGTTGCCCATGTGGTAAAAGTGACGGAATACAATTGATATAGTCTACTTCATACTTGCTAAATTTCATGGTTAATCATTGTGTTAGTAGCTATAGCTACTGCATACCTGGGGATAATTATACGATTGGTCAGGTGAGACACTGAAATTTTTAAAGAATAAGCTTTGTTCTCCATGTCTAGAAAATGACTAGAATGTCCTGGACCATAAAGACAATGTATAGAATTGTGTTGAGAATGAGTTATTTGACAACTTGACAGAGTGATTAATCAATCAGTTAACTTGGCAATGAAACCAACTTTTGGGTGTCCTTAAATTGAATTGCCTTCATTATAATGCTAAAAAACACACCCACAGGTCAAAAAGATCCCTGCCCAGGTTAAGACCCTTCCCCTGAGCATGTGTAGTATTGGAAACATTAAGTAAGCTGTATTATAGTTGTATGTTAATCACTAACCAATCAGTATCTAATAGGCGTGCTATGGAAAAGTACTAACTTCTGATCTTTGTGTATAAAAGGAGCATTAAAACCTGCTGTTGGTACTTGATCTGTGGAAATGTCCACTGAGCACCCAGGCCTGAATAAATTACAATATCTCTCCTGAGTGTGTGAAGATTGGTTCATTGCATGCCGGACACAAATCTGCTTTTTGGGTAACACAATGGTCCGTATCATTCCTTCTGAGTCCCACCTGCAATACTGTGCACCTCAGCTTGTCAGAGGTGCTTACACGCTGGAGGGAATTTGCAGAATGGCAACTGAAAAGACAGGGGGTTTCACCACTACATTTCAGGTAAAATATATTGTTCAGGACTCCTTTGCTGTGGAAAGCTAGAACAGAATAGCTTTTTTTTTCCCCCTTTTTTCTGGTAAGCTGTGAAGTAGGGGGGTCTGAAAATCTAGTTACTAAGATCAAAAGAATTTTATAACCCAGAAATCAGAGAACAAAGTAATTTTTGGTCTATGGAGTATGAAAATGGAGCTCTTGAAGCATCCCATGTTCTCTCTAGAGGGTTGAGTTAAATGGATAGGATCTCCATCTAGAGGCACAGAAAGGCAACTACCACGTAAAGCAGTCATTTCCAGCACTAGGATGGTTTCGATGTGTTGAAAATGTAGGTGCTTACTTATCTCTGAGGTGGAGGAACCCCACATTTTATTGCAATTTCCATTTTACTATAATTAAAGAGAAGAGATATAATTTAATGAAATTCTGAAACCATTCCAGTTAGATATACTTGTAGCAAACAGTCTGAATACTGACATATAACTAGACTGGGGTATCCACTGCACAGAGACACATGCTCAGGCCTGAGCTTATCCACTGCAACCAGTATGATCTAGTCATCACTTTGGATATGATCCAGCTCAAAGTGTTGTTTCAGAGTAGGTTGTAAATGGGTCAGAAGAGTGGCTGGTGTCATCAAAAGGCAATAAAACTAGGGACTAGCTCATGCCACACACACATTTATTTCATCAGTGGACCTATGCTGAAATCATACTTGCAGAGGTTATAGGCTAGCTAGAAAAGGGACATCAAAGTGAGATTTCAGTAAGCCTCTTCTTTTTTCCTCCTTGTGCTCTACCGCTGTTGCTGGAAGTTGACTGAAGCTCCTCACACCAGTCAATCCCAACAAGACAAGTTTTATCTGACTATAACTATCTTCTTCAAGCACTTTAGATGAAATGCTCATACCAGAACTCTAAAATTATACCTATCTTCAGCCATGAGAAAGGTTCCCTTAGCAGAAGGGTTATTTAAGCTTCTGGTTAAGATTGAATTGAAAATCAGTAGATTCCAGGATATATTCTCTGAAGGAATAGTACCATGATAGGTAAGTACTCCCTCTGCAGCCCAGCATGAATTGAAGACACAGTACTTCATTATCCTCATATCAGCTATCATGCCTGTGCTATTAAATAGAAAAACCTTATGAGAGCTACTCAAAGTCCCTGGGTGACAAGTGGCAAAGCTAGCAAAAGAGAAGAGGATTCAGAAGGCTGACTGAAACCAGCTTACAATTTGTTCTGAATACCTAGAGCTAATGAATAACAGAAATGCATCTCTTATTTAAAACACGTATGGGTAGTTCTTAAAAAAATATCAGTAGACAAAAAACTAAACCCACATTATTTCTAGTTTTTCCTGTTTTAAATTACTTTTTTTTTTTTTTTCCTGCTAAAGGCTTAAGGAATATTGGTAATGAAATAACAGAGAACTACAATACAGTACAGGGCGGTATCTCAGAGAATTGTTGATTAACACCCTCCACCTGCCAGTGAATCCAGAAAAGGTGTTGTGATATTTCAGTGAATCTCTGCAAATCTCTCCAAGTCATGGAGGTCCTTTTGGGACTCTGAATAAACCCGTGGAGACTCTCACTCTTCCTCAGAGATTTTGCAGCCTTCGGTAGTGTCTCTGACAGGAATATTAACATACTGAGGGCCCAGAGGGACTCTTACTGAAGTTAAAGAAAATCTTTCCTTTTCCCTTAGCTGGAAATGGTGTTAGTACCTTGTGTTTATCAGTGATTTCCTTATTCACTCACTTATGATCTAGCAGACTCACTTGTGATACCTCTAGATGATCCTTGAACCTGCTTTGGAAAGTACCCAGTTTCTTTGCTCAGCAAATGCTTTTAAAATTCTTGTTAAGTCTATCATGATCACTCTTACGTGAAGTTCTCAAGAGCTTGAAAATCTAGTCTGTTCTGCTTCTGTGTCCATTAATCTTGGGGATTTTTACACATCTTCCATTTTACTTAACAGCTTACCTAAAATGTAGATTATAAGCACAGATATAAAGGGAGTTGGCTCAAATTCTTTGCAAGAATTTAAACATATATTGAACTCAAGTTCAAACTTGTTTCTGAGAGGGCAACTAAATCTTTTTTTTTTTTTTTTTTTGCCTGTATTTCTGCAGACCGTATTTAAGGCAGTGATAATGAATTAATGAAAGAACTGATTAGTTCTTCACCTTACCAGAAAGGAGTGGTACCTAAATTCCCAAATCAGAATCCATATTTCCAAGTCCATTCTGCAGTCTGAAAGAAGTTTGTGAAAGATGGAGAGATGCTAACAATACTTAAAGAGATATTTGTAAAATGTTTGAATATCTGAAATGAAGTGTTTGCTATAGCTAATCATAAACATGTTGGTCAGAGCTATGAATGTTTACTGTGAGCCTGCATGATCATCTCCCATTTTGTGGACAAAGAACCTCAAAGATTACATGTTCCTGGCCAAAGGAATGAAATATTTATTTAGCAGTTTTTCTGCAGCATTTATGTTCAAGTTACTACATTATTATAGACTCTCTAAGTCTCTGACTGTGTTATGTTTCACTAAATGACTGCTACCTACTTTAATTACATAGATTGTAGTTGCAGAGTAATTGCATTTTTACTCCACTACAGTTTTAAGAAATCCGTGTCTAATTCTGGCTATGACACATGGCTCCAGGTATTGGTCTCAACATGCTGCAGTTACACTTAACAAGGTAAAATACCTTAGCTTTGCATATGAATAATTCACCATGGCATTAAGAGAAGCCCTATCCTATGTTAAACAATAATGTCATGTTTAACAAGGTTAACTTAAAAACAGGGAACTGGGGGACTTGTCTCTGACCATGTACCTTCTGTTAAAAATATATTCAACATCACTGGGCCAAGGAGACTAAAATGCATAAGCAAATACTCTTAATCTCTCTTCTCATTTTGATTTTAAAAGAGACATCAAACTTTGACCTCTCTTGAATGTTTGCAAAAAGAAAATAGTGGGAACATTTGAAATGCAAGGTTTCAGAAGTGCTAATTGTGATTATTTGAAACCAAAACTATTAAAATGAGACGAATAGGTAGATTTTGAAATTCAGACTTCTAGAGACTGCACCATTATATTTACTGCATGGGAACCTCTTTTATGTCACGGCAGAAGCACCATGTCAGCTTCACCAAGACTATTGCTAGAATGACTTCACTTGCATGAAGTCAGTTGCTCTCCCATTTCTGGTCTTGAGGACCTCAAACCTGTTTTTATTAATATCCTGAAATTCCATAATTATGCTGTAGATTACTCTCTCACTTCCTTTCCTGTTATTGTCTGCAAGTTTGCTGTTTCTGCTTCCTTGTCTCAGACCACCTTTCCACAGCAAACATGTCCGAGGAGAAAAAAAATCTACTAACTAATATATTTTGTTTCCTGAGGTTTTACTTTACACTCATCTTCTGCAGTGTCATTTACATGGTCCAGTTCTCTCAATCTAATTCCATCTTTACTTAACAACTCTTTAATAGGACTAGATGGTAGAGCAAACTTATGGGAAGTGAAATACTACCTAGATAGGAATACTATCTAGGGAACAATCTCCCCCATAAAACTGCTGAGTCCCTGGGGTGTCATGACTGAGATTAAATCCCTCCCACTGTGTCATGCAACAGCAGCAGAATCACTCAGCAACAATTGCTGCATTGCAACGTGCCTCCACGCAGCACAAACCTATTTGTTGGACATCAGTACGTGCCTAACGAAAGACACATCAGGAGGTGCCGGGCAAGAGAAAAGAGAAAATAATAAATGGGGTGAAAGTAAGAGGGAGGAAATGGGGACAACACTGAGGTGTGAATGAAAAAGAAAAGAAGTTAATGAGGAGAAAGCAAGAAAGGGTGAATGCAAGAGAAATGAAGAGTTCTGCAAGAGCATTCCCTTCGGCTCTTTGAATTGTCACCCCTTATTGCCTGTTTTCAGAAGAAATTTCTCCCTGACCCTAGTTTCAGTACCTGTCTGTATTATCCCATGCCAGCCCACAGAGAGATCGGCTAGCATTCCTTCACGTCTTGTGCATTGAGCAGTACTGTTGAAGAACTGAAGTGACTTGAAGATCTGAAATCTCACCTCCAAGGGTTATTCAAATATTTAATTTCTTAAATCCTGCTGCCATTCACTGAGACTTGGCCTCCATAACCTCTTTGGAGAAGAGGATAGAAATTATTTTTTCAAAAAGTTATCCTTTTTTTCCCTAATTAGGAATTCCAGTGTATTCAGTTTTCCTATAGAGATTATTTATTTTCCCCTGTAAATTGCTTTTGTTGTTTCCTGTGCTGTTATCTATGTTGTGGTCATGAATTTATTTCCCCCTTGCCCTGTCATTCTTTTCTTGCTCAGTTCTGCAGCAAAGCAGCTTGGGTCTGGGACCATTAGTGACCAATTCCATGATGGATCTGCCTCCAAAAGGTATGAGATTCAGGCAATCAATCAGGATTAAGATGTTTATCTCCAGGTAAAGCTGACATTTCTCATAGGGAGGGTTTCTATATTTCTGCCTGTGATCCCTGAGGAAGGTAAAATGTTCAAAAATTCAACAGAAAGATATTACATAAAGTAAGCAGTAAGGGAAACTGTGACCGAAAACTGGGGACCACAGGAGCCTGGTTCCCCCAGCGCACCATGTCCCTGATGTCTCAGATGAACTGGCAGAGGCACAGTTCAGCACAGTGGAACAGCCACAGCTCTCTGTGAAGTCATGTCTCAGGGACTTGAGTTGTCTTGGTATCTTTTTTCCCCCTCTCCTGGTTGTATTACTAAATGCTGCCTCTGCATCTCCTCTCCTTAACAGCGACACTCCTCCCTCAGATCTTTGCAGTGGCTCTGCTTTAGAGAGAAACAGGATCTGGGACAGACCCACATCACTCTTCTTGTTCATTCCCTTTTCATTTTTCCTTGCTGCCTGGTGCAGCACCTGGTTAGCCTTCAGCCTCTCTGGTCCTTCTCATCTTGTTCTCCACCTCTCCGCTGTTCAGATCAGTCTTCTGACTATTATTTTCCTTAGGTTACACTGTGTTGTTTTTCTCATCTTCTGGTCTAACAGTTACTCCCTTCACTGGCAATGCTCAGCTCCCATTTGTCTAAGCGCTTTAAACTGCAGAAAGGAAAAAAAGATTCATGCTGTCTCATATAAACCTCCTAGCAGGTCTAGCAGGAAGCGATGCTGTAATGACACACTACGGTGCTGCTCTCCCACTCGAGATGAATAATGGGTGAGGCTGACCAGTGGCTCTACCAGACAACTTACAGAAATAATCCTAAAGTTCATCAGCTTTTCCCTGAAGTTTCTAAGAAACTGTTATATCAGTACTGACTGCTCCAAGATCATGATAACCAGTTTTGCTCCCTGTTTGAGAATTATCAGTGGGTCAGACTATCTTTTATGTAAGAGAAGTAATGAAAATTGTTTTAGATGAGAAATGCAGAACACCTGTGAGTGGAGAATCAGGAGACACAACCAGTCAGGACTGAGGCGTTCTGCTGATCTGTGTGTTTGATTATGAAGCGAATCAGATTCATCCAAACACGAATTATTTTTAGTAAATATGAAGAGTGGTGTATTGTGAGGGTAGTTTGTAGGGACGACCTTACAACAGCAGAGGGGTGGCTGTATATTTTAGCAATGTGAAAGTATCCAGTACTAGCAGAGCAATAACAAGGCTGAGTGGAACAGAAGTTGGTAACTATACCTAATTTGTTCACATATAATAAACCATTATATAGACAATGTATGTGTGTGTTTAATTATTTCTTCATAAGCAAATTACACCAATGCAGACACCGCATACAGTAGCAGTGAGACCTCCTAAGTAGGAAAGTAGAATCAGGATGGGAGAAATTATTTTCCCTTGCTGAAGTTTTTGGTTCTCTGAAGCTCCCAGAGTTTGAGGCTGAACAAAACCTCAGTAATGCCATGCTGATTTGCAGATGTTGTGTACCCCAGTCATATTTGTCTTGTGATACTCTTTGAGAAGTCTATGGCTCAAAGGCGCATTTCACAGCTCCTTGCTCTCAGTCACTCACACTATAAGCCTGTGACTTCAAAGAGAGATCTGAAAGGAAATGTTTGGAGGAAAAAAAGAAAGAAAAAAAAGAGAAAGATTGTGTGCTTGTCCTTTTTTTTTTTTCTGCTCATGATATAACAGGCTTAAGATACTTTGGTATAACTGCTTCTCAGTGGGTTATTTCTTCCTTCTTACTTTACAAAGACCACAAAAAGAAATTGTCAGTGAGGGAGAAAACAGCTGCGTGATCCCAATCCAGATGCCGTCATCTTAGAGTGGGCTTGTTGAGGAGCAGGCAGATGACTATCCATCTCTAAGCAGGCTCCTTTGGTCGAGCTGGAATGATGGCCAAGATAGTGACTCTCAGGTTTTTTCATATCAGGACTTTCGGTAGTAGCATATGTAAAAACATATACTGCTCCCTGCTACATATCCAGTCATATAGTAAATAAGAAAATTCTCTAAATGTTGGTGGCATAGGCAACATCATTAAGATGACATTTTCTCTTGTTTCTAAGCGTAAATGAGGTTCAGTTCTAAATTCAGTCCATTTCAAGGATTTAAACATGTTATCCATAACATCAATGTCCTCCACATATATGAAGTCCTGAATGGCTTTCATGAAGTTTCTGAGGTGTATCTTTTGGAGGGGTGGGGTGGGTATAAACTATATGTAAAGTAGCATTAGAGGGGGTTTTTTACATTTTTAATGAGTTAATTTGGATATTTTTGTTTTAGTCTCTGATATGCAGTGCAATCACATTGAATGTTTGATGCACTGAAAGACACTGAATAGTTAAAATGAAGACACTATTGTTTGTAGAAAGGCATAATGGAGTGATTTATAGTCAGGTTAATGTTTAACCTCTTAATCTTTCTAATGTTATGGTTAGAAAATGACCTTTAAATGTAATTATCTGCTTCTTTACATTTACTACTTCACAAATGAGCATTTAAAAATGTCAGTCATCTCTCTTTACAGAGATCTATAATAATTTTGTATCCACTCATAATGATACTGGTCATCCTAAGCAAATGCCACCCAACCCACCATCCCACTGAGAGCATCATTTATTCTCTTCTTAATTGTCTGAGGTTTGCCTATCTCAGACCATGTAATTCAAGGGATAGTGTCCTTTCTCCTTTACCCCACCATATATTAGAAACATTTCAATCTTAATAGACTATGGTTTTGCATCTAAATGAAGAGCCTTTTAGTAACCCAGGTAGTAAAAATCTCAGTAACTAATTAGGAATGGGTGGCATTGTCCTGAGTAGAGACTTATTCCAGAAAAGGTTCTATATTATTAACGTTTAGACAAATAGAAAATAAATCTCAGGAGGTAACTTAGTATGGATTCTACATAAGATACAAACTATGTCAGTACATTATCTATACTTTCATATCAATTTCTAAAATGTTTGGAAAAGCAGACAACAAATTTTATTTTCTTTTTATGGGGGATACTGTGGGGGTGTGCTGTTTTTGAAAACAGTTGCTATTGTGACTGTCAAGTACAACAGAAAGTTGAAAATGATATTGGTTTAACTAAGTGATCAGGATGGGCCCTGTATGAATAGATGGCAAGGAAATACTTATCAACAGAGTGTCTAAAAGTATCCAACACCCTGTCTCATAATATCAGCTAATATGATTGATGTTGACCGCTATCGTCAGCTAGGTAGTCAACAGATAATGACAGCACAATTAGGTCAAAAAATATCTGGGTATCTTCCTGTTTCTCATACTCCTGCATATAGGAATAAGAGTCTCCATGAGGGCCTGGGAACTCTGCTGAGACAGGAAGTGAAGAGTGGTACCATTGCTGCTTCATTTCCATCAACAATCTTGCTTATGCATCTAAGACCTGACACAAGGGATGTCTCAGTTATCCACACAGGCTGGAAACAGGCAAGAGACAAAAGAAGTATAAAGGATGTGGAAAAGTACAGGACAATTCCTTACTTACATCTTACATAGAAGTATATTAATTTTTTCTTTCGTTATCTCCAAGGTAGGTATTGCAAATGCATAATCCATTTAGATCAAAGATAGCATATTTGAATTGCATCACCTGTGCAAAGAAGATCAAACATCCAAAAGATGGCATTCCCAAATAACACAGTTATATCTGGTAATAGGACAAATGTTTTTTCTAGCCACTCCTGCTAGGTTTTGTGATTTCGTTATTTCATACCGCATACTTCTGCACAATCTGTTTATAACTGAACATAGTAACACAGTTCATAGTTATTTTCAACTACTGATTTGGCAGAGAGATGAAGATAACCGAACTCTTACGCTTTTCTTGTGAGAATCTCTTCTTGCTGCCTTGTAGTCTTCACAGGTGAAGGGTGTTTGTTGCTTTTCATCAATGGACTGGTTTAGTGCTCCAGATAGTGAGAAACTGATGCAATTTACCTTGAACTAAGCAGAGCCAATATGCCTTAAACTCCCATGTAAATACACATGGACTTCAAACACAAATAGAAATTTGAGTTTCAGTCATTTTAGCAAATTTGTCATTGTTGCACATAGCTTGTGATACCTCTGTTCTTTCAATCCTGGGAAACTGGGTGATGTTTGAGAACAAGTAAATAGTGATCTCCTTTATTCTGATGCAAAGAGTATACTCGTACTTGGCTGAGAATAAAGACAATGTAGTAAAAAGAGGAAAAGCTCATAGGTTTCGTAGTTTCTCTTTTGCAATCTTATAATGCATATTTTGCTTCTGTGGTCAGAAAGTTCGATCTACCTGTGTTTATTATGGTCCATATAAAAATAAAGCTTATGTAGAAAAGTTTTGGTTTTTCAAGGCTCTATACAGGAGGTGACAAAAGGTGTTTGAGATTTTTCTTTCTGAAAGGAAATTTCATAAAGTAGTTTTGAGACAAGCAAACTGACAAAGGTAGTAGTATAAGTGATGGGAAATGCCAAGGAGTTTAGTGTTTCACTTTAGATAAACAATTGGCTGTTAGAATGCTCATATATGACTTAAACCTATGAATTCAAGACTGCTCATAGGAATGAGGCATTTCTTGTTCCCAGACAGTCAAGACACACAGTTTGTAGCTTCCTCTCTTTCATCACCTTCGAGCCCAGGAAAGGGACCTTGGAAAGTCTCCTGGGACAAAAGGTAAATGAAAGCTCTTTCCAGCCTCAAAAGAACATTTTGAATAAGAGCTTGCTATGAATAAGGTATGTTTGTCCCTCCCTTCCCAGGCTAAAACCAGTGTTGAGGTTTAAGAAGTATTTTGAATTCTTGGGAGGTTTTTTTTCTAAATGCTTTTGGCAGCTATGAGAGAATCAGCCCACATGATTTTGCCTCACCAGCCTCAGTGGTTAAACACTGTTCTGACTGATGGGACTATTTCCAGTGAGAAACTGGTGACACAGGACAACCACTTGCTAATGAAATTTCTTTTTTTACAGGAGTCCTGTCTGTTTCTCTTGACAGGTCTGAGCACTAAAAAAGTCTGTCCCTGGCAGGCATCCTGAAGGGGCCTCTGTGCTCCAGAAGCTCTCTCCTTGATTTCTGCAACAATCATGTTGAAGTGACATCCATTGCCCGCCCCCTCTAGCCCAGGCACAGCCTCCCATCACCAGCTCAGCCCTTGACACTGCAGCTGGGGAAGTGTCTCACATCATGTATTTTCCCCTGTATACTCTGCAGCTGGGAGCCTTGGGGAAGGACCTCACTAACCAAATAGGCTGCTGTGCCCCATCTAGTGAGCTTAAAAGATTGTGTCTCATCCTTCTTGGCACTGACATGGTTGTTGTTATCTTTGGGGACACTGGGCATTTACTGGCTAATGGCTTCCTTTAGGAACTCTTAGCTCTTGATACCTTAATTTGAACTAAGCATAGTATGGTGAGCCACTGTATAGTTTCACTGAATTTATGAGTGAGCTTCAACTGGGATTGTTTCTGGAGCTGCTGGGCAGGTCCTTACCCTGCCTGAAGCCTTGTGCCGTAACCAGGGTATTGATTAAGGAATAGTTGTGTCCATAACAGGTAAATTATAAAATCATAGCAAAGGTATATGGAATGATCTTCTGGTCTCCAAAAGAGCTGAAAATGTACTTATCTCAAATTAAGTTTAATTACAGTTCTTTAAAAATGCATTACTTCTCCATTGAGTACTTTTGGCAGATTAGACTTTGTTATTTGTACAGTTTCACTTAGACTATTACTAAATATTTGGCAACAGATACTCTCCAGGATTTCCCACTTCCTATTTTCACTGTGGCAAACATATTAGTTGGACAGAAGAGGTAATTTTAAACAGGTACCTTCAAGGAACTTGCAGTATAGCCCAATCAGCACAGCTAGCTAAGAAGCATAGCCCATCTCTTTCTACTTTGAGAATATTCAGAAGATACCTGTGTGCCTTTTTCTTTCACAGGACACATGTAGGAAGTCTGTGAACAAAAAGCAAATGCATCCCAGTGTCAGATATCTCTGGCATCTGCTCTTCCACACAGCAGGAAGGTTCTCTTTTGCATTGTGTCTGATCCTACTCAGCTCAGCTGACACCATTCCAATTCAGTATTGTTTCCTTCCTTTTAAGGAAGGGAGTTGAGAGTTTTCCTTCCTTCCTTCCTTCCTTCCTTCCTTCCTTCCTTCCTTCCTTCCTTCCTTCCTTCCTTCCTTCCTTCCTTCCTTCCTTCCTTCCTTCCTTCCTTCCTTCCTTCCTTCCTTCCTTCCTTCCTTCCTTCCTTCCTTCCTTCCTTCCTTCCTTCCTCTCTCTTACAACCTGGACCCTGATGTTTTATTTCCATTGTGTTGCCTTGGTTATCTCCTTTTGTTCTATTTTTATTCAAGGGGTTGTTATATCACCAATAGTGACAGTAGCTATTCCAGAAGATACAAAAGGTGGTTAGGACTGATCACTATTCAAGCAATTATTTTTCCTGCTTCCTTAAAAGGAATCTGTTCTGCAACAGATTGAAAATCAAAATCCCATAATGCCTGCAAAGCATAATCTCTCTCTGTGTGTATATGTATGAAATGCATATTTATGTTCTATTGTAGTTTTGTTATTTCCTAACCTTTTTGTTCTTTACTGGTATATTTCTTGATACAGTTGATCTGTATTGCAATTTCCCTATTTATCTGTCTTCTTATCGTGGTGTACACAAGGGTTTTGGACAGAACTGTGAATATTAGACAAAGGACAGTAAATCCAATATAATCAAATTATATGGGCTAATCAACAATAACCGGTGTTTCTGTCAGAAAGTGCATACCCTTTGAATGTGCAGTGTCTCTGATGTCTCTTCCTCTATACTGTTTGGTTTTGAGATTCACAGAATTAATCTGAGCTCCCTCTGTAACTAACAGAGCTATCTATTCATGACAAAAATGCACAGATAATATTTGCTTGTGTTAGATTCACTTCATCTGCTCTGCAAACATGCTATTTTTTTTGCAAGTTTATATTCTTAAGAATGAATTAAATACCAGGCTGCTCATGAAAACAGCAACCACTTGGAGGATATTACAGAAATTTCATGAAGTGAGTTGTGAATTTCCACCCATCAGCATTGGCAGTGGAAGCCTGACTCAGAGAGCACTGAGAGCAGGGGTCTACTGTATAGGCTACATTACTCATCCAAACTCCAATTTCAGAGTCTGAAATCCCCTGGTAAATTGCTCTGAAAAAAAAAAAAAATCAATAGGTCAAAAGCCCTGTGTATGCCAATGGCAAAACTGCTGTTGCTTTTGGTAGGTTCAGGACTTTTCTGCAAAAGGAAAAAAACCAGGATTGGTGTCTGGGGACTAGTCCCAGTTGATTGTTTTATTGAATCCAGAATTATATTCTTCTGTTCCCTGCTGTAAACTGTCCTGGGATCACGCTTGCTCTCCATCACTTAAAGAGAAAAGTCTGTCTCCAGTACCCCTTTGTAACATTCAGAGTGCCCAACCAAGTGTTTCCTCCTTCTGAAGGACACCTCTTCCCTTTTCTCCCCTTAGCACAGGGTCATGCAAAGCTACCTGGGGCTGTGACTGTTGCCAGGCAGTTGGCACACATAATTTATTGCAAAACAAATCTGCAAAGTATAACATTGGGTTCATAGTTGGAGGCTAATGGGCTTCTGATCATCCCAGAGTTGTAGATGCAGTCTGCTTTGCAGACTTTTTCCCCCGGTGTGTTTACTGGACAGTGCTTCCCCACTTTTAAACACCTGCTGCAGTTTGCCCAACACATTTGGTTTATGGCCAAATGGATCTATGTATATAACCATTTTAAGTTCATCAAGTAACATGGAATCTCTCACTGATAAAAGTGCTTTGTAAATAACAGTCTAGCAAAAGCATCATAACAGAGAGCATAGTAATAGTATTACGAACAGACATGATAAGCAGCAGAACAACTAAGGAATAAAATCCCATTTTTGCCATTTACCTATTCTGTGGAGGAGATGTGGATAACAGACATTCCTTTATAAACTATAAATTAAAACTGTGGAAATAGCTGCAAGGAGAAGAGCTACTGGGATGGGATGGGATGGGATGGGAAGGGATGGGATGGGATGGGATGGGATGGGATGGGATGGGATGGGATGGGATGGGATGGGATGGGGGAGGTCCTGGCAAAGAGGAGGTCATCACACTACAAACAGAAGGAGGAGAAAGAAATTATGACTACCACGACCAAGTGTTTCTCTGAATAAAAGAATTAGAAAGATCTAAATATTCACCATTTTTACTCAGGTTTTGTCACTGAGTGAATAAGTCAAAGGAATAAATAAATATCAGCAAAACAAATTGAATTTCCCACATTCACCCTCCCACCTCCTAAAAATGAAAAACTATGTTCCCTGTAGCAGAAACATTAGTACTAGATTCAGACTTTTCTTTAGCTCCTTTATGCCACTCCTGTGGTGTAGGGTAATGGAAGAGCTTTCAGGCAACTGAATATTTTCCCTCTGTTGGAAAATCTCTGGGTGACTTAGACCCAACATTTAAAAACACTTAAAAATGTGAATAACTTCAAGATACCACAGGTGGCCAAATCTAATGGTTCAACACAAAGGGCACTAATTAAAGTCCTCTCTTTGTACAAGGAAAGGCAAAAGGCAATGCTATATATATGTTTCCCTCTCAAAAAAAAAATCAATGGAGACTACAGGAAATTTCTAAGAGAACGGTTAGATGGAAGATTGGTTCTTTCAGTTCAGTTACTGAACCCATACAGAGTGGCAGAAGCCATGTAGTATTCCCAGGGGCAACTGGGCTTTGCCTGCAAGAAAGAAGGGATAAGAATCACCATTGGGAGAAATGTGGTGTTTTTTCCTTCAAACTCACATTGCTTTCTGCCCTGATTCTCCTAAGTGTTACCACTGTGGTGGTGATGGCTGTCATCCAATGGGCAGTGGCTTTGGATAGCTCCTCATTTCACATTAGCCATGAGATAAAAGGTATGTCCAGGGAGACCTGTGTCCAGCAGATCAGAAATATCTGTAATCTAGCAGAGATTTCTAATAAGAAAATACTTTTGACTGGTGACTGAAGCATCTTGGAAAGTAGTCTGAGAGCAAACCATAGGTCCAAGATCAGTGATAGAGGGTATACTGTTTGATAATCTGAGGTACGCAGTCTGTGACAGAAGGTTGAGGGAAATGGGCTTGTTCAGCCTGAAGGAGAGATGGCTTTGAGGTTACCTGACAGCAGCCTGCCAATACCTGCAGGGAAGCTACTGAGAAGATGGAGCCAGTCTTTTTATAGTGGTGTGTGGTGGGAGGATGACAGAAAACAGAGATAAGGTTTTGATGTGATTTAAGGAAAAAATTCTTTCACCTTGAGGACAGCAATCAGTGGACCAGGTTGCCCAGAGATTGTGTACAGGTTCCATCCTTGGACTTTTTCAAGACACAATGGTTAAAACCCTGAGCAACCTCTTCTGCTCTTGACACTGACCCTGCTTTGAGTAGAAAGTTGGAGTACAGACCTCCTGAGGCTCCTTCCACATGAGCTGTTCTGTGCTTCTGAGGTTATGTGATTCTAGCATATGCCATGAAGTTCACAGGTACTATGGACCAGGGAAACAGGAACACATATACCTTTGTTTAATATTGAGTCTTATATTATGAAAGCAACCCACATGATTGTGCAGAAAGCAGTCTGGGAGTCTGGCAAAAGCACACTGGAGAGAAAAAGGAATCGGCATAATCCTTGGCTTCTTACTCAGAGGTGACACGTACAAGTCAAGGCTCCCCCTGCAGCATCTGGTCTGCCCTAGAATTAACTGCCCCAGGGTTTGCCCAGGGGAGTCACCAGCCTGTACCCTACAGTGTGGGATGTCTGCTGCTTCCCAGGAGCTGAAGCTAAGAGATTGCCCCAGAGAATCAGAAAGAGATCCCTCCCTGCCCTGATTTCCACAGCTCTGACCTGTTGTTGACCATCAGGTACCCTTTGCAGCCCGTCTAAAAGAAAGGGACCCCAAGGATGGATGGAAAGGCCCATAGAGAGCAGCTTAAGGAACACAGATCAGACTTCTCCAGTTCTACCCCACTTCCACAGTTTTCCTGGTGCAAGACACAATGTGGGCAGGACATCTATGATGGGAGCAAAGCTATACACTGGAGAAACTTAACCACAAGAGTGACTACTCAGGTATATACCTCAGCTCATATCAACATAAAAGGCCTTTAAGCACAGGTGTATCAGGCTCCATGTTTGCCCTTAACCCTTATTTCTTTCCTTGCCCTATCACAAGTTCACATACCTGTTGTAATGAAGCAAATAAGAAGATCCCAAGCTCTGTACTGTCCTCTAAACAAGTGCTAGCTTATGCATAAGCTAGAGAAATCACTGTTTTAACACGCCCTAGCAGTCCTACATAATACTAGTGAACAGAATCACACAGAGGTAAGCCTTTCTATCTCTATTATTTGATGTGCATCTTTTCCCTCCCCTCCAAATTGTTTTTGCCAGCAACAGTGCTGTCTGTCTCTGATCCCAAGCATGCAAACCTTGAAGGAGCAGCTGTTTCCTCTCTGAGTATAATAACCTTGACATCAATGCAGTCTGCAATGATGACTCGGTTTAGGTTCATTTTTCAGTGTAAAGGCTCAGCACAGAAGCATCAAGAAGCTTAACCACATACAGTTTGACCACAAAGACTTGCAGGAAAGTAGCCAGGCTTATTGTATTATCATTTCAGCTGTTAACATGGTGGTCCTGATTTTCATCCATCATTGAAGAGGATAAGAGCATACCAGTTCAATCCATTTGAAGAATAGTCCAAAAATGATACTCATGTTCAGTGAACAGTTACCTCCATAATTAGTCCATCTCTAACAGTCAGATCAGCTTTCTCATTTTTTGGCTGTCCTAATAGTATCAGAAATATACTTTTCAAAATGCTTGAGTGTGAAAGAACTGTGAGGATGTGTCAGGGCAGAACCATTACATTAAAAGTGATGATTATATTGCACACTGTGACACATAGCTTTGAAGGAACAAGGGTTTTGCCATAAAAACAATGATTTAGATTGAACTTGTCTGGAATCAGTGTCTGTCCCTGAAAAATGTGGGCGCAACACATCACCCCGACCTCAAAGGTATCTCAGGCACCCAAATACTATTGGTTATGGCAAAGTGTTTCTCATTTTCCATCTGTCCGTTTTATCTCTTTCTTCTGCTCCAAGTTTATTTTGCAAATCAGAGCTGAAAGATTTACAGCATGGGTGGTCTCTCACTCACATTTGAGCAATGTCAGACACAATAGGTCTTCAAGACAGCAGTGTTAGTAAATAACTACATGGCATGCCACAGTTCAAGGTACAGGAGGGAGCTGGAGTTTTGTTCCCCTTTTCAGTTACTTGTTTGTTTCCAGGCAGGACATCCAGTGAAATGGGAAAAGACTGAGTTTGGTTTTAGATCTGTGTTTTCCCATTGTTACACAGAACCTATGTTTGCTGGGAAGTGGTGGGATTTTTGGTCACATCACTTATGGCAGGCATTTCCATCTACACACACAGAGCTTTTGCTAAGGGAGGGCTAGAACAACGCTCAGAGGAAAAAAAAAGGAGAAAGCAGGGTCTCAGAAAAGAGTAAGGAAAGATGAAAGGATTCATTTAGTGCAATGGAGCTGAGCTAAAACCTGAATCAAAGACTTGAAATTATATCAAGAAGTTGGTGTGATCCTGGCAAAACTGGCCCAAGAAAGACTTCTAAATAATAACTGATTCATGCTTATCATTCCCCTTCTCTTTCATCTTTATATGCTGAAGGTAAGTGAGGCCTTATTCCATATTGCTATGTTCAGTGAAACAGTACTGAAGTGAAACAGTACTTTCTTGTTTTCACTAGAAAACAAGAACTGGCAAGAACCTGACAGGTTTGCAGTATTTTCCTTAAAAACAGCAAGAAAAAACAAGAACCCCGCTACCTCCAACCACCATCACCTTCTTTATATATTAAACTACTCTGGAAACATAATCTCTTCAATCCTTATATATTACAGCCTCACCTGCCTTGAAATGGGAGCCACTGGCACTTTGATAAATGGACTGTAAAGTTGCTGATATTCACTGTAGCTTCTTTAACGCTGCTGTATACTCAGTCAATATGCAGCTTTGTAACTCTGCAACAATTTAATTCCCAGTGAATCACTGCAAGGGGAATTCAGCCTCCTGCAGAGAGGGTCATTGGGGGGTGGTGTCTCTTTCCTCCCTTGTCAGGATGAAATTAAGCCAGTACCACAAATTGTTTGATCAATCTACTAAAAGATGAAGCCCTAGCAAGTCCTAATTTTAAAGATGAACTTCCATCATGCCCCAGAGCCAGATTCTAGCACCTCTTAGCTTTTCTATGTGTTAGGTGTCTAGCCTGCTTAGGCATTTTTGTAAGCCCCGTTAAATGACTTTATACATCTTGAGGTACATGAATAACTCAATAATACATTGTCCTTAGCCTGAAAATAATCCCAGTGCTGTCAACAGGACTGCTTGTGAGCAGAATTTCAATTCAGTCTGCCCCACAGGATCTGTATAAAGTATAGTATCTGTAAAAGCACAAGATGGAAGTATTCTGGGACATTTTCATCCAGTCAAAAAGTACTGGAGAATATCAGAAGGAAGATTCTATGGGGAGGAAAAAAACCCAGACTTAAAAATATCTTCCTTTCTCTAGTCGCATTTTAAGTGAGGACTTTCATCACATAAATGTGTTGTTAGTTTCTGGTTAGTGTTTTAATTCATCTTTAAACTGTGGGTCTAGCACCCAATATTAGCATTCAGCTTTTTCTGAGTAGTGAGAAAAGATTACTTCTGTGTATCTGCAGAAGTAGGCTAGCTAATTATCAGGGTTTCATTTTGAACAGCTATTTGAATATTATTGTAATGACAAAGGCTCACAAACCCAGAGAAGATTTTTCTCCCTGATGACAGCACATCTCAGGCACTGTTTTAGGAGGTCAGCTCATGACTCATCCAGAAGATGCTTTACCTCATTACTTCATGCAGGCCTTTCCAATACAGTTTTCATGAGTGCTCCAGAAGATGGATCTAATGAAAACAAGGATTTAAATATTTTTTCTCTTATTGTGTATTCACAGGTAATTCTATATGATATACAGGTGTTTTAAAACACAGTTTCCTCTTAAAGACTTTCCACTGCACTTTCACCCCTTGTCAAAATTGCTAACATGCTTTTAGCTTAATCTTATATTTCACTAAAGAGTCTTTAAATTGCCTGAGATGTTCATATGAAGAGGAAAAAAAAACCAGTACTGAGGCAACGGGTAGATATTGCACAAATGTTGCAAATTTGAATGTTACAGTTAAGACACTATAATCTGTCACTATTCCAGTCCTAAAGAAATGTAAAAATCATTGTTTCCAGAAAGGCTACATCCTTGCAAAGGTGGAAAGCAACCCTGAAAGTTGGGCTCTCCTCAGCCAGAATGTAAGTGAATCATGTCATAGAGTCCCCCTGTCCCAGAGGGGACTTACAGGCTTAACACCTCTAAAAGTCACTGTTGCTCTTTAGTACAGGGTCTCAGATTTGTCAGATCTCATTTATTTTGAGAAAATTATCATGTCTCTCCCAGGGCAGCTACTGTGGAAAAAGTGAATTTCTACAATTTACACTGGTGACGTTCTTTCTTACAGCATCATGTGCTCATCTTTCATGTTTTGCCTAAGTACTTTTATCACTGAATTATTTGCTCAAAAATCATATTCAGTTGTGGTCTGGTGTATACTGGAATCTATTTCTTATCCATGCTTTGGTAAAGTATTTCTGCATTGCCTTCCTGACAAAATTCTGCTGCTATGGATAGTGCATGTGTCAAACAGCAGTTGGTGATCAGAGAGTGGCGTGAAAGATGGAGCCAGTAATATGATGGAAGAAATGTGAGGAATGATTGTGCCTCCATATGGCAGAGAGAATTTGGGATGGTTCACTGCCAGATGTGAAACTGTGCAAGGAGTTTGAACTGTTCAGAAAAGAGAAGCACGAGTATAGTAAAGAGAGAAAGAGCAATAATTTTTGGATGAAGATGAAATAAATGATAAGGGATATGTTAGACAGTAGCAGAACAAAAATAGGAATATAGTAGAATACAAAGAAATTAAAGATGAAAAAAACAGGCCAAGAAGAGGCACAGTAAACCAGAACTGAAAGCTGTTTACCTTGTGATACAAAGAGAAAGAAGTAGGAAACAACATTCAGAGGGAGACACAGATATAAACTAGATTTTTAAACTGTGTTATTGGCTAGTTTGTACAACAGGCAGGGTATGCTGATATTTCTGATTGTAGGAAGGGTGGTAGATGATAGCTGCACAGATGAACAAATTCTTAATTCCCTCCCTTCAAAAAAAAAAAAAAAAAAAAAAAAGTCCCAAACTCTTACCTTGTGTTAGTATTATCAAGATTGCAAGGTTAATTAAATTATAGAGTAACCCTAGGAGATCAGAATTTAAGAGTGTAGGAATTGGTGCTGGGAGAGCACCTGGTATTCATGCAACAAAACCCTAGCTCTATACCTAGTATGATGCTTGCAAAACCTAAATTTTCATCATTACTCATTAACATTTACTGTCCTTTAGAAAAGATATTGGAAAGCATAATGCATAACACAGAAGGAGACGATCAGAAACATCTCAAATAATTTCTACTTTTCTTGACCAATTATATTTTGACAGCACTGAGTAGGTAGTTTTTAGCATGGATACCAGCTAGACTGTGTCATCATAACCATCTCTCTTTTGCTTTAAAATATCTATCAGTGATTCCACTTAGAGAAAAACTCCCATGAATGTCTATACATTCTGACTCATTAATTCATCCATTTCCCTAACTGGTCCTCTGATGCCATTTGAATTAAAACTGCTGAAAATATTCCAAACACATTTGCTTCCCTAAAGATTGTTTGATGCACACCACAGTGTGTTCCAACAGTTGTATCTACTAAGCTGTGCACCAGCTCTCTCTTTTGTCGTTTGCCATCCTCCCTGAAGATTAGCAAAGATAAGTTATTTGGGTTTTGATGACTCCACAGGGCTGCTTTCAAAGTGGCATTTTTATTTCATGGTCTTTTTTTACTCAATGAAAATATATTTTCTTCTGAAACAAATTTCTGAAACACATTCTGCCTGATATTTTATTTTCCTGTTAATCTTTACTTCCAATTTTTTAGACATTCAGGAAATGAAAGTGCCAGTTCTGAGATCTGAGGGGCTGCGGTGCTTAGAAGATGTTTAAGAAATGTCTTCTCAAATGGTTAGTGTTCTTTGGTTTGAGCAAGTTTTCTACATTTGGCTGTTCCTTCTGCAAACATTTGTATAAACTTTCTGAAGAGCTCTCCAAGTCCAGAGAAAGCCTCTAGCAGCAAGTGCTCCAGTCTGTCACTTGTAACTGCTCCATGCTCTGTCTCCAGTTCCAGTCCTTCACCATTAGTGGTGCCCCAGTGAGCTAAGGTAGTTTTTTGCAAAATGATACTTGTGTCCCCAATTTGTTGAGCTCTCAGATCATGTCAGCCCTATTCAAACACTCTTTCTACCTGTTACTGAAACAAGTAAACAGAGACACCAGATATCTGAAGGAATCTATAAACCCTGTAACACGTGTAAACCCTCAGTTATCTGCAAGCACATGGCAGCAGCATTCAGCAGTGCAAGTGGTGTTCTCCGATCACTGACTCACTCCCTTAGATCTTTGGCACGTCAGTGGACAGATGCCTAGTAGAAAACCACTTGGTTATTTCCTCCTTCCACCTCTTCTGGCCTTTTAGGTATTGTGTGAGCAGGGGCTCTACCATGCCCTGCTCTTCTTCTGTTACTCAGCAGTCTGCCAGACTCTGCTGGGAATCTACTAGCTGAGATTCCTCAACGATTTCATTGTCTAACATTTACGTTCTCTACTATGTGATATTTCAGAAGAATTTGAAGCAGGTTGCCTCACTGAAGTGTTCTTTACCCTGAACAGTCTATGTCTACCACAGATCCTATTCTTTCTATGCTTATTCACTTTTTTGTAATATTTTCAGAGTCTCAAGAATTGCTCCAGATGATCATCACTACATGTTACATAAACTAAAAATAATTAATAGTTGCCCAGAAAACTTGCTAAACTCATGGTCTAAAATCTCCTTTATGAGATTATTCCATTACTTAACAACATTATAAATACTTGAAATACCACTTTAAAGTATACCTTCAATGGAGAAGCTCACAGCTTTAAAGAAAGCTACAGTTATCACATTCCTTGTGAGAAATTGTACATTGCTGTCACTAATTTGAATCCTTTAAAAATGTCAAAGTATGGGTGCCCATAGTAGTATAATTTTAATTGTTGTTTTCAATTTCCTGGCATATCTGATAATATTCAATAGGAACCTCAGCAACTTTCTCCAAAGAATATTCCAGTTAATAGTAACACTGGTTCATTCACTTCACAAATAAACACTTCTCTGGTTTTTTGAACCCACTTCTGTGTTAGTGGACAAAATCGTGTGCTGAATAGCTGTCATTTAGTATTCATATTCCTTCTTGACAATAGAGCACCCAAGAATGTGAACCAAGATTTACCTGAAAAGAAGCAGCTGAGCTGCCTTCGTCCAGGTACTTCTTTAGCAGCCTCATGTGACTGTTACACAGATTGCCCTGTTTGGTTATTGGGACCACCTTTAGAAGGAACAGAGCTGCATTAGAAAGTCAGTGAGGAAAAGGAAAAGATGCATGCCTGAGTCCTCAGTGACAACAGTTTCTGTTTTCATGGCAATATTGATGACGATTCATTGTGCACAAGAAAGGGCAGGGTAATTCTCTTTAGCAAAGTTCCAAGGAACACAAGCCACCACAACAGAGATCTTCAGTCATTCCAGTCCAAATATTTTCAGTGTGGTGGACTTCAGGGTTAACAGGAAAGAAACCATTCTGGATTGTCCCAGGAAATTGTAATGTGCTGTGTTCACCACGTGCCTACAAACAGGAGTCATATTTTTTCAGCATTGGGGTAATGCCTGTCTTCAGAAAAATCCAAGGAGTGATAAGCCATGTTCACTATTACTGTTACAGGCATGCATTGGCACATGAGACATTTCCAGGATAAAACTGGAAACAGATTGATAATGGAATAATGTCTAGTAGGGGGGTTGACCTTTGAAGAGCAGCTGACAAATGTCTAAGGTTTCTGAACTCTGGCCTGATCTGGTCATTTCACCTAGTTCTGTTGACTTGTTTGTTTATCAGAACTGTATACAGGATTTTACAAATTGCAATTAAAATTACTTTCAAATCTATTTGTAAATAGAGAGGAACGGGGTGAGATATTGCAAGTGATATGTGTGATATATGTCAGCTTAGAGGAGATTTCATCTCTGTTGGCAAGCACAACTGAGCCTGCTACCTTCATGCTTTAAAAAGTATGCACTGACTGTAATGGTGATGATAACAGACTTTACTGACATTTTCAGCCTTGTGAAGGGTGAGAAATGAGCAGTTCCCTTTTCTGAAATTTCATGAGCCTACTCAGGATTCTCCACTCCAGGATTATGCAACCAAGTTGTAGGAAGTAAAGAAATAAAGAGTGAGAAAATGTGAAAGTCAAAGAGGGGATAAAATAGGAAAAAGTCCTTGTCCATGGATAGGAATAAAAGACATGCAGGTGGAATGGTATCATGACAAAGGTGCAAGGGCTTTGCTGTGCCAGCATGCAGTTTAATACCTGGCTGCTAGCAATGGTTACTGGTTTACTGTAGAACAAAAGAAGGGTGGAGGAGAGAGAGTTTTCATGCCTATAGCAGTTGATATTTAGTTCTGGTACCTAAGTAAGCAGCCTCATCTTCAGCTCTGCAAGGAGTGAAGACAGAGAGGTTCCTTCACAGTGATTTGGCTCTTCAGAGCTCTGAATTAGCCTCTTGAAGTCTCTCCCTGCTCTCTCTTAGGCTCCTAACCCAAACACCTCAGCTGAATGCCTGGGGATATGGAACATAAATCCCTATCATGCCAAAGAGTGAACTGTGCCATTTATTCTCTGTTACCCAGTTTAATCTTAGGGAGTGTTTCAGTCTCTCATCTTTGTCTTATCTCCCCTCCACAACTTATTGTGCAACCTTGTCTGGAGAAAAATGACAGTCAATCAAGTATGTTATAAATACCTCGAAACAAGTGGAGTAAACAATATGGCAATAAAGCTGACCAGCCAGCCTCCCTTGTGAGATGCTTTTTATTATGTTCAGCTGCAAGTGTCATTTCCCTAATGTTGCCCATTCATCTTGTGCTGGGTTACAAGTCAAATCTGCATTCACTCGTGCTCTCTTGGGGGTGGAGAGACCTAGCTCATGGCAGATAAACTGTGTCATAAAACTGCAAGGGTTTCCCCATAATTTTTTCTCCTGAATTTTTGTTTTGTTGCTATGGAGTAGACAACTGCAACTGGACGTTCCTCAAATGCATTGCCTTGGCATGTCAGACAGCTATGTGTCGTTTATTTGAGATGCCAGAGCAATAGCAGAGGGATTCAGGGTGGGGAATAAAAGCTATGGTATAGTCTAAGCAGTCTAAGTAGTGTGCAGTGGTAACATAGTTGAGGGTAGACACAGGAAAACCTACTGGTAAACTGAGCAGTGTAAATTTGCTGGTACACCACTATTGCGGTAACATTCACTGGGGAGGGAAAAGGGTATATTTGTGTGTTTTGTGAGGGGAGGGGGAACAAAAAAATGAGAAAAATTCAAGCACATTACTGTAGAAGATAATAGTGGAAATTTCTATGAAAGCAGTTGCTCAATTTCTCACCCTGAGTCAAACAGAGGCAAAAGGTCAGTGACTGCAGTGATGGCAGTTCAGTATCTATTTCAATAAGCAGCAAAGTGTCTTTGCCCTCTTCAATCTTTTGACATGAAGAAAGAGTGATTTGATTTTTAGCACTTGAAACTAAACCACGCCCAGCTCTAGAAAGGTCAATAAACCTTTCTGGTTAATATATTTCAGAAATCCAAATCAAAACATCTAACTAATCTCAAATCCTAAAGCAGATACTTCTACGACTCCACAATATTTACATCTTCTAATCCTGGAACTACAGCAGGCAGAACCTTTACGCTCTTTACTGTAGAAGATTTCCCGCTCTTTGTTTTCCTGTTGAGTCATGAAAAATTCCCTGCTAGAAAAGATCCAAATGTAATTTACATTCCTTTTTTCATACCATGGTTCAATTATGGTTTTCGTTACCTCAAAAGTGAGCTTAAATGCTCCCTGTTGTCCAACAAGTAAGTGAGTAAATAAGTAAGTAAGCAATTTAACTACAAGGGAAAGAAAAGCTGTATTCCAACATTTACCACAAAGTACTCTAAGCAACTGTTTCCAAGCTGTATAATGGCTACACTGAGTTAAGATTTTTATCTCTGAATATTTCAGATAAAAATGTCTTTCATGTCTTCTGTCTCTACCAAGGCTTATTTAGTTGACCTATTGAGATATCAGACACTGCCAATGTCTACTTTGGAGAAAAGGCTTTCAGCCTTCGTTAGAACATTAGATCTCCCAAAGATGTTTTCTTGAAAAAATATGCTCCTTCTCTGCACCGTTGTGTACTCTAAGGACCTTAGCTTAGTCCTACTCTGAGGATGAGGCAGGAAGGCTTGGAGGGGATAACATATTGGCTTTTGTAGCTGAAGGTACTTACACTGACATAATTTCAATTGTTAATAGTGGTGAAAGGATGTGTCCAATCTATAACTTGAGGTAATGTTTGGCAACTTGAGCAATATGAATCATGAATCATTCATTAACTGAGTAACGCTTTTAATTAGTTAGAATTATTTTTAAGATGTCCTCTGTTATTTTGTTGTGTAATTTAAGATCACAAGCATTATTTTTTGTATGTTTGAGGCTTATATGCAATTCCCACAAAATACATTATTTGCTTTAGTTCAAACTCTTTTTTACTTAGGGTAAAGACTTTGGAAATGGTGGAGAGCCTTAAAAGTGAAGCTTGTGGTATCTCCCCAGTTGTATACGAAGTGCCATCCCTGTGCTACCAGGTTTGAGAGCCATGATGCTGAGACATCAGAGGCTGTGAAGAGAAGTTAGTGAGGCATATGTCTGCTTGGTGTTTCAGATCCTCTTTGGCAGTAAATAGGCAGAGCTACATTGAAGCTAGCAGAGTCTTACTAGCTAAAAAAAAAGTGACAATATGGCTTTGAGCAGGGCTTCATTCCACTGTCAATAGGTTTCCAGGCTACCTACCACTCAGCCAGACACCACTACATTCAAATTAATTACAATACTTCTTGGTTGCTCCATCAAAAAATCTCAAAGATTATGTGACTTCAGGACATGGTCTCATTATGTTGTCAGCCCAAAATGGAGGGGCTTAGGCAGAGGAGCCCATCTTTTCAGAGATATAAATAGTGCACCTTTTTATTCACTGACTTAGGTTCCATTTTTCTTCTAGTATATCTGAATAAATAACTGAGAAAATCCCCTCTCTTCTGCACAGTCCCATAGCTAACATTTTAGTTGTACATGCTCTCTGTGTCTCTGGAGACACTCATCCCCACACTCCATCACCAGAGGAACAAAGACAAAACTCCAGCTTCCTGAGAGAGCACTAAGACATCTTTAACTGCGTAATAATTGATGTTTTTATGGAGTTCCAGATCATTTACTGATATTGAACACTTCAGTGGCTTAATCCTTCCTTGCACAATGTGTAGACAAATAGCTTGATAGACTTCATCATTCATGAAAGGCAGACAGAGCAGGCAAGCCAGCATGAAAATATTTTAATTATACTTTGTCAGAAGTATATCACAGGAGATAAAAGCACTCTTCCTTCACCACTTTCGTTTGGGGAATTTATCCAAGTCTATATTTATTTACTATTAAAAACTACACTTGGGTCTAAAGACTGGACTTCCAGAAGCTAGTAGGAAGAGAAACAAGATAAAAACAAGTATAAGAATGAAGGTGGCACGACACCACAGACCTTTAGGAGAGCAGTTCCTTGCTTGAGACCAAGCTTGGAAAAGAAGAAACTTCCTAGAAAACCGTGTTATGGAAAAGAAAATAGGACAAATCTCATGTTTCATTAACTCTTTACTTTATGTAAATTTAATATGCGACAATACTATGCAGTACCACTGGACACATATCATCAGGGTTAACTCACTGCAGAACCTTTCCATTGGTAGATGTTCTCCAAGCTAGTATATGTTCTCCAGGCATTTCTCCCTAGCTTCCCCAAACTATATTTATAAAGTAAAATTGTCTAGAAATACAAATGAATGACACCTGGGATTGATAAGGAACATAGAAAACTGGCTTTCTGATTAAAAAAAAAGGTTATGACATAAATTAAATTTACTTCTGGAGTGGAATCCAAGCTTACTAAAGTCAGAGGAATTTTCTCCACTGTGTTTCAACAGTTTGGGGAGTGGGGCTTTGTGAAACAGTGTAAGATGAAATAGGGCAAAATAGAGCTGTTGATCATTATACTGCTCAATTCCTGTGGGTATTATTATTTTTATGTTGTATAAAACAGCATTTGACAAGGGTTGTTAAAATTATTTTGTCTCCAGTGCAAACCTAGTATTGCTTTTATGTGTGACTGCTGATTTGTTACTGGTGGCTTATCTTCTACCAGTATGTCATGGTAGGAGATGTGCCAGAGAATCAGCAATAAAAACCTGGGGTAAACCATATAAATTTCTATTTTCTTTCTTGTCAGTTAGTGTTATAGACTGCAGAGTCCTCATACTGCTGAGGGGGATTGTATTGAAGGAATAAAGATGAGAAGCATTTAACTGGCCTTTGGTGCATGCTGGAAAAGGTCAATAGTTTGTCTGCCACCTTGGTTGCCATTGAATGTCTCAGAGCAAGCATTAAAGAAGGGATTTCCAAAAAGTGCATAGAATTTGCTTTATTCTGTTACCATTTAAAGCCAATAATAAAATATTCTTGACATTTATAATAGTGGGGTCATAGCAGGACAGGGGCTTGAAATTCTTCCCATCCTAAAAGCTCTACACATACTTTACTGATAATGGGATCAAGCCCCAGGTTTCCAGCCACCTACCTCGTTCAGCAATAATGTGTCTTCTGTAGTCAACCAGTGTCCAAGACATAGGAATGGATGCTCCATATAATTCATACAAACACAATCTTTTTTTAAATCTTGCCAAGCTTTTAGTGTCAATAAAATTTCCCTGCAATGAGAAGCTCCAATTTAATTAAATGTTGCATGAAGCTGTATTTCTTTTCCCCTGTTGTACATATGCTCCCTGTTAATGCATCCTGTATTATAGAACTCAAGGTAAACAGACATCTCTATTTGGCCTTCTCTATGCAATTCATTTGTTTTTATAACTCAATCATGATTGATACAAATCTTTTCAGAGTAGACTCTCCTACACTCTTCAATTCCTTCTTATACTGACATGTTCCCTCAGTGCCTTTGGACCTTCCCATTTCTGTCTTTCTTAAGGACAAGACAACTGAAACCAAAGACAAGAAGGCTGAAAACACTGTGAATGAGACACTTCACATTCTATTTTCTTTAGTTCCTTCCTTTTCAGTGCTTTGTTTCTGATTAACTAGAGGTCCTTAGTTGTTATTTTCTTTCCCTAGAAATGTTACTTTGATTTCAAAGTCTATCACTGTACACAGACAGTCCTGAGTGTGTCTGTATTTGCCACCTTGATATGTAATGTAATTCTTCAGGACTCCTTTGGAATCCTATCTAGTCTGATAACTAGAAATATCAGTGTTGGGTGTTTTTTTAGATTAAAAAAAGTTTTGTTTGAAATGTTCTACTTGAAATATTCTATAACTGCTATTATAGGAAAAACACCCTGGGTTTTTTATTTTATTTTTCTTTCTTTGATCTTCTAGATTTTTAAGGAAAAGATTCAGTCAAAAGTTTTTAGATTTCTCTCTTCTTACTTACTCTCTATTTTCTAGTAGAAAAAAATGGAAGGAACATCTTTGAGAGGACTCTCACTTGGTTCAGTGAAGATACAGAGAACATCCATGCAAGCACTCATCCTGTAGAGTGCCAGGGAAAGGGCATTTTGAAGACATGTGCGTTTTAGAAAGACACCACATTTTCCTGCATGAACTCAGAAATTCACTTGTTTTCATTTCATAATCTTGGGCCAGGAATTAATGCTGACTTCCTGGTTAACACATTTTCTTAACTGTGTCTAGTTTTCATTTTCATAAAAATACCTTTGATAAATTATAGTAGTGCTGTCTTTATTTGCTGTTGTTGTTAATTTAATACTGGGGGAAATAAAGGAGGAGAAAATCTTGTTCTGATGTGGAAATAGAGCCTAATACCCAGCTAATAGGAACCAAAATCTTGGTTTTCATTGCAGATAAATATCTGTGGAACTGGAATATCTTTTTTAACAATAACCATGAAAAGAAAAAGTTGATGAAATTAAATGTTCCATTTACCTTGGCTTATTTGATTTACCTTGGCTTATTTAGATGAGAGAGTTCTGTGGCAAAACACATGCCACCTTTTAGATTTTAAGGGGGCTTCATCTCTGTCACCACAGGCAGATAGCTCATGGTGCGCTAACCTTCACTGCAGGCTTGGCTACCTGGGGACCTGCAACAAAGGCAAAATGAATCAGTTAATGGTGTGAATTAAAGTGCATTAAAAATCCTGCAGGTGTCCGCTTTCGAGTGTTAAGAGGTTGTATGTCATTGCAATTTAATCCTTCTCTGAGGAGGGTTTGTACTCAGTGAAGTGTTAGCATAAGGTATAACTCCAGCATTGTTCCTGGCTGAACTCCTGCACATACAGAGCAGTCTCTAACTTGAATTTAGCAATGATTTAGATGCCTTTGCTGTGTTTTGCATCTGTGCTGGTTGGATGAACTGAAGTGTCTGATGTCTTGCTTATGTGGGCATGGAGGCTTGCTAAGAGTGGGTGTAGAGTCTGCCATACTGCAACAGAGCTAAATTATCTGGTTTGTTACAGGCCCAGGCTAAAGGTTGTGTAATGTTTATTTTCAAACCAACAAGGGGGAATTCAGCCACTCGCTGCACGGAGTGTGTCACTAGCCAGTCTCCTTCTGCAGTTTCAATGTTTGCAGTGCGACCACGTTTGCCCAAGGGAGGCCAGCTCCAGAGGAATCAAGTTGCCTCTAAGGGTACATGCACATGACTGGAAGCAATTGAGTTACTGAGGCTTAACAAGTTACCTCTAATCAGTTGATGAGCTGTAACTCAATAAGACACAGAGATTTTATTGCTTTTAATTGCATGTCTCCATCTTTGGTAACCTGAGTTAACCTTGGAGTAGAGATGTTCCCTGGGAAACTATGGTAATATATGAGCAGAGAGACATGAATGAGGAGGAGGGAAATACATCAGATCCAGTTTCAGTCACGTGGATTTGCTGGCTCGTCTCTGCTGTCTTCTCTAGAGCCAAAGGAAATAGGAGCCTCTGCAAGGTGGCTTTGAGCACATAATTTAGGCACTTCCTCAGAGTCTCTCTGTGGAGGAGCTTACCTCTCTGCATTGATCACAGAAGTCATTAAGAATAGCCAGATAATTTAGGCACAAATGTTTCTTTTGGGTATTGTGCCTACATGAAATGGAAAGTGGGGTTTTGGAAGACATTGCCATATGTGCTCTTCTCTGCCAACAAACAATAGATGTTTTCTTCACAAGTTGGCGCCTGATGTCAGCAGAGACTATATATGTATGTATTCACAGGTTTTGGTTTAATTACACCGACCTTTTGTATATGACAGAAATGTAGTATTTTAATTAAGCTTTTTTTTACCTCCCTCAAATGTATTTTTGCTCTCCCTAAATTTGCCCTGTAGAAAACTCTGAAGTGTTTCATGCTGACAGGCAACTTCTCACTCGTCCTGGAAGTGGCAGGTTTATGCTGATTGTTAATAGTGGGAATGAATGGCACAAGATGAGGCACGAGGATACCCCACAGTGCTGCCCTTCAGCAGAGCCATCTGAGACAGTGGAAAGGGATTTTTCATTCTTTAGTGATGAACTATGATGAAGTCAGATCAGGGAAACCAGATCAGATGTGACTGAAGAATTTGGCCACAGAGTAAACTGTAAATAGGATTTTGATTTTTTTTTCCCTCCAGGTGCAGGTTGTACCTACTGTACTTTCAGATGTTACCAAACTGCACAGTGAAATAACATCAAGCCATTTCATTTTCTAAATTAATATTGGCCTTCTGTTTCCATCCTCTTGGGCTACCGAACTCCATATTAGAAGTGTTCGTCTGACTTGTTTCTATCTCCCTTCATTGTTTGTGTAATTGGAAAGAGTGAGTACAACTGTACTTTTGTGGTTTGGTTTTAGTTGCTCTTACTGATCACTGTGTAGAATATTGCTATATATTACAGTTTAGAAGATCACTTGTGTACAAAGACCTTTCACAAATATCAATTCTTAAAGCTCTTCTGTAACTGCATGGGGTAGATGGGTTTAAATTTACACATTTTGCAACCAAGCTAAGGGAACTGGTGAAGGTTATGCTAACCCGTAATAGGTTAGAGGATTTTTAGCAACAGCAGTGTAAGCAGTTCTCTGGAAAACTCTACCCACGCAACATGCTTCTGACTTTATGTTTCACAACATATTCAAAGCCTGATTCCTACTCATCATCTCTCATACCCTGTTTTTGCAAATATAGAGCCTTTTTCAAACAAATTAGACTTCCTAGGGAAAACTGGGTGAAATATAAAGTTCCATTTTTATTTTCTGGGACATTTAACTGTTACACTCAAAATTAAAGTAATAGTAAATAGAAATAGAGAGGTCTGCCATAGCTTACAAATGAAAAACTCATATACTCTCACAGTTCAAATCCTGGTGCCTCTTGCTGTCTCTATGTGAAAAACAAACATATCTCTGAACACTTTGCCACTTGAGTAATGTCATTTTTATCAGCATAGATAAAAAGTCCAAATACTTAAGAGACCAGGATTGACTCTCTCCCCCCCAAATCAGAGTTGAATTCATAACAATTTTATTATGGTTCAAACTCAAGCTGATTTCTCCTCTATGGGAATATGTGTGAGGAAAAACATTGCAAGTTGACCATCTGTTGGATTAGACAACCACTTCATTCCCAAACCCCAGCCTACCCCCTTACCTTCTTACCCACCTCCCTGCAGCTCCATGCAGCATATTTCAAAGGCTAAAAAAGCTACACTGAGACTTTTTCAGCCCAGAAACTCAACAGTATGTCCTGAGAAAACAGCTTCTCCTTTGAGAGCAAGTCCCTTTAGTTCTAATTCTCATGCACACTTGTTTTCCTTCTCTTCTCCCATTCCAGGACTAGATGTTGATGTTCATTGTTTCTCTCCATGGGTTATCCTTGCTCCACTTTTAAAACCTCGAGTGCTCTTCAGCAGATGTGAGAGCCTCCTAAGGCTCACTTGCCCTCTGATCCACAGAGAAATCTTGATTATACAGAGCCAGATATTATGTGTCAACAGCAGGCATGTAGGGTGATGGTGTACTTTCAACAACGAGCTGCTAAACCTGTAAAGACTTCTAATTGAATTGCTAAAATCCCGCAAGGGAGGGCTGGTCAATGCAACATAGTTCCCTCCAAAGCTGTTTTTTCACTCCCAGTGATTCTCTTTTTAAAACTTATTTTCATTTTCCTGGCAGCAATTCTATTCTCTTGACTCTATTGCTGTAGTTTCTTTCCAGTGACTATTAAAATTCTTTACCATTAAGGTCCAGAGTTTTCAGCCATGTAAATGGTAGGGGATATTGAGAGAAGGGGAAACTCCTGTAGCCCCCAAAGAAGTGTTTCCTGCCTCAAGTTGCAGATCTCTTTTTCTGACCAACACACTTTGTCACCTGAACTGTCTTTTGTCAGAGACCATACTGGAAATAAATGTCTGCTGCACTCATGGTCTACAGCCTATAACTACAGTATCACAGCATTAGGTACAGTGACTCCTACATCCTAACACTAACTGCTGCTCTGACATCTGTCATGAGTACCTGTCAGTGCCATGAGTACTCTCATGGGAATCATGATGCTGAATTCCTAGGGAAAACCTAGGACCAATATAAAGATATTCAGACTCCAGAAGTGAACACTACTACCAGTGTGGCCTTCCCCTATATCTGCAACAGGTAGCATATAGATGCTTTGTATATTAATCCACTTTTCTATTGGCATGCCTACATGAAAATAAATTATACTACAGCAGCATAACACTGAAATAAAACAGTGGTGAGCCAGACTTTGTACCTCATAACTCAGTTCACTCACACCTGCCCTTCAGGTATGTCTATGGGTAAATATATATGTATCTATACATGTATATAGTGTGCGTGTTTGTGTATTTGACTCTGCACATAATTATCTACATGGTTTTCTAGTTTGAATACTTTGTCAGGAAAAAAATATACTGAAGTTAAAGTTAGGACAGTCTCATTACAAAATATAAATATTTGTGATTCTTCCATGTGTCCACTTGATTGAGCTGGGCCCATAATCCTTTCCCCCTCCTTTTCCTCTGGTTTAGGGTGAGAGGCATGTTTTTCATATATGACAGTTTCAAGGAACTCTTAAAACAATAACTTAGTAGGAACAGTCAAGTCCATCAGTTATAATAGAATCCATAGACACAAACTCCAAAAAATGTTTAACTGCACATTTCAGGTAGATGTCATCTAAATTATCCTATGGAAGTCACTTTTTCTCTGCAAATGCATTGCAATGATGGGTTCTTGCACAGTTGCTGCTAATGTTTTGACTGTTGATATCTTTCTGCTTATTTGTCTTTGTTTCAGTTAGCCAATGTCAACATCTCTCTTACAGTGGAAAGGTGCACAGTTGCAACTGGTACTATCATACAAGGGAATTCAGACACTTTTGAATGGAAATGAGATATGAATGAGTACATCCATCAATGCTTGCAGGGGCTATCTCTATGCTATCACTAGGAGAAGGCATGACAGTGGGATAGGACACACTATTCTAATTGATACTCAGGGAGAAGAGCACTTAGTATCGAAATTCTGTGCTCCATTTGCCTATATCACAACAGTGAAGATTTTTATATTGCACCTGTCAATAACACCCACTGTACCTTGTTTCATGCCTGCTTAGGCACATCTAAGATATGTTTTGTCTACTGAATTTTGGCTTTTGAGACATGGAGGGCCACGAAGATGATCGGGGGGCTGAAGCATCTCCCCTGTGAAGGCAAGCTGAGAGAGTTGGGTTTGTTCAGTCCAGAGAAGACAAGGCTCCAGGGAGACCCTATAGCAGCCTTCCAGTACTTAAAGGGGGCCTACAGGAAAGATGGGAAGGGACTCTTTATCAAGGAGAGTAGTGATAGGATGAGGGGTAACAGTTTTAAACTGAAAGAGGGTAGATTTAGATTAGATCTAAGGAAGAGATTCTTCACTGTGAGGGTGGTGAGACACTGGAACAGGTTGCCCAGAGAAGTTGTGGTTGTCCCCTCCCTGGAAGTGTTCAAAGACAGGTTGGACAGGGCTTTGAACAGCCTGGTCTAGTGGAAGGCGTCCCTGCCCATGGCAGGGGAGTTGGAGCTAGATAATCTTGAAGGTCCCTTCCAGCCCAAACCATTCTATGATTCTATGATTCTGTGATATGTGGTAGGAGTAGTTGAAGAGATTAAACTGTGGCTGTACCTCCCTGCTCAGAATGCAGGCATGGCATATTTAGGCCTATACTGAGAGATAGCATGAGTTCAAGTCTTCAGGCATTTATCTCTGCTGTACCTTGGACATTTCATCAGCTCTACTGGTGAATATAGCTGGACTCAAACTCTATGAACACACAGTCAACCTAAATGAGTAGTTGGATTTTGCCCATGTTTGAAAGGTAATTTTGATGTGTAGCCAGGATGAGAGGTTTCTGGACACAGAAATCTTAGGGCTGTAGCCTAAAATTATTGAAACATGCTAAAAAAAGAGGAGATAGAAGTGTGTTTTGCTAAGACCCATATCCCCCTGCCACCAAGGCTTTGGTCTCTGAAGTCCTTCTGAATTACCAGTGATTGCCAAATGCTACCAGAGGCTGGGGTGCCAGCCTACACACTCCTTGCATAGCTACACCACCTGTAAAGGCTTTTGGGAGAAGCGTGGCACTGGAGATGCTGCTGTCCTTCATGGAGTTTCATTCAAAGAAAAGCTGTGACAAGCAGCTTCAGCAACTCCGAGGCTGCTCTACAATTCTGCTGTCCGGCAGCTTCAACATTGAGCAGGTACCTCGACACTCCATAAATGTTTTGACAATGAAAATTTGAGGCTTTTCACATAAAATTACAAGCACACAGATGCCCATAGCAGCTTATCCTTCAAAATCATGAGACACATTAATGCATCACCAGTGAAGGTGCCAGATAGCTGGCTTATAGTCTCTTTTAATTTTCAGTGCTGATACCTGAATAAAAAAGAGAACATATTGTACTTTTTCTAAAAACCAGGATGATCTTAGGATACTAACATTAAAAATATAAATCATAAAATCACAGAATGGTTGAGGTTGGAAGGGACCTCTGGAGGTTGTCTTGTCTACCCTTCTACTCAAGTAGAGTCACGTAGAGCAGGTGACCTGTTTGAACATTTAATCAACTTCTCTTTTTTTTAAGGTTTGGGGTTGAATTTGCAGTAGATGACCCTCCAAGTGCTTAACTGAATTTAGATAAGCATCCAAGAGTTCAAAATTCTGCCTGCAGATAAATTGACTTTCTCTGAACCTTAGTAAACAAATCCCACTGAAAATCTCATGAAAATCACTTATTTTGTCACAATGAACCAAAATACAATAGAAATCTGTTTACTGAATAGATCTCCACTTTGTTTACCAGAATTTGAAATGTTGCTGGCCTCATTCCTTGAAATTTTGATCACTTCTTTCCTTGATATTTCTGAGAATTCCTATTTCTTCTGGTTTTTGAACTAAATTGATGAGAACAGTCTTTATTTTGCTCTGTTGGTATTTTCATGTATGGATAAATAACAAAAGGACAAATGCACACATGAACCAAATCTTTTCATAATTGAAAATGGATTTAGTTTGAGCTTGAGGTTAATATTAAGGTCATTTCTCATTTTAGATAAACTGTTTATTTCCACTAATCAAACACCAATCTTAACTTCAGCCAAAACCTAATCTGAATGTGAGCTTTTCCCTCAACAAGAATAACTTTTCTAGGAGCTTATGGATTGAGAAGGAGCTGCAGTTCATTAGCATTCTCCTGTATTCACAACCACGACTTTCTCCAAGTTTCAATTACTTTCAGGTAACACAGTTCATGGCCAAACAATGATTCTAATAAAGAGATTAATCTGAGTCTCCAATGTATATAGACAGTACACTTGCTCCGAAAGTAGAACAGGATAGGGGAAAGGCATAGAAATGGACACTGTCTAGTAACTGAATGATTGTCTTGACAGTGTTATTAGCTTCTCAGAATCTAATGGAAAGCAACAAGGTGAGGAGGTGTAGGGCGACTGCAGAAGATAATATTAAATGCATCAAAGGCCTGGAGAGTGTAGCATTTTCAACACGCTGCTTGTCTGAACTGATGGCAGTACTTCTTATATCTGTTTCAAGGCAGAACAGATTTCTTCCTCACTTTGGAATTATAGATCTAGCAGGAACAGGATGTGTTCCTTTAAAATTTTCAAGGTAAAAACACCAGCTCAGGTAAATCAGTATAACTTCATTGTGTCTTTAATTCAATTATACCAGTGTCCAGGCATCTTGCCCTTGAATATTTGAAGAAGGAAACACTTCCCTCTCAATGAGTTTATCAGCTAGATAGATAGCATGGAAGAAAAGAAATATTATTGTCTGTAATGAAACTTACTTATTACAGGCAAGTAATTAAGGGATAAAGTCATAGAGAGGTACATTTTCTTCCTCACTGAGAAATCTCTGCAGCAGAGTGGGGGAAGACATCAGGAACATCATTGCAGCACATTAATTTACATGGCCAGTCACAGACAAATAGTATCTTAGAACAGCTCTTAAGCTTGGTGTCCCCTAAAAGGACTTTCCATGGCTGGAAGTCTGGTGTAAAACAGATTTGTTGTCTGTGCTTCATCAGGAGAAAGGTGACAGAAGCAAACTCCCATTACAATTAATTTGCACTGAGAAATTCCTTTCAAGTATAAGTAGGAAGGACACCAATCTTTTTCACAGGTAGTGTGAATTAAAATAAAAATAAGAAAACTTTGCTCTGAACTCTTTTCCAAAGGAAAACCTAGGAAGCCAATGACAGAGTATGGTTTGGAATCCAGTTTTGAGGATGTTTCTAGCTCTCCTGTTCATGAAATTACCTTTCCTCCTTATTTTTCTTATATCTTTGTTCCTGGTTATGGGAGTACCTTGTTGCTCTCCAAAACATTTTTGTGCAAAATAAAAAAATACATGATGACATTTTGTCAATCAAACACAGATACGAAGGAACCAGATGTTACAAGGAGAATTCTATGACATGTTTAGAGATTTCTTAACCACTACTTTATTTGTGTCCTGATACTCCTCTATGCAACTTCCTTTCAGTTTAGATCACAGGTACACAGATTTTAATTTCTGCTACATACTCTTCCTATTAATCTTTTGGTTTGTTTGTGTCTACTTATATTTAAAAGACTTTGTCTCTTCTCTATGTAAACTCTTTTAAATTTCCTCCTGACTTTTCCTTTTCCCTCTACTTCTAGTCATTGTTATCAAGGTCACTTTATGCACTGTTAAATGCATTCTTTATAGCTATCTGAAATACCTCACTAAAACAGTTATATTTTGACTATTCCACTTCCGTATGCACTTGATCCTGCCATAGTATCATGTGCTTAAACATACGGAAACTCACCCTAAAGAGGATGACATTTTCTGAATATCAGTTCACTTACATCCAGTTATTGCACACAGGATCTGTGTCTGGCATGTTATTTCCCACTTCTCAGAAGGAAACCATTCTGTTTGAGGGCAACTTTGATGGCCTTAAACTGGTTTTTATTCTGCACTGAAACAAAACTAGGACTTTTCAAACATTCCTACAGAAGTGAAACCGTGCCAAAATAGCTATTATCAGACCAGGATGCCTTTGATTCAGGAAGTCTGCTAAGTATATTAACTATTTTCCCTTTATGATCCTAGCTGCTGACATTATGGGGCTATTATGTGACTCTGTGGAGTCACAGATAAAACACGTAATGAACCTCAAGATAATATTCCTTTTCAAATGTGTACAGGTATGAGAACCCTAACACTATTTCACCATCCTACCAGAACCCCTCACTGCAGTTTGCATAGGAAATGATGCTAACACCACTCCTGTCAGCACTCCTTCTTGTCCAAGAAGATAGTTTCTTTTCTTGCTATAAATAGGAGGTGGTCTTTGTCTATCAGCAGGTTTCAAAAGATTTTAAATCTGCTTATTGCAAAAATGAGACAGCAATTAAGGGGTAACCTAGAGTCAGGTGACAGTGGTTTGACAGTATCACAACTGCAAGAATGTCCATGCTGTATAAGAAACCCACTTTTTAAATGACCACACCATTTAAAAAAGCAAAGGAGAGGAAGGAGAAGAGGAGAATGGGAAGGAAAACCTCTTTCCCACATGAAAATAAGACCAGTTGAGCACAAGGATGAAAGCTACCACAGCCCTGTCAGTGACCCACGGTTGCCAGGAACTGGATCTGAGCTTTAGTGGGGTGAGGTAAATATAGTTTTGTGTTCTGCCTCATGGCAACAGCTCCCATTACAGAAAGGGGAAAGAATGTGCTCATCAAAATGTGCAGGTACTTCATGTAAAAATTGAGGTTTGGAATTGTGTCATTCTCTGCAACCTGTTGGCAGGGATTTGGAAACTGCAAAATCAAAGCCCAGTGGGGCAGCCATGGATGGCTGATGGCCAAAGCATCCCTCTGGTGCCTTCTGCCAGCTGTTGAGCACTGTTGCTGCTGGGCTTTCTGGAAGCTGGATGGGTACACCAGAGGAACCATAGAATGGGACACAAACCATGGACCTCTCTGTCCAACTTTCTGCTTCATATTTACAGGGAAGGGATCTGTTCTACCAGTCTTCCCAGGTGGCCTACGTTGGAAGATTAATTCTTCTGGAAAAGAAAATGAAACCAGACTGCAATGGTTGCCATGAGAGAGAAACCCTGTGGTCAGTGAGATAACTCACTGCCTCATTTAACTACCTCCATCACTGGAAATGTCTGTTAAACTGCCATTCCTTGGGGAGAAATGAATAACGAAGAAGGAAAATGGCCAGGCTCAACAGCACAAATGATATAATTGCAGAGCATGTTAAAGAGGTATTATTAAATGAAGTGGGCTGGATGATTTACCTGAAAGCTGCTCGGTGAAAATTTTATTCTGAGAGACATGGGACTATGCCAAGGTTAATCATCTGCATGGCTTGTCCATAGCAAACACTCCCTGCATAGACATCTATCTGCTCTTTAAAAAATAGAGAAACTGTAGAGTGTAATCAGGGAGGAAGAATGAAAGATCAGATTCTCTGCATCATATATTCAATACAAAAAAAGATTTAAATTACCACATGCTACTAACGAAACTATGAAGCTAATAAAGTGTAAGGAGAACAGCACATCATCTTCTACATGAAGTTTGCATTTTAAAGCACCCTAGGGCATATCGTAACATGTAAGAGACTTTGTAGGACCTAACTAAAAGATGTTTTATGTCAAAAGTGTTTCTGTACTATTACACTGATCAGGAAAGATGCAAAAGACTGAGCTACTCTGCCAGACTATTGGATTTCTCGAAGCCAATTTGACATCGCTATTTATGGCTGCTTTCATATTTGTCAGTGAAAATATGATCAAAAGTGGCAAAAGTTCCTTGAATTACAAAATTCAGTACAATGCCAAATACTGCATCTGGTCAAAAAGGGCAAATAGATTATTTGGATTCTTGGCAGTGTTAGAGAAACAGAAGTTGCACACAGCCCATTTCATGGAGGCATCCATGTTAATTCCATGGTTTACAACAACTGTCAATTCAGTTCTGCTTTACAAAGTCCCCAGCATTTGGAATTAATTGTCTGTAACTAGTTAAGCTGTATTTTTCAGGTTATCTTGTCTTCAGAAAAATGATTTTTATGATTTATATTTCTGCATAATTGATATTCATATTAGAAGAACTGTTATCTTGCAATAAATGGCTGCCTTCAAAATATTCATTGGACATGAGAAACCAAAGAACACAAGAATATAAGAAGGGACAAAGACCTTGGATATTGCTATGACAGAATTGTCTTAAACATTCAGAAAGTATTTTGAAGTCATTTTCAGTTAGGAGCTATTTTAATGTTTTAGGGGTATATAAGATTTTACAGGACTGTAGTGTAAATTCCCTGTTTAAAAGGGTAAAACATACATTTTTGTTTTAAAAGGTATTTGAAAAAAAATTTTGACGATGCAAAGCAAAACTTTGGAGGAAAATGCCCCACTGAATTTAACATAAATTGAAAACCCCTCTGCTTCTGTTACTTTTAAAATCTTCACCAAGGTGCAGAATTTAGGATTTTGATAATGCAAATGATAGTGTCTATTTATCATGTTAGGCCTGAGTATTTGAAGACCCCTTCCAGACAATATATGGGTAACAGAGAACTGTGAGAAAACATCATGTTCCCTGAGGAAAACAATGTTCCCTGTGGAGGCTTTTTCCAATAGAAATAATTTTCAACTGTCATGTCTTAAACACACATGCGGTGCTCAACCAGGGAGAAGCTATGTACTGAAAGCATGGAAGCACTTGGGAATGATTTGCTCATTCAGCTTTTTGCTACAGAGGGTGATAAAGGATGGATGAAACTGGGGACATTTAACAGTCCTTGACTATATAATATACAGATTCAACCACATCTGGACACCATTTAAAACACTTCTAGTAGTGGAGGGCTGGTCCCACAGACTTTACTTTTGTACAGTCCTCTCAGTTATCAGTTTGTTCCTAAAATCATGGTGGGTGACAGGGTTGACATACTTCAAAGTGGGTTTCTGCTTTCAATTTCTAGCATAATTTTGACATTTTCATTCCAGCTGAATTATGCAGAGGACCTTCATCCAGAGTGTGAAACTTTCCAGCCTGCATGCGTGAGGCCGAAGGCCACTTCTGTCCAAAGCCCTGCACTCTAGGCCTCAGGTGAGAAAATAGTGGTACTGCATCATAGCTGAGCTTAGTGTTTCTGGTCACAGACCCCTTTCTCAGGAAAACTCTGTGATTAAAGATCTAATTACATTGTTTTCCCTATATTTACTCTGTATGCCCTGACCTAACACTAGAAGTCTAATTTGTTTAAACAAATGAAAAATGTCTGTGCTGGCTAATTTATATTTGGCAACACTGCTGTAGAAATTTTTCAGATAAAACATTGCTTCTTTCTTCTTGCCAGAGGAAGGTAAGCGTGATGTAAGTGACAACCTGATTGCTGGTTCTGGCTTAAGAAGGAAGTGTATGAGGCTGCAACCTACTATGGAAGCACAGGGGACAAAATGTCTTAGCTGTAACAAGCATCTTGCAAACTCTCTGCACCACCAATGCCAACGTTTCAAGGCTACATGAAATTCAAGGGAAAAGGTCACTAAGAAGAGTCAATTGTGGAATTTGAATGGCCCCTTTCTCATAAAAAAATAAGTTTAGATTTCTAGTTGGGAGATTGTGAGTGAAATTAAATCAGATCTTATAGTTAGTCATTTTTCTCCTCCCCACTTCTCTAACAACAAATACAAGGAAATTCTGTTAAATTCCATTATGATTTCTCTCTAGCTGTAGTAGCCTGACTCTCTGCCAAATCTCCTGTTGGCAAAATTCCACTATGCAACTGGAGAAATCCATCGGTTTTATGAGTAGAAATCTTGGCTCATAATCCCTAGTCATAAACAGAGGTAATTGCAATTTCTGAGGTGTGTCCAAGATGAGGGAGGTTATCAAAGTGCAGCACTAGAAGTGATGCTGCTATTTTAGATAGGAGTTTTAATATCTTTTGTCTATTCAAACCTAATAAAGTGGATAAATAAGTAAATATTTGAAAGTCAGAAGAAAAAAAAAAGGCAATCCTTTTCATTTCATGAAATTCCACAGGACTGGAAGGAGAGGCAGGGAAATGTTAACTAAACTTGGAATTACCCCTCTTAAGAACAGAAATGTGGCATGCTTGAGAAAGAAGTCCTTCCAGAAGGTCCACACATGTTGAAGTAAAGAATTCGGTGTTTATTTAAGCTGAAATGCCAGCAATTATTTCTGCTCCACCACCAAGCAAATGTCTCATTTAGCTGCATTACTTTTTTCAATATTAAAATTCAATAAAGAATATGTTTGGGATCTGGAAGTCTGAGGACACAGCTGAAAATAAAATATGTTCCAGGTTCTTCTCCTATCCTTTCATTCTGTAATGTCTGAAAGAAAGGAGAGTGATGGGAATAAGCATTGTATTTTAGCTATGTTTGCAAATGTGGAACCAAGTTTTTGTTGTAGGGGAATTTGGACTTGTTCTGTGCAAAGTTACTTTGAAAGCTCTGGCAGCAGGACTATGATGGGCCCCTCCTAGAGTCACTAAACAGCATGGCATATTGCACTGGCCCGGTGACTCCCAGTAAGAGAGTACCTGGAGTGACTATAATCTTTTCACCTTCAGTTGAGCAGTAGAAAAGAGGAAAAATTGAAGCATGCCTAGCTATTTCAGAAGGCTGCAAATTTAAAAGAGCAGTAGGGTATCTGCAATTTTCATTGAGTTCCAAAAGACATTTTGGTTCCTACATTTCTCCATCACATATGGAACAGGGCTCATTTGGAAATGTTACTCATGCAGGTATGTAGCTATTTTCCTGCAGTTATTTTATTTAAACAATGTGTTAGTCTAAAAAGGTGCCTTTTCTCCTTTTTTTCTTTAACTGTCATTTAGCTTAAAGGTTTGACTAGTGAAAACAGCTTTATCACCATTCATCTTACAGGTTAGAGTCCAGATATAAGTTTAAAAATGATATGGTATTAAGAAAGAAATAAAAACATCACAGAAGAAGAACGAAAGGAAAACAATTCTATAGGCCACCAGACTCTGCTTTGTCCCTTTTATTTGAACTGGTAGTATGGTGTACACAAAAGCATGTAGATTTGGAAAGGAGTACTGAGATTCTAAAACCCAGAGACTGACCAGTGAGGGTAAATGGGAATTTAGGATTTGCTCCATCCCTATCACAGGACTGAAACTTTCACATTAAAGAGTGAAGGCAATGGGAAGCGTATGACAATAGAGGAGTGAAAAGAGGGAGAGAGGAAGGAATACCAGGGAAAGGGGAGAAAATAGAGGAGGATAAAAGGCATGAAAATGGGGAGAGAAAAAATGAAAACCAGGAAAAAAAGGAAAATGAGATATTCTGAAGCTTTTACAGACACAGCACAGGTTTGTCCTGGAGGATTTTTCCAGTGCTTGTTGTTGGTGAATTATCCCATGTTTAAAGCTTCAGAACTTTCAGTTGGTTTCTGGCCACACGATAGCTGGAAGCAGCCTAAAATTAGTGAAGATCCTTGTTCTATTCATGTGTAGGAAGAAAGGCTTGAGCCTGTTGATAGAGGAACACTGATGATTTTTTTCCTTTGCCTTTTTTTTCAAGGTAACAAAAATTAAAGACAAAAATTGATGTTGCAGGCATGTCATTAAATAACAGAGCTCTGCCACCTATCTCTACTTTCACCAGATCACCATAAATTCTACCTTAGGAAAGGTATATGGTAGATCCTGATTGAGGATATTGATGGAAGAATGAAATACCATTAAAAGCTTGCTTTCTGACTGTGCTTCAGGATGGTCTCACTCATCCTAATGCTTTTAAAGTACAATTGAGTGCAGTACCATATTAATATCAGATATTGTCTAAGAGGAGACTGCATCCTGCCCCCAGAGCACTTAGTGGTATTGTGCTTTCTATCTGTAAGTGATATGAGCCAGTATATGACATGAGAACACCACATTATACCATGCCACTGCGACACTGTTACACCACTACCACACCGAGATGCAGCCCCGTGGTTTTATCATGTTGTTGAACTTAGTCCTGAAAATAAACTCTCTAAAGGTTACAATTATAAATAGACCTGGTACACTGCCTTATCACCTCCATAGCCTGAGCTGAGGGGTAGCATCTGGTGCTTGCAATGAAATGAGATTGACTGCATATTCCCAGCCTGCTAGAGCGCATCACAGCAGTGCCACCAGTGCCCTGTGTTTAGATCATCTGTATGAGAAGTTGGATGTTTCATGTGCTGGACTCTGGAATGGATCCTGTTCGTACTGGAGTGGTATTGTTTTAACCAGTTCAGTAAAGACCTAACAAGTGTTTGGTTGCAGTACTCTTAGCAACAGGTTTCATGGTGGGCAGAACCACCCACCCTGTGCAGTGTCAGATAACCAGACCAGTAACACAACTCAGGTCTTGCTGCTGGCTTTGCCAAAGCCATAGCTCTGGAAATCCCCAGTTGCTGCTGATGGGGGAAAAGAGTAGAAGGCACCTAAAAGCAGACACTGCTGCAATGATGGCTCCTGACACAAGCAGTAGTTGCTGACCACTTCCCCAAGGCTCTCATCTTCTGGGTCCCTCTCCTAGTTATTCCTTTTTTCTCTACCTGGTCCTGCCCCCCACACTAGAGATAGCAAGTTTTGGTCTTAATTGAGAAGCTCTAACCCAGCTCTGAATTATGTGCATCAACACCACGTAGTTTCACTGAAAGATCATAGTGTGTTTAATGAGTACCAGAACCCTCAGTTCAATATCTATAGGTACTAAAAGATAAATGAGTAATAGATAGATTTTTAAAATTTGCATTCATATCATAAACCCTATCTGCATATTAATTTTGCACATAATGCTCTAGGAGACAGAATATCAAATAGTTTTCCAAAATGAAGGCATATTATGTTAAAGTATCTAATGTAGATTTCCACGAAATGTTGCTCTCCCCAGAAACCCCATCTGACTTAAATAGGAACACTACTGTCCATGAACTAAGGAAAACAAAAGACTGAAAAAAAAGATAACAGTTCTGTGATATGTCTGATCTGGGGAGTGATATCGTCTAATGTAGCTACTGGGAGCGCTGTTTGATTTGATTTTATTTAACATATTCATTAATACAAGAACATAAACAGCTTAGAAATGAAACAATGTGAATACATTATAGGAAATAATAGAGCAGATGGAAAAATAATACAAGTTGGCTTGAGTTCTGATGTGGGAAAAAACTTAAACCAGTGACTTATTCAGGAAAATTCTTTAAAATGACATGTAAAATTTTAGGAATATATATTTAGAGCTGGCAGTGGCCAACATATTGATGGAAGACATTGCACAATGACATATCTTTTTGTCATATGTCCTTGTGAGTGCACTTTATGACAGAATGAGAGAAGGGGAGGAGTTATTTTCCCCTTAGCTGTGAAAGCTGATGCTGTAATTTTGACTTAAAACTCAGGATTAGCATTAAACATCTTTTTAAACACTTCCTTCAAGGGGATATTTTCATGTGTTGGGTTCTCAGGAGATTTGGAACCAGAGCAGAAGAAAAGCTATATCATTTGTCAAGTTTGAAGAAAAATAGTCAGAATACAAATATGCAATGAAAATGAGAAAAATAATATACTAAGAGAGGTCTGAGCAATAGGGAACATTAATGAGATAATGTATTGCACTGCAGTATAGATACCAAGGAACAGTGCGATTTAACACTTTCCTTGGAAAGGTCATTTACCAAGCAAAAAACAGCAGTTGCTCTCCCACATCACTGTGATGAAACCACAACATGGACTAGCGTATTTCTTCCAGTGGGCCAGGTGGAGACAAACTACAGAGGGCTCCACAAAGATGACAATCTGTCCCTCCAAAACCCCTGGATAAGTTAGTGAGAACTGATCATTCACAAACTTTGTTAGTGTTAGTATGTGGGTAAGAATGATAAGCACCTAGCATAAGGATCAGAATTTCAAATGATCCAGTACATTGGAAAAAAAAATAATAAATCATAAAACAAAATTTAATAAAGGCAAGAAAAAAGTGTTACATAAAGGAAGTGAAAATTAGATGGACAAACACAAAATGGAGAATAAAATGCCTGTGGAGAAGATCTGGATGTTGCTAAGACCCAGTACACAATGTTGCTATGAAAAGACAATTTGATTATGGAATGTGTAAATCTGCAAGTTGAGGAAAATAATTATTCTAGTACCTTACAATAATGAGTACTCAGCTGGAATACTACACTCTATTTAGCACACCACTTTCAGAAATGCACAGATGTATTATCAGGAGTCCAGGGCAGTAGAATTATATTGATCAGAGCTCAAGAAATCATGCAATAGAGGGAAAGTTTGGAGAATTATATTTTTTTATTCTAGAGAAGCTTGAATTTCAGAAGGCTGTTTCAAAGGGTGAGAAACTGTTCTCTGCACTCACAAGGAATAGCACAAGGAATAATTACTTTGACCTGCAACAAAAGATATTTTGGTTCCTAATTAGGAAAAGGTTCTAAAGACAAGGAGAGTTAAACACTGGATCAGTGTACCAGAAGAGTTTTGTAGCATCTCTATCCAAGGAGGTGTTTAATATCAGGTTATACAAACATCTATCAAGGATAATCAAGATATCCTTGATACTGCTTCCAGAGAGGAAGAGTAAAAGCACCATGAGTCCCCTTCTAGCATCTACTGGTACAATTTTTAACAGGTCTAATCATGACACCATTAAAATTCTTGCAGGAAAACCCTGAAAGGGAAGAGGCATACACCTCTATGGCATACACCATACAGCTCTTTTCCATTTTTACTCACTGTGATTTTCAACCTTACCTTATTGTGCTCACACACGATTTTAGTACAATGAATGTCTATGAATGCACAGAACAACAAAACTATTCTATATCAGGGTGGGATAAACTATATAAAAACCAGTAATTCTTCTATATGAAAAAAGGGATTCTCTCATATAACACATGAACGTATGGGAAGAAACAAAGAGATCTCCTTCACAATTTCAGTGTAGTATGTAACACCATCTGCATGCACCTCTCTTCCTAGAAAATCCTGGAATGAGCTCAGGAAGTATAAACTGGTACAACCAGTGGTAGAAGACCTACAGATGTGGTGGTGGTGGTGGTGATGGCTGTAAAAGTGAGGAGAACAGACAAAAAAATATTTCTGGTGTGGGTATGATCAAGTTTGTTATCCATATTGACATAATTTGAGGAAGCTACTTGTATGCACCTCCTAAAAGGTAACTTATATAACTTGCAGTCATTGGAAGAAGAATTCTTCCAGTAGTTTCCAAGCTACTGGAAATATTATGATAGTTTCTGGCTACAGCAAATTGTCCTTCTATTGACTGTAATGGAGCTGTGCCACATAACAGTTGCTGAGACTGACATTAGGACTGGCTAAAGATATAATGCCTTTAGACTTAATGTAATTTCTACTTACAGTTGTTTATCTTTGCATACAATCTAAAAATACAAACATTTATCTATTTATGTTTTCTAAATCAAGTCACTTTGTGCTTTTACTGGGCTCCCTTAATACTTTTGCCAAGACCAAATAGAGAATTAAATGGGTCAAAGAGCAACAGAAATAATGTAAAACTTCCTGCATAGATCTTTGGAATCTGAAAAGAAATGTCAGTTCCAATATTTGTAAAATGCCACAGGGCATGGTAACAAAAGTGAGTGACCTCAGAGTAAAACAAAACTCCTCCAGTACTTTTATTTTTTAAGATTCAGTTCTTTGCTGACAGAACATCTAAAAAGATATTCAGCTGGGCATTACATTCAAATATATGTCCATTTTGGAAAGGCTATCAGGAGAATTAGGAGTTCAAAGCAATCCTTCACAGGAGGAGAAAAAGTGTAAACTCCAGAAATCGCTAGTATACATATATTAAGATAGTGCATGGAACTTAACCGCACTATAAATTTAATTCTTTTTGGCTTTTTAACATGGAACTCACCTATTGTGGGGTATGCAGAAGAAGACATTTTGTAGGCTTTAGTAATTCTTCAATATTTTATATTACAGCAATTTAATTTTGGGATAAACTAAAACCGCATGGAGAAAAGGCAGTTTGAAATCAGCATTGAGGCAAGTTTTAGCTGTTTCAAGAGAAGGAATAGATAAAAATGGAACCACACAAACTACTGGCCCAATTCAATGACATTTTTTTGAGATCTGTACATTTCAAAGGGAGAAAATGACTCACTCACTGGTTTTTTGCCTGGCATCAGAAAAAAATTTAGAAATGCAAACTTCATTGCCTAAAATCTTGCTTGGATGGATTTATTTTAAAATTAATATCTGACCAAAATAAAATCCTCATATGTCATGTAGTAATTTTTCAAAGAAATCTGATTTCTTTGTTGGGAAAATAAATCCTTTGACATTTTCAGAAAGTTTTATATTAGGTAAATATAATTGTAGTTGATAAACAGTGCAAATGAAACTGCAGCAAGTCTTAGTTTTATAAAATGAGTTAGAAAAAGAAGTAAAATATCCCAAACAATACTTCTTTCCTCTCCAGAAGATCAGTTTTCATATTAAACATCTCAGAGTCACAGAGAACATTAAGTTAGAAAGGGGGGCTAAGATCATTGACAGCAGTATCTCAGTGCGACATTGGTTATTCGTTTATTTCTGAAAATAATTTCTTTGTGGAACTATAATGTCTAGGAAATTAAGCTCCCTGGAGCTGATCTGGAACTGACTGTTGGTTCAGCATCTAGTACAAGGGAAATTTTCTTGGGAACTTTGAATCCTCCTCTAGTGGCACCATTTTTCTTTACTATAGAGAAACGCTAGCCAGCCCTTGTAGACTAGAAGCCCAACTTGTGAGTAGACTTTGAAACCTAAGTGGGAGGAATCTTGCCTCCAGTACTAAATCGGGGTACCCCACTGGACTGAATAGATTTCACTTGTAGAGCTTCCCACTACTAAAAGGAGTCACCATCACAGCTGTGTTATATGAAAGTCTTGGTACTCACTAAATAGTAAAGTTATTATTCATTTTCTTTGACATTAGCAAGGGCTCTTAAAACACTTAGATTTCTTTGGCTATTTTTAGATAAAATGTCAATCCTTTAGCCTGTGATTAGAAAGCTTTCAAGCTAAAGGTATTATTTCCTTCTCTCCATTATGTGTATGAGACAGAACTCACAGCTGATGGAAATGAGAGGGAAGGAAGTTCTGGAAACAAATGTAATAATAGGATTTTTTTTTACCCTCATTCCAAAGATCAGTAGTAACCACAAAAGCCACACTGTAAAAGTATCAAGTAGAGTTCTAGTCCATATTTGCTGGTTTATGTAGATTTCTATGTCACATTTGTTCAGTGCACAAGTAAAAAGACAACCTAAGTGTCTACAAGCCCTGTAAAACTAGCCTCATGTCTAAAACCTCCTATAATAAAAGCACAGTGACTAAGTCATAACTGATAATTTTGCTGATAATGCACACATCAGAACACAGTTCTTTCAGATTGTAATAACTCTACATTTCTAACAACAGAAAATCTTGATTTGGTCAGTAAATGAAGCAGAAATCTTCAAGGACACATACATAATATGGATCAAGAAATGCCTTTTTCACACTTTAGACTGAGACTACATTAGCTGTGTAGACTGTTCCTTCATGGCATTAGTAATGGTATTGCTCCACCACAGCCCAGAAAAAGTACATGCTGAGGAGTGCCTATAATGAAGACCTTCAATGCAGAGGAGCGAGAAACCTCCTCCTGTACATCTTGAAGAAGGCAGCAAGTAATATAAGCATGAGTGGCCTGATATTAGTTCAGGCTGGGAATTTAGTGCAGGACCTCTCCTGCCACCTAACCCTCAAATAAGCAACCTGTATCACAGATGCTGTAATAAGGAGTAGGAAGGAACATGCATGATGGTCACAGTTTCTACTCTCTGGGTAGAAAACAAAGCAATGAGATGGCTTCATCCTTCATGCAACTACAGAAAGAAAGGGAGAGCAATAATCCAACTTGTGAATAGGTTCTATTCCTATTTAAAACTGGCTTTCATCTTACTGAAGTCCTTCAAAAGAGTGTTAATTTCCTTATCCAATAAAGTGATATTGAACAACAGAATTTTAATCTCAGAAGCTCCAGCTGGAGGAAGAAGCCATTACTGAGAACTCATCTTTATTTATGGTTTTGGTTGTTTGGTAGTGGGTTTTTATTCTAAAAATGACAATAATAATCCAGTACGGAAAAAAAATCTCTATAAATCAGATGCAAAATCTAGTACTGCCAGATCCTGTAATTATAACATGAGTCATATGTTTGTTCTTTTTGGTTTTTCTTCCTTAAAATCCCAGTTCTCTGAATCAGGTAATGATAGCATCTAAGATTTTGAAAGAAAGTAAGTCTCCAGGCCTCATTCTGCTCTATCAAAACATTCCAACATCTGGAAGGAATTGAGAACAACCAGAATGTTTTATTTTAAAAGATGCTTGGTGAGGGACAATGTCCAGCAAGACTGATCTGGGCAGATTCCTGGGGCTGAGGCAAGGCTGAGTCCATATCTGATATTTGTAGAAAGAAATCACAAAGGAGCTGTCTAATGCTAGATGAAACCTTAACACTGTATAAATGTTTCTGTGTTGCTGTCTAGTGTCCTATATATGAAGTGTCTTGTGCTTCTAGAGAGGAAAGACAGCAACCCTTACTTGTGGTGATGGTGGCATAACTTCAAACCTATACTCTATTAGCTTACAGGCTAGAAGATGAGATTTCCTTCACTTGTCTCTACTCCTTTTTCTTTCCATGTGTGTATGATGAAAGGAGGGAAGGGAAAAAGCAAATTCTAACCTGTATTAAGGTGCACTATGCTGAACAGCTTCAGAAGCATCCCCCTTGCCATATTAAACTGGATTAGTCTGATGGATTGGTTTTGTGGTTTGTTGTACCCAGTTTTATATGGACAATTTTCAAAAAGTTGCTACGCTGTTTATCCATACCAGAATAGAAAGGATAGATTTATAAGCCTTATAAAATCAGCATGTTGAAAAGGGCAACTTGATTAGCCAGTATGTAGTATGCCTTACACTTTGCAAACTAAACATACCAGCTGGAACTACTTAGCCTGCTAACAAATATTCATATGCCATGAAATTTCATAAACAATGAAAATGGTCATTTTTTCCCCTTTGGTTCAAAATGTAATCTACTTTTTAAAGTATATTTGCATTTTTAAGAGACTTGCAATGAGATAGAGAGCAACTGGAGTTAAAGCTACAGCTATAACATGTGAATAAGCAGCTGTCATGGTGTATTGTAATTCAGCACCAATCACAGTCTAAAAATAAAAGCCATAAATAAGGGGAAAAAAGCCCTAAACTCATAAAAGTTAATGCAGAGTTTCTTAAAGGAACCTGAGGGAGTAAGAATATATTTTCTTCTTCAGAAGGCAAGGGAAAAACAGGGACAATGATTACACCCTACTCTCTCCGGGCATGTCTAGACAGATGGTTACAGACAGGTCTGAGCCCCTCTGCCTCAGCAAGGTCCTACTCTGCTCCAGGAGTTTTTTGAGGAGAACGAAAGATACATTACTGGGTGAGCATTATTTTCAAAAACATCAGGGATCTGCTTGAGCATGACCCACTCACACAGACAGAATTTAACACACTATACCACAAAGCTCTTTTGAGTAAGGGGGAACATTCATTTGTTTCTGATTAAAAATATTTTGCTTAGTAACAATGATCTGGTGACTCCTGGCCACTTTGGAATCCAAAAAGTTTCTTTTATGACATTAAGTCACCAGCAAAAAAATGACACCCGAGGTGCTTTCTTGCTCTCCGTCTGCTGCTGGCAAGTGGCATTACTGCAGATTGCTTTGGAGAGGGCTGTTACCCTGGTGTCAGCTCAGCAGTATGCTAATAGGGCACTTGAAAGTGAGTAATACACTTCGTCCACTCTCCCTGGTTATCAGCTCCCCATCTTCCCAATCATTACCAACAGCTTTAAGGGCTCGGGTAAAAGAATAAAACAAATGGTCACTCAGCTGTGGGTCCCACATCAGTTCATAACATGTGGAATGACCCTAGTGAAACAGAGAGCAAGAGAGCTTGTAATTCCATGTAACTCACAGCTACGTCACAATTAATACCGTATAATACAGATCCATTGTTCATCTCCAGAAGTCATTTTATTCCCCAAAGAATTCTTTCTCTCTCTTGCTCTCTTTTCTTCTCTTTTTTTTTTTTTTTTTTCCCCCTAAAGAGAAAAGTCTTATGGAAAGCAAAAGAGGTCTATGAAAATTGCACCACTTTTAAATTGCTCATCAGTGGCAGCCCAAATATATTTAAATTACAGTTCAGCACAGCATGCAGAAGGATACATCCTGCTTTATACATTTCTTGCTCACTTCTATTCCCTTCCTACCTCCTGTTCAACCCTCAAATAGAAATTCTGTAGAGTAAATACAAAATGTAAATAAGTCCAGTAAGCAATGGCCTAAGCCTTACCACTGACAGTTCCTCAGAGCAAAACTGATTTTCAGTGGTTCATTATCAACATCCTTGAAGTGCCTTAGTGCTCTCAGGTGCAACAAGTAAGTGACCCCAACAACACCAAGGTCATTGACCTGAGCAGCTGTCTTCTGCTCTGTGTAATTCCCCTCTTCCGTATGACCCCTTCCCCAAGAGAACAACAGAGGACTCAATGTTGAATTGCACCAATGCATACAAATACTTACTGTCATGCAGAAGACATGATCCTCTATAGGTATGTCTACACTTCGAGGTGAAAAGATGGCTCAGAAGTGGATGTAAGAATGCCAATCCCCATGACCTCAAAGCTTTCCATCCACCCTGGTATTTATAGCTCAAATGTCCACATTATACATGGAAAAAGCTGTACTTCACATATCTGCTGATGCTGTGGGAATGTAACATGCTCTGCCCCACCACAACCTGGTCTATCTATATCATTTAAACAAGAGTTTGGATTCATGCAGAGGCTGGGAATGGGCTCAGGCTCCCCTCTCTCAGAAGAAATCATAAAATAACCTAATCCAGAGCTGTTAAGACCCCTGCAGGTAATCACTGTGGATGGAAGGCAGGTATGAGTTTGAGAATGGGCTCATACCTATACATTTTTGATAGTGTAGGCATACCCTTTCAGAACATGCCTGATTGGTTTACATAGCTATCCATTTAGTATTTTAACTGCTTCACAGAGGACATCGTTTGCCTATTCAGCCTCTCTCTTTGACAATGAATGGAAATTTACAGCATTCACAGAAAGGTGTAAGACAATCCACTGCAGAAACAAGTACACACACGTACACACACATGCACACACTTGGTAACAACCTGGAAATCTCCTTAGCTGTATATCAGTATTGATTGTGTTTTAGTTCCCAGCAGAGAGATGGTTTGCTCCTTCTTGTCGGTTGTGGAAGGTTTTTGGTTTTCTCCATGGGTAATTTCCTCCAAAGCGAGCACAAACAATTCAGCCAGAAGAGCTCCAGAGGCAGACAAGGAAAATAACCTGGTAGCTGAGAAGAGCTTATTGGCTTCCGCTGCTTATGAACAGCTCAACAGCATGGAGTCCTCCAGGTTGGTGTATCTCTATAATCTTGACCCACCTGGAGATCCATGGTGTCGAACCATGAACTTATGAAGACAGCACTGCCTCCAGTGGGTGGGGGAACTCCTCTTCATCCTCAGTGAGTTGAACAATCCAGGAATTGCTGAATCCTTTACCATTTCTTCTGTGACAGGCAAGTTCATTTGTTTCTTTCACTACCCCTTTTCCACCATAGCACAGTTTAATACGGATGGACAAGAGGTGATGCATGCCTTTCATTTCAGCATTTGATAAGTGGCAACCATTCTACACCCTCCATACTCAGTAGCTTCTGTATCAGTTAGAGTATCAAGGCAGAGACCCCCAGCAGAAATTACAAAATCTCTGATACCTTTCACATCCTAGCCATCTCTGAATAAGTCTGCTGGGTGACTGCTCTGTTTTGCAGGGATGGTGAAGGAAGTGAAAAATTATTATGAAAGGTATTCTTGACTGGCCAATAAAGTTTTATAAAAGAAGGAGGTTTCTAAGTATTTCTGAAAGATTGCCAGATGCTGGATTGTCTTTCCACCTGCTAAACAAGAGTCCTTCCAACCCCAAATCACAGAATCACAGAATTGTATAGGTTGGAAAAGACCTTGAAGATCATCCAGTCCAACCATCAACCCAACATTAACAATCACATGCTTATGTCCAAGGAAGATTAGATGTTACAGCAGAGTGATGATGATTTTCCAATATGATTTCCTACCATTGCCAAATATGCAAATACAATGTCATAAACTGCTCTTTGATTCCACTGACTCTGCACTTCACTTTTGTGTCCCTAATGAGACCTCTCTTACAACCTATGGCTATTATTTTCAAGCTTTCTGACTTACCCTTTTGTCTCCTATGGTTTGGTTTTGATGTATAAATAATAAATGGTCAGCATGACAGCTATAGGAGCTTTATGAAAAGTATTAAGAAATCTTCTTCCTGTGAAGGTTAAGATAAATTAATTTCACTTAAAGAGAAAATTTCAGCTGTTTGACATTAATTAGCTTAGCTTTACAAAACCCCTGCAAGGTATTATATGAATTTTACAACATGCTATGCATTTTACAGTTGGGTATGCTGAGGTCCACAGAAAGACTAAATGCCACATTACTATTTTATGCAAACAGCTGACCAATGTGTTGATTAGATTGTGTGGTGATACACTCTTGGCAAGAGTCCTTAGCTTACTCCACCGGGGAGTGATAGCAGAACATTTTGAACAAATAGGCATCTATTTTGGAACTCATCTGTCCTACTGATTTGCAGCCTACGTTTCTTAATTTTTCAGTGCCTGTGCAAAGGCAATCCGTTTAAGCTGTGCTTATTTTTTTTATCTTTTTTTTCTTTTTTTTTAATGAGTGAAAGATAATGCAGAAAAAGGAAAAAAAACATCCCCAGTGATAATTGCTGGAGACTTCATGACTCACAGATATCTTCTGAGGTTATGGATACATTAGTAGAGAGGCAAACCTTGAGGAGTAGGCTTAGGATAAATTGTGCAGATGTACACAAACAAGTTGACTACACATAGAAAATCAGGCACTAGAAAGCCCCGATACCTGTAGATTGGCAGGTAGGCTGGTCATTCAATTTTCTGTGACCTGAATAATCTTTTTTTAATTTGGGGGGAGAAGAAAGCAGTAATTATTCACTATTGCTATATAATAGCAACACATGACAACATTTTCTGGTGGGTAGAGGAGATGTAGAGACTAGATTCTTCATGCATGCCCCACCAACCTGTCACAGGACAGAAGCACACACAGTCAGCTCACTGTAAAAGCCTGGATAGCTCAGGAAAATCTTAAGAGGAAACCTTGCAGCCATTTAGGCTACTGTTCAAAAGCATAGTAAAAATTACTTTCTAATCCTCTCTTTTTGTAGAACTGTAGAAAAGGATGTTACGTTATCATTACAAGAAAACAGAATCTAACATTTAGTATTGATACATATGATACGTATTTCTAAAAATATATAAAGAAATGTCAGTGACAATTCAGTTTGGAAAAGTACACTGTATCAAGAAAGTACTACTTAAAGCAAAGAAATTATTGCTACATCTTGCAGTGCATCCCTATAAAGATGTCTCACACGGGTGTCTTTTGATTTGAAGAAATTTCTGGTTTCTACAACAGATGTGTTTGGTGTTTATTTTCTTCTGCAATATATTTCAATGAATATTGTCCCAGAGTCAAAAGATATGAGCTAAAATAGAGGGTTTTTAGGGGTGTGTATCTGCTCTTGCCACTTCCTCTTCATTTGAAATTACAAGGCTGTTTGTGCCATTAACTTTAGTTGCAGCAGAGATGCTAATGATGTCACGGCAGGGGCAAATAATGAATATAAGCAGAAAGAACAAATGATCTCTTATTCCTTGCTTTCATGCACTTGCCAACAGTCATTTCAAGCAAACATATGCACAGTAATTCAAATTATGTTGATGACTTATACTCAGTTTATATAGCGAGTAGTACATTACTTCCTGAGTTGCTGTATGGAAATGTATGGGATTCTTGCTTACTAAGACATTATTCTTCAAGTAGCCCAATTGGAATATATGGACTGCTGCTGAGTAAACCCACAGAAACATGTGAGTCTGATGGGAAGAATATCTCTTCTCAGAATGAAAAAGTGTGTCAAAATCTAACTGTAAGGAAAAAAATAAATAAAAGACACATTATCTGACAGATCCACTAAATTCCTGAAAGTTTCCTACAAGGCATCAGCAGCCCTTTGATCACTTTACTGTGTAATGGCACTGTAGATTTATTGTTCTCTGTTTCATTTCCAACAGGTATGAATCTGAACAAAGTTTTACTAAAACAATTGGCATGAGAAAATTTTAAAGAATAGGGATATGGAGCTGCCATCAGATACTAGGGAAGGTGAAAAACAGAGTAAGATTAAATTTGTAGTCCTACCTTCCAATGCTCATTTTCACTTACCTCTCCTGCCTCTTTCACTGCTCTTGTAGGACTGTAAACCTATGCTTCAAAAATGCTACAGTGATGACTGGCAGCAAGATACTGTAGTACTGTGAAAAGGTAATTGATGTTGCATTCAGTTACTCTCCCTTATGATATTATCACTATAACAGTAAATTTCAGTGCACCACCAGAGCAAGTTTCTTAAGAACTTCCTGACTGTCAACAACAGAGCAGACTGATAGATGTGCCAATAAAGAGCTTGCAATGTTCTTTCATGGGAATGGGATACAGAAAATATTTAGATTTGTTTCTGTTTGTGTCAAACATCCTGGCTGGGGATCTGCTCCAAGATTTCTTTAGTATACCTAATTATACATAGTAACTGCTGGCCAAATGTTCACTGTCCATCTCCACTATTACCCAGAATTTGCTGCTATGGAGAAGGGGACAAAGCTCCTTTGCAGATCTCAAAAGATAACCTAGTCGCTGTGATTTCCTTTCTCCTCAGAAGGCGAAGAAGAGTTTTAAGAGAGTCTATTCCTTCCAAAACCCATGAATTCTGTTAGTGGTTTTTGGTCTGGAGTACAGAGTTCAGATTTACCATTATGATGTTACAAAATATTATTGTCTGCAAAATACTAGGCCTCAGCTGTATGTTATTGCAAAGTCTTTCAGTGATTGATTTGAAGTTATGTGAAAGACATTCCTCAAAGTAGATTTTCTTTTATTCTTCACTTGTTCCTTTAAATGGTTCTGGTTTTGGGTCTTTCTCTTTTAATATTACAAGGGCTGGATAAAACTGCCTCCAGAGACCACTGGTATCACCAGCAGTTAATTACCAGCAATTGTGTTTGACTCGGAAGTCTCTTCTCTCAAATGATTATGAGCTGGATTAAAGGAGATCGAGAACTGCTACTCTAATATGACTTGGGTAATTAAATTCCAATATTTAAAATTCTACCTAGCATTGCAGTGGGATACCATACTCTATTTCCTATGCTTTGATAATGTGTAATTCTGCTAAATACTCTGAACCAGCTGATGTTTCAACCCAGAAGTGTACTGAATATGATGCAGTTGGGAGTTTTGTGTACTGAAGTCCAATCAATTGGTAGATATTTTATTACCCCCTTAAGGTGACAGATAACATGAAAATGTAAACCATTTCCAGTAGCATCTGACTAAACATAATGGAGAATCTAACATGATTTTTGGAACTGTTGAGCTCTAACAGCTCCAGCTGAAGGCTATGAAAGCAAGAGATTCCCAAAATCTCATAAAATCAGCCTCATAGGCCTCCCTAAAATGCTAATGAAGGCTTTCTTGTAGTTACTGCTAGTAACATGAGGGAATGCAACACAGACAAGATGAAAGCTCTGGTTAGATAGTCATTTTTATAATCACCACAGAGGTGAAAGTTCCTGGGTAGAAGTTACACATATAAAATGAAAGATCTGCCAAGTCAAGGCTTTTCCTGACTATCTAATGTTACTAGTCAAAGGGACATGTCACAGAAATTGATTAGCATTTGTTTAAAATTTTTACCAGGGTGGAACCTTGGCTGAGTGAACTCCAGTAAAAAATTTCCACTAATTTCTATGGAGAACTTGATCAGGACAGATACTTGTTTTATAAAGATACAGCCCTCTCACAAGATTAAAAAAGTCCCTTATCTCTTAGAAGAGCTCTGGGAGTGTGTTTCTGCTGGTTCATTTTAATTTGGAGTAAAATGTTGTCTAATACTTCCTGTTCACAAAGGCATAAGCTGAAGTTTTGTGATGACCAGAAGCAAAAGAAGATCGACTTTGACCTCTGTGGAAACAAGATCTCACCCATGACAGCTGCTTGTGACCTGAGATTTCTACCTAATAGGCAAAGTCAGGCAGAATTTATTTGATGTGAACTGTGTACTGTGTACTACTGAACTAATGAATAGTTGCTGATGGATATTGTATCTAGAGGGCATTTCACTCTGCTGAGTCATATAGTTTTTGCAGTGTGTCAAAAATGAAATTATTCTTCTAAGGGCCAGCATTTTTCTGAAGACAAACAAAGACCAACATGCAGCTAAAATCTTTTTAAGGGACAGCACAATCCATCATTTCACTCATGATTTTGACATTATCCGATATCTTAGCAACTGACCATGCAAACTGCCTGTCCCCAAATACTGTCACATGCCCTCTTCCATCAAACAGTTATAACCAACATGGAAATGATGAATGGTTTACTACAATTGTTTTAATTGTCTATAAAATCAAGCTGCTATGTGGCAACACTGTGGCAGAAACCAAGAGAAAAGAGAGGTCTCAAATAATTTAATCCACACTGGGCTGTGTAATTAAAAACATCATCATTGTGAAACAACTGGTCATCAGATGTATCCATAAAAGGAGAGAAGAGAATTGGATCCTGAAGAGTTTTACATAGGGCAGTATTCTAAAACATTAGCAGCCTGATAGTTATCCACAGGAAAATCAGAGGCTTCAGCCCCTAGAGGAATTTATCTGCTACCTGTTTGCACAGAGACAATCCTACTCCGGCCCATGGGTGGTCATTTCCTTTAGGGACTTAAATCAGAAAACTCTTTGAAAAAAATTCCTACCAGCTGTATCATTGCATATTGGAAACAAATAATCTGCTGGGGGTCAGCTACAAAAACTTGTCTCTTTGATGAGTTTAGCTTCTGCTGTGAGAAACACGGGATATTTAATCTTAATCAAGTGGGACAAGGAACACCCTGGTGTCTCTGGCATTTTCAAGAGAGATTATCTTTCACATTAAGATTTTTAACTCCTTGCCAGCTCACTCTGCACTGTGCTAGTCATTCGCTTAATGCCAGAGAATGAATGAACTATGTACCAAAAAATCTCAAGCACAGCACAAGCCATTTTGTGCACTAAAAGGCTGAACTTCAAAATTGAGATAGCCACATCGTATTTTAAAAAACTGCACTCTATACATTACACTATCAAAAACTTTGGCCTGGCAGAAGTAGTCCTTTTTCATAATACAGTTATAGAAATAGTGTGTTTCATAACTGTGTTTTAGATGGGACATCAATCCTCACATGTAGAGGACAATTTTTCACAGGCACATAACGGTGGTCTCAGAACAACCAGGTTTTTCACAAAGGTTCTGATCTATTAAGTATTCAACACCATCTTGTATAGAAAGACATGATCTTGCCTGAAGAGCAAGTGGCTTTAACAGTAGGATTTTGATTAATGGCTTTGGAATTTTGTTTATTATGCTACTTTTGCTTTTGTTTGTTTGTTTGCTTGCTTGTTTAACTGGGCAAACAGTCATGCCAGAAATAAATTAGTTAGAGTGAGAGGAAGGTAAGACAGCACCTATCCCTCTCTTGTGTCACAGCCTTGTGATTCTGCTGTAATGCCAAGCTCAGGAAATTAGGTTAATTTTCAGGGAGGCGTGCTGCTTTACCAGTGTCTGAAAGCTCCTAATTTCTATAAGTCTGCTATGCATCATTCATGACAGGTGGCAAAGAACACTTATTAAAGCAGAAAGAACAATCCAAGGGGCAGCCGTCCTACCCAGTAAAAATCATATGCTGCTTACTACAGAATACGTTAAATTAAAAATGGATATGTAGAACATGATGATCTTTTTTCTCATTAATGTTACTGACCAAACTAAACAGAAAATTAGACATTTATCTAAAGGGAAAGTGGCTCTTTCAAAACAGATATATCTCCAGCAGGATGTTCTCATTTAAAGATGGTCTTGTTTGGAGACTTAATTGGAAAACCAACTTTGGTTTGGTATGTTTTCTTTTGGTTTTCCTTTCCTTTTGTAATCATTTTGTCTAAAAGCTAAAAGACAGGCAGGCAGAGAAATGTCATAGTTAAAGGATAAACTGAATAAAATGGAGAAAACAAAATTACATTAAAGGGCTGTGATGTGTTGCAGGACAAAAAGAAAAAAAAACACCAACAATGGAACAAAAACCTGGAAGATGAGCTATTTATTACTTTTTGCTTTCAGAAAATGATGATTCTTCTTCCTACCAGTTGAAACATAGTTTTAGAAGAACTGATTTTTCCCAGTTAAATGGAGGGAAACCTGATTTCCTCTCTGACTACTGAAGCTCCCAAGAAAAATATCATATTTTTGGAACAGACTGCTGTGCATATCAGAGGTAACTGGGTAGAACAGCTTGGTAGAGTACAGGATATCACCGAGAAATTCAGAATGCAACTCATCTCAGTGTGCACCAACATAAAAGCCAAAGCAGATGTTCATTGCTTCTGCCACTGTCATGTTAATTCCCAAAACTGCATCGCAGTTAAGCACTACCATGAAATATTTTGCATCTTATCAGAAAGCAGGTAATCGACAGCAAGCTACCTCATGGTAATATTCTAGAGCAAGAGACTCTTTAAAGGTATTTCAATTATTTTTGCTCTAGTGGGGCTTTTTGCTCTCCCAGACTTTAAGTAATTTTCTAGACTTTTTGTTTTATTAAACAGCAGGATAACATATCACACAGAAGCACTATTTACCAGCTGTCAGGTAATTTTGCAACATACCACAAAGCTATTCTCCTCAGTAGAGGGCTTTCTGTAAATCTATGTAGGTATATATATTGTCCACGGACCCCAGTTATCTTGTGAACTGTTTTCCTTCTGCAATCAAAAGACCAAACTACTTCCTAAATAGTTTCAGGGTAAACTGGAAGACTTGTTCCCACTATTCATGGATAAAAGGATGTTAGCTGCAAGCAATCATGGATGACAAAAAGATTTTTATTCAAACATTAACATTAACAAGGAAAATTCTCCTTCTGAAGAACACCACTAAGTGACCAGCAAGCAGGGCTTTAAGATTAATCTTTTTACTTCTCCTAAGCCTTCCAGGAGCATCTTCAGTAAAACTTGAAGAAAATCCATCCACATACGCAGAAGAAAAATGAGAAGAGAAAAGGAGAAAGAAAGAACAAGGAGCTAGGGTTTCCTTGTGTGGTTTTTTTGTTTGTTTTGCTTTTAAATCTACTTATAAACACACAGAAAAATTATCTTTTACTGTAGAGAACATGAAGATTACAAAGGATAAAAACATAAAGACTAAAACTGTGTTCTCTTTTATTTCCAGAGCAGCCTGAGCTTTGAGAAGAATTTCTTTCCCATCTACATCTGAAGGATGCTTCTCTTGACCCCAGGGGACTGTGGCTGAGGAGAAATCACCCTCTGCCAGCTCTGCTGCAGCACATTCTGAACAGTCAGAGCATTGATCTAAGCAGGCTAACATAGAGACACTCGCAGAGGCAGCATTAGGTGGGTATAATACATCTGGGCAGCCCAGAGAGCTTGGAAATACCCTGGACTCGAAAGCTCTGCTAAGGTAATATGGCACGAATGGAGCTGACACACGTATGCTCCCACTTCTGTTCCAAGCACTGGCTGCTCTTCAGGGCTCATTATGAAGTGCTTAATGTAGGAGAACTTTGAAGTCCCTTTGGTTTGCAATTACTATTCTGTCTAATTTAATGTTCATTATATTATTGCAGTTGTGGCCACTGCTTGTAGGTTGTTCTCTGCACGTGTAAGGGTGGTGGGAGAAGGCAGGAAAAGGTTGTTCACCTGGCATCAGATGCCACTGAAATCATTGCTGTTACTGGTAGCTGACAGTGTGACGGAGACAGATTGCTTTTACCCTCTTCTTGTATCCAGATATTTCTAAAAGAAATACAAATGCAAGTACTCTGACAGAAACTGCCACAGCAGCATGACTTCTGCTGTACAAATGCTGGAGGGAGCCTGCTCCAAGCGCTGCAGAGATTAGTAATGTGAACGGGTTTGAGGCTGGACTCTCTTTGCCAGCATCTACCTGTGGGTATGATGGAAGGGCATGGTGTAATGTACCCAGCTGGTGCAGCTTTACTGGAAACCAAGATATAAATTATCCTGTGATAGGTCTGTTTCAGTCACCCTGTGTGACAGGAGCTGGAATACTGAAACCCTCAATGCAGGTAGAAAAAAGGAGAGCCAAAAAAAAGAAAATTGAGTTTGTATTGTACTTTCAAGAGTGTACATTAAAAGTAAAATAAAAACCAAGTTCCAAATTTGTGAACCAAATCCTAGCTACTTCAGTTGGGTTTAGGATTCCCTCTGTGACACTGATTGCTTACAAAGGATTGGAGGAAAGAATTGTGCCATCTCATTCACTATGCAAAATCACTACAGGTGAACGTACATCTATAGGGAATAAGATGTGAGGTAGGAAAGTGGAGAAGAGAAAGCAGAGGCAGGGAAAAGGTGGAAAAATCCCTGTGTGTGAGTGTAAAAGAAACCTCCTGAGAAATGAAAAAGCAGAATGGAAAAGAAACATAAAACATAAATGTAACCAAAAAAAATTAAAAAGAGGAAAAAAAAAGACAAATGCTAGTAAATTAGGTAACTTATATGACCTCCTTGTGAACCCCAAAATGTAGGCTAGTTTAAAGAAAAATGGGGTAGGGAGGAAGACAGCTGAAGAAGGAACGACTGACAGCTAAACAGAGTTTAAGAGGTAAATCAGAGTTTGGCCCCCAAGCACTGGGATGATTCCATCCCTAATCTAGTTATCTAAAAAAATGAGCATGTTTTGCTAACATCATTCATTTCCCACTCAAGTGGTTTGCCTGTGTTTTGTTGGAGTGATATAGTAGCTATCTCAAACTGTGTCTTCTTAACCCATTCCTTCACCTTTAAATTACATTCTCTATGGACAGATATTGGGAAGCATTTTGATGTTTTTATTTCTTTTCACATACATTTTTGCATACAATAAAAATAAGAAAGGTGTCGGTTACTCATTTTAGCTCAGAATGAAGAGGCATAATTAACAGGTTTGGAATCATATTTAAAAAATAATATAAGCTAGATAACTTCTGCAGAGGTATAATTTTTTATATATATGTATGGGTGACCTCCTCCAGATCCTACAATGATTTTCTTTCAGCTCCAAACAGAAAATAGATTTTGAGACTGAGTTATTTCCTGAAGAAACAGAGTTGATTGTTTCAGGCTCTCTCCCTTCCATCTTGCTCCCACCTGCTATTCCAGAGCCAGTGAGATAGTAGAAACTGTAAAACAGCAATGTCATTAATAGGATTTTATCCTCCCCACTCCATGGGGATGCCTTTGGCTTTTGTCTAGGCAAAAAAGTGTTGTCTCAGCATTATTCTCTCCAGCTCTATGGTCTGTCCTCTCTATCTTTTGCAATGGCATGTGTTCCTGCTCGTATTGGTGTAAGCCCTCAATTCCTTTTTATTTAGTCCCATTTCTCCCCTAACTTGGTCAAAATCCCACTTTGCAGCACTCTCAGATCCCTCCACACCTCAAGTGCTTCTTGTACGTTCATGCCTGCACCAAAGTGGGCATATCCCACAGTCTGCCAAACGGCTGCCTACCCACATGCTCCTACCAGCTTTAGTGCAAGTGATGGTTTGTCAGACTGCTCTGTTTTCTCCTGTATTCAGTGATATCTCTGTCCAAAATACATCACCCGCAGGAACCCCATTGCAGAATGTTGCTTGAGCATGTTGTTTAAATTTAGTAGCATACAAGCAGGTGTCTATACATGATAGTGCTCATGTGGAAAGGGAAAACCTATTGAAAGAAAATAACAACCCCAAAACACTGCCCCCTACTACAAGTGTCCATCTGGTGAAAGAAACTGAACCAGGTGACAATTTGAAGAAAATTAACCTGCAATGCAATTGCCTGGTAGTCAAAGCCCTGATATAGTTAAGCAACCACAAACTGTGACAATACTTCATCCTACACAAGTACTTATGATATTTATAGAAAGGCACCCTACAAGACTTTCAACAGGAAAAGTTGGAGCAATGGTTATTTACAACAAACTCGTACATACCCACTTTACCCAAACACATAGACAGTCTTACAGAAGGCACAAAAACAATATTTCTGTTCAGTTAAACATGCAAAAGTGTTTTCAGGTTCAGAAAGTGTATTTGTAGAAAATTAATGGAGTCTGTGGCAAGAAATTCTCATAGTAGCCTATTCATAAAGAAAAATAGAAAAAATTACCTATTGTATAGGAAATTGCAAGATATTTCAAATATAAATGGATCCAGTCAAATAAAATAGGTACTTGTGCTGGTTTTGGCTGGGACAGAGTTAATTTTCTTCACAGTAGCTAGTATGGGGCTATATTTTGGATTTATGCTGAATACAGTGTAAAAAATGCAGAGATGTTTTCGTTACTGCTGAACAGCACTTACACAGCTCAAGGCCTTTTCTGTTTCTCATACCACCCCACCAGCAAGCAGGCTGGGGGTGCACAAGGAGTTGGGAGGGAACACAGCTGGGACAGCTGACCCCAACTGACGACAGAGATATTCCAGACCATATGACGTCATGCTCAGCCTATAAAGCTGGGAGAAGAAGAAGGAAGAGGGGGACATTCAGAGTGACGGCATTTGTCTTCCCAGGTAACCGTCTGAGCAATGGAGCCCTGCTTTCCTGGAGATGGCTGAACACCTGCCTGCCGATGGGAAGTGGTGAATGAATTCCTTGTTTGGCTTTGCTTGTGCGTGCAGCTTTTGCTTTACCTATTAAACTGTCTTTATCTCAACCCATGAGTTTTCTCACTTTTTCTGATTCTCTCCCCCATCCTGCTGGGGGGAAGTGAGCGAGTGGCTGTGTGGTGCTTAGTTTCCCACTGGGGTTAACCGTGACACTATTTTACTCAAAAAAAATAACAAGCTTTTGGGTCACAGTCTTATAATTTCATGGGCTAAATCACAGTAGCAACAAATATATTTTCATAAAATTACCGTTATCTCATAATGCATAGATGTTCTTATCCTCGTCTTCTTTGCCTCCACTAATTCGCTCTGGCACTGTATTGGGTTTCTCCACATATACCTTGCACACTGCTGAGTTGGCACTGTCATCTCTCAAAACAATATTAAGCAAAAAAGGTCAGCAATTTAAAAATTTTTTTTTAAAAACAAAAGAAATTAAGACCAAATAGTTCAATAAGCTCTCCAAAAATTGAAAAATGCACTGTTTTGAACTTCTAATGAAGAATTGTTTTTTAAATTGAGGCAGATATTTTCTACTAGAATTTTTAGCTACTAGAAATTCAAATATTTTACTGATAATTCTTTAATAAGTATATTAGAGTAATAACTTTCTTGAGTTTCTGTATTTTTTTTGCATTCATTTTTAAAAATACAAATAAATGGCAGTGATTGGCAGTTTGAGCTGTTTATCTTTTATCTTCCTCTCTTATTAGGTGTTTTCTAGTGCTTATACATAGGAAATTACTATATCTGAAAAAAGATAAAGCCCCTCTGCTCTAGAATACATCCAGTAGAAACAGTAGTAATTCTATAATATGTATACTAATAAGGAGTTTAATGCATAAAGAAACATTATAATGACTGAAAATGAAAGAGGTAGACTGTTTGAAAAAAAGTGTCTGAAATGGGAAGCTCCTTGCAACTGTGGTGTTGGGTCAGAGTCTTAAAAATTAATTAGAGAGTATAAAGAGAAAGGGACAAAAAATTACCTAAAATGGTAACACTTAGTCCTAAATCTGGACATTCAGTAGAGGTAAGCATAGCTGAAATCTTCCTCTTCAATTCCATGTAGACAGTGAAAACACATCTCAGGTGAGAAATAGGTACATGAAACAGACCTGACAAATTTTTTTGACTCCCGTTGCAGCCATAATCTTTCAGTTTAGACTGGTCCATTCAGGACAATTACCGAGTCAATGACATGTTAATCTAAAGCAACACTGTGACACTTCATTGAAGTACCAAAATAAGATCATTTTGGTCACAAACTACCTATTGTAAAACATGGCGTGAACATTTTGTCTTCCAAGACTAACTATGTACTAAAAAACATTATGATTAATGGGACTGGGGGACAAAACTTCAGCAGCGAAGTGCAGTGACACTGATGCATAACTAACCTAACCAGTTTGTTCATTACTAGCTTTTACAGTGAGCTAAAACTGAATACTAGTAGATTTTCTCATGCTTGTACATGTACACTTTACATTCTGCATTTTCTAAAAATAATAATCCCTGTGTCATGTCATTAGCAGCCCTCCTCTGAGGAGTTACAACACACAGGCAGGAAATCTGAGCTGGATCACTCCCTCACTGTTTGGAGACAGTAGCTGTTCATGCAAAGAGAGCTCCTCATTCCCAGTTAAGGAGTCCAATTCTGCAGTCCTCACTTAAACAAACCACTGTTACTCACACAAATCTCCTACCTACAGCCGAGGAACTGCTTGTGAGAGTGACAGTTTCAAAACTCTGTCAACAAGAGAAAAACACCCACTCTACCTCAGGCTAAGGACACTGAGGCTGCTTTAAAGACTGCAGCTACTCAAAAAGTATAACCCGAAGCACTTTGCTATTTACATAGCATAGGGAGAATAAGCCTTCCCAGTAATTCCTGAGCTATATTGTAAATGTTGCTACAGTTACCAGCAAATGCAACTTCTAAATAACATGCCCAGGTATACTGTGCTGGCTGTGTAAATAGCAGGTCTAAAAATTATAGCTGTTGCTAATATAAAGATCAGTTATTGTTTTACACATAGGTTTTAAAATTTAAAAAATCTTTATCCTAAAGATTTTTTTTTTTCCTTTTCTTTGCCTAGAACATAAGTCAATATGAAGATCTACTCTCAATGAAGGTTCTTAGCAGAGAAAGAGCCAGCATTCAGGCAGCAACCATCTTTACATCTTTCTGCTCCAGGTATTTTTTTACTGCTCTCTTGAAATCTGAAACTCCCAATGACACACTGTTGAAACCCTTCTCTTATCAAAAACTTTATATTATGGAATTGCTGGGGAGAAATTTGTGGGGTTTTTTAACTGATAAGCAAATTCATGAAAGGTATCTTTAAAAATTCAGTACTGGAGTATTTTGGCCCCTCATATGATTTGTTGTTAATGTCTGAACTTGACGCAGATTAAGGAAGCAGTTTACATTGAGAGTGCACTGCATGGAGGTCTCACCACAGTTTATCCTGCCTTTTGATGTGGCTGAGTTCATTTCCTCTCAGTCCAACCTCAGCATGGACATTAAGAGCTCCTATGTAGCCCCCATCTCTCTCCTACTGCTTTACAATAAAGATACCACAAGAATAAAATTATATTTTACTTGAAAAATATGAAGACCCATAAACATTATATGTGAGTACAGTGAGGAGATTTATAAAGTGGATAGACGGTATTTATTTCAGATCAAGCTCGGCATCAGTCAGGAGCTGGAAAATAAAAACAGCTTGTGACAGGCAATAACCTGTTCCAACGGTACAACGGACCTCGTAATCAAGCTGCAATCACTCTTCTGATCTCCTGCGGTCTTGTTTCTTTCTTTTCCTTCTTGAGGAACTGGCACTTCCAATCTATTCTAATTTTCCTGATTCTAGGCTTTGATTTATACTGTTCTGGCTATTGTACATCCTGTCAGAGGAAGGAGGAGTTAAGGATTCGAGGTGGAGGGAGAGGCAGCACTGACAGGAGGGTGAGTAAGAACAGAGAATAATACCAGAGATTAAGTGATTCTGATGGGTGACGTTTTAGTCTGTCTTGTTCTGTAATTATACATAACATTTTTCCTTCAGTCCTGACTGACGTGAACAAATACGAAAAAAGCTCCATGTAAAATGATGGTCCAATAATAAGAGCATGGTGTTGAATTCAGAGTTGGGACATCTGGGTTCTGGTCCCCTTGGCATCAACATGAGACTACACAGAAGCCGTTTATTCTTCCTTCTGCCTTTGTTTACTCTGATGCAGAGAAATGGATTTTTTTAAACTCTGCTTTTCTAACAAAGTGTACCATAGGAAGGGCAGACTCTTTAGAAGTGACATCTCAAATAGAATTGCTTTAACCATGCTAGCTGAGACACTTCTCTGTCTATTCAGAGGTGCCTCGTGCTCTGTGTGTATCCCACACTCTTTTTGGTCATTCTTCTATGAGTCTGAGACATTTCTGAAGCATAAGAATCTCCATGTAAGCAGAGATCACCAAAGCCCGTACCCAAGAGTACAGTAATTATACATGCTGACATATAGTAATTATATTTCATGCTTCAAGGGAAAATCATGCACTTTGTTCAGCAATCACCACTATTTTCTTAAGTGGAAGGATACCTCTTTGAACTCTGGCTTGGTAATCAATGTAAAACTAGGCACATAAGAACTGATACCACTAGTAATTTTGATCATAAAAGGCATAACAATTAGTATACCTGGAGGTGATGCTTATTTCCATGTGACTGACCAATGCTTCTTAAAAAATGCATTACATTCCTTGGTTCAGGTTCTGCCCATAGTCTGACACCTAACAGCATGAAAGTCACTGAGTAAAATATCCCTTGAAAACATTTTCAAATGAGTTGTCCTGTATTTTCAGCAAGTGTGAACAGGTTGTATGTGTGGGAGAAGAGATGTTAAGAAATGTGGGTGAGAGAGATCATGAAAGATTTTGCAGTCTTTGCTCAGGCTGGACACCATTTCATTCTGTTATGACCTGGGGACCGTTACTCACAGTATATAGCAGTTGATACAGCAAACATTTCTGGGGCATTTCTTCAAAGGTGATGTACTACTCAAAGTGAATAAAAGAGCAGTAGCATCTGTCCTATACTTATCAGAAGAGACAGCAGGTGGTATAAAAAAGGCAGTGCTAAACCAGCAGAAATGTCATAAGACTGGAATCCCTTTGTCTGCTTTGCAGGTCCAAAGCATTCAAGAAAGGGGATGATGGAGCAGCAAGATGCTGAAGTGAAGGAAACCATGAGACAAAAATTAACTTCCCAGGGAAGCCAGACCTGTCTTGGGATCACACATTTTCCCTTGGGACATGTGCAGGCAGCCAGGATTGTACTTTTGGAGTGGACTGAACCCCGTGCTGCTACCAGGGTGGAGGAGCACGGTTTCTATTCTGTGTGGTGGCATTCTTGGTGTAATCAATGAAAACATCCCCAAAGGTAGTTTCTAGTGCTGCCCACCATTGTCCCAAAGATAGCCACAGCATGGACCTGCACTTGGCCTTCATGCCTCTTTAAAGGCACTTCCCTTTCCCCTTAAAAAGACAAGTGGACAATGCAAAATAATGCCTCCTCTAGCCTTAAACTAGCATTATGTTCAGAGGTATTGAACCAAAAGATCCTTCTGCAAGCTCTCATCAAGAACAAGTTGAAATATGGAGTCAGCCACCAGAGATTCACAATAATTGTCTGATGCAGGGAAAAGGACAATAAATACAGCCCCTGCTGAACAGCCCATCCCTCTGGTTTTGTCTTTTCTTCAACATCTTTCTGGTTTGGTATACGTCCCCACAGCTATGCTGCTCCTGAGCCCTTCTTAAAGCAAAAGGGAAAAACTGTTGGCCACCTTATCTGTCTGCCCCACTATCTAGAGCACATTCAGTTTCTGCTTATAAGTGTCAGGACATTAAATAAGAGGTAGGTAGCTATGTCATGAGTTAAGCGAACAGTCACATGCAAAAAATACCAAATTCTCAATGCTGAACATGAAAAACTTAGAAGAATCTCTTGGCCTTGACACGATCGTTGAAACTATTAATCAGACTGCTAAGCTTAGCCAGCACACTTGCAGATGAACAATTCAAAATATAGGGGGAAAATATCCAGTGGACAAATTAATGACAATTAACAGATTGTTCAGCATAGGTCATTTTATCTTCAGTGATCTGAAAACAAAAGAAAGCATCAGCTGTCTGATGAGACCAGCGTCCAGTCACTCAGGACTGAGGGAATGTCTGTTTTCAGAAAAGCCCATCTTCACACAACTGTCTTTGAGGTTATTGGAAAGCTGAAAATTTTTCTCACATCTTTCAGGTTAATGGCAATCGATCATTCACAGCCATTTCCCTGCATAGAAGCCTACTAATTATGTCCCCATAATAACCATTTGTGTTGGCATTATGCTCCAGCACACCAGCCTGATCAGATTACTTGCTTGCAAACAAATTTCTTCACCATTACCCTGGAGAATGGCACAAGCTTATAACAACCACATGAGCAAGGCTGAGTGAACAGGACAGCTGGCTGGAATGTAAGACAACTGTGAGGTTTTGTCCCACATATACTCTTTATATATTCTTTACCTATAACTTGACAACTTTTTGTGCCCTGTCCTCTCTTCCTTAGACTGAGAGGCCAGAGATAATATGCAGACAACTCGCACAAAAGAGACGGATTACAAACTACGATACTTCTACAATGGATGTGTGACACCAAGCAAAACAGTACTTCTACGTGTGACTGAGGCTTTTTAGGTGATCATATAACTCAAAGACTTAAACAACAGATTATCTCTTTTTGAAGAATGATGAGAATTGCATGGTGGAAGGGAGAGGTGTATGGAAAAGAGAATAATAAGAAAGAAAGGAACTGAATGGAAAAGTCCTCTGTGTTCAGTCTACTGGATGTAGACAGAAGAGAGGAAATTTCCTCTCTCCTCTCCACATCCTTTCCTCACTGTATCCCATCAGCTCTGGTTACCAGAGTGCTACTTTCCATAAAATAATAAATATTTTACTTGTTTTCAGGAAAATATTGCTCTCTTCAGTTAGATATCTAATTACAGAATTGATTATTTTTTTTTAAAAAAAAAAAGTAAATGTGGAGCAACATTGGCAAAATCTATTCTTTGAAGAAACACCAAGAAAAGAATTCTTTTGATTTTCAAATGATTTCTCCAGTTAAGCTCTTCATTCCTCACTGTGTGGCAGTTAACATAATCATCTGTGTATAAATAACAGTAAGAGTAACTGCATGACATGATCTGCTCTGTGGAGAACATGAAGTATTTTTGCAGATTTTTTTTTCTTTTCCCCTTGAGGGGCTGTAGGTACTAATTGCAGCAAGCAGCAAAAGAAAAAAAAATGTATTAAATATACGTATTGTATCAAAACCCAGCTATTCATGAGCTGAGCTAGCTATGAAGGGTCTGGTCCTGCACCCTTCAGTATGCAGGACTGCAGGACTGAACCTAAAGCTGGGATGACATGTACATTATTTCCTATAGGAATGCAAACAGCTATGTCATTATTTTGTAAATTTACTTGGAGAGAGAATGCTTATCTAAGCAAAGACCAGCTCTCATTTTCCTTGCTGTGCAATTCACATCAGAGTTCAAGGAACAGTGGGAGAGGAGACAACATGCAGCCCTTCTCCCCACTGGGATGTACACATCACTTTAAAGCAAAGGCAGTGATGTTCCCACTTTCTAGCTTTGCAATTCTCCCCCAAAAAGGATCAACAGCCAGGTTAAGATCCTAGCAGCAACAGCAGCACTGAAAGGTAACTGGAAAGACACCTTGACTACTACTGGAGAAAATAAGTGCATCTGGGTTCTTTGTGAAATGTTGCCTCATTTTAGCACCTCTCCCCCTCCTTTCATGCATCTCTTCTAAACACCCATCAAGCCCCAGCTTGCCAAGCCCTGGTATCAGAGGACACGTGCTGCCAGCTGACAAGGACTGGATTAGGCTTCTTCTGAGCCTGCACTTTAAGCACCCATAGGGGTTCACTGTAGAGCAGCAAGAAGTCTGGTACTCAGGGTACAAATTAATCCTTTCAGATCATGGCAGGGAAGCTCAGGCTGACCAAGAGATAACAGTCTTTAAAATCCCTGTGCCTGTACACACTAGCTGAGACCATGTGCTCTTTTAGGGTCCAGGATGCAGTGAAATCAGAATGGGATGTTCACAGCCTGAGTGCCCCTACACACACACACCCGTGGCCGATTGTTGCAGCAGAGTAGAGTGGGTTAAATCAGGATAGAGGAGAGAGTTGGCATGACGACTGCAGAAGTCTTCTATGTGGCCTGTGCAATAACTAATCATTACACAGTAAAGGGTAATAATTACTTCTTAATGCTGCAGTGCAGGAACTGGCTTCATGGCAGAGCACAGTAGGGTGAAGAGATGGGGTGCTTGCCAGTGCAAGAAAAAGAAATAAATTAGTGTGAACCCTATCAAAGAGGTCTTAATAGACCTTCAAAATAAGTAAATGATTCTTCTTTATTTAGTTATTATCTCTTCTTTATGTGCTTAGCTGCAAAAAATTTCTCCCTTCCTGGCTTGTGTTTTCAGTTTTCTTCCTTCATTTATGAAGCAATAATGTGCAACAAATGAAAACTTGGTATGGAGCTCTTCTTGTGAAATAAATCAATAACAAAAAAAACCCCACACCCAGAAAACCCCAAACAAAAATGAATAGGAGAACACTCTGGGTTTTAATCCTTGTTCTTATTGCTGTGTTGCATTAACAACACTGGCAGAGGGTTAGGAAACAAGCTCAATCACAGCCTCCTCATGCCTTGAAGTAAAGAGCTGAAGACCTCCTTCTTTGCTCCATCCACCCTACCTGGAATACAAGTTAAACTGAGAGTTTTTCACCTGCTAAGACTTTCAATCAGAAGTCTCTGCTCCTCCCAGTTGAGTTCAACTCAACATAGCACCTAAAGTGTACCAGAAAATGAAATGTAGAGGATGCATTTCTCCTTTGCTGTTGTGTTGTAGGTATTTCTTGTGCTATCATCCTCAGCTGGTCTTGTCTGCTGACCTGCGGTGGGGAAACTTGATGGTTCAACTCTTACTTAAACAGTCAGAGGAGGGGAAAGGGAGAGAGGGGAAGGGATTTGTTCTCATTCAAGTCACCAGCAGGAAGATTCCCTCTGAGAGAGGAAGTGGCCAGCCAGCCTGTGCCCCAGATCACACAAGAAAAGGCAATTCAGACAGCCTCCAGCGGGAGTGAGTCTTCAGGAACTGCACCTTTTGTCCAAAGCAGCCAGAGCCAATACCTCTCCCTGAACAGAGCCACATTTGACTTCTAGGTTGCCACTATGTCACCTTGTCACAGTTTCCCATAGTAGGAAAATACTGTTGTTGTTGGTTTGTGTGGCTAAGGACCTTCTCTCTGCAACCTTGCATCCTGCCTTTCCCTCACAGCTGTCTACCCTCCCATCTAGGCTGCTGGGACAATGTTTTCTGAACCCTGGGGACATGTGTTCCCCTCACTGTTCCCACACTGTTATTCTCATGCTGCTAGCCTTATAGCCTTGCACCCACATACCCCACTAGTCTTTCTGTGCTGGGTTCTCATGGGCAGTGATTGCCACTAGTACAAGAATCAGCCTTTTTTCCCCACTTTAGCTAAATTCTGATTATAGCTATAATAAAAGTTTATGCAAGGCATGTAATAAATTTCATGTGCACACAAGCAACTGGCCATGCAGCCCCTGCCCCGATCAGTGTGTGCGCCAATCAACACTAATGGTAAGCAGTGACAGCCAGCTGAGGGTTTGAGCACATCCTAGTGTAAACTGTACAGTTACTGTGGAAAGAGTATTAGTGGGGGAACCAGATGCTGCACAGCACAGGATGACCAGGAGAGCTCTGGAAACCATGGTTGCGTCTCTACCCAGCTGAGTGTCACGAGCAGAGCTTTCCTTTTCCCTTCTGTCTCTTGTCTTTGTTTTATTTCCCCTGGCTTATTTTTTTCCCGGCTTATTTTTTCCCCAATTTTTCAGTTAAAGTCAATGTAGACCATCAGCTATGGACTCCACTAATAAATCTTCATGCATGTGAACCTGTCTCAACATTGCTTGTACAGACCAGCCATAGTGGGAGGGAATTTCTATTACAATAACATACATAACATATCATGTATTGGTTTATGTTGTTTATTTGGTTTACATATGTGTCATCAAATATATTGAGGAAATCACCAAAAGACTGAAATGGGTTGGGAAAAGTAAAAAAAAAATCAGATCTGGAGATAGATCAGGAGAACTGATAACTTACAGGTGAAAGACAGTGCTAAACAGCTGGGTACAGTGTCTTCCCTTTTTGCTGACAAAGCAAGGATATGTGTCTCCAAATCTAGCTTCCTTCCCTTATCTTTTCAGAATAACTTGGAGAATGTCATTGAAATATTTGTCAAGAGAAAAACTCCAACTCACTGGGGTCTGCCATAATGTTATAGGATCTACTTGCAAAGTTGCCCACTGGTTTCTAAAATCCACAAACCAGAAAAAAATGCACTGCTAATTTGTGTGGTATGGGTTTGGCTGTCCTTAGTCTTCAGTATTTTGCAGTCATCTGTATGTATATAAAATAGCTTTGAAGGGTAGCCCAAGCAGAGCTGCAGCTTTTTACAGCCTTGTGGGTAGCAAAGAAAGAAATTAGGTTCCATCTAGAATGAAGCCCACATTTTCCTTGAGATTTATTTTGCTTTGCTTTTAAAGATTTTGGCTTAGAGTTAAAAATATTGTACCTAAACTTGGATTTCTAAAGCCATAGTCAGAACACACACTAACAGCTTGATTTTTAAGCAAGCAAAGCATCCAGAAATCATTTTTACAGTTATTCAGCAGAAAAATGAGGGGGCTTCAGCTATCATGAGCTTGAAAATGTAATTTTAACACTACTGTTGTGTGGGTTTCTTAATAAACAGAAAGCTTGGCTTCTGCTCATTTCAAAGCTTTGCAATTCACCTTTAAGTTCATGCCTTTAAATTGATATGTTGTTGCAGTACAGAGCAATCCTGCATAGGTGAAAGAATGATGTTGTGATTCCCACGGGACCATGGTCATAACAGGAAAACTGACCTAGAAAGCTTTCCAGTGAACACATGTCCCACCACTTACAGACATAAAAGACATCGACAAAATAGACATCATCTTCATGGAGTATCTCTTTCATCATAAGTTCAGCTTTAGCTTTCTATTCTGTAAAGTTCTTTTTTTTTTTCTTTCCTAGGACTCACTAGTTATAAAGCTATTGTCTAAATCCTGATACAGCCCATGAAATGATATAGAGCTTTGAGAAGGCTGTGATTTTGGAGCTTTCAAGTGAAAAGCAATAAGAAGGAATCATCTCTCTTTTGGCACTTGGGAGGGGCAGGTCTGCTCTAATGAGGTAAGAAATTGTATATATGCAACTGCTGAGGGAGGCTTTCTGCTGTTACATTTACAGGGATACAAAGGTCTCTCTCAATGCCTGTCACAGCCTTCCTCACTTTTGGTGTGTATAGGCTGTTTGTTCCAGTTTACTTGTTGGAAGCAGAAGACTGAATGAGAAGAGAGACTAAAGGCAGAGCTGTGACCACATTTTCCCTTTCTCAACTCACTGTTGCCCTGTAAAGGGAACACCTATAAAGAGAACACAAAAGCATTAAGCTGAAAGAGAAGTGCGTCTGCAAGGAGGTTATCTCAGGCTGTTATATCAGAGTTACAATGGGGCAGGAAAGCATACTCTGTGTCTGGCATCGAGATCTGACTGGAAACCATGTGTATATTAAAATTCTCCAGCTGTTACAATGAACAAATAAAACAAAGAATCTTTTAATTTATTTGTAGGAGGTCTTTCTGGGGAGTCAGGGGTTAATTAACAGCTTTCCAGAGTGTCTTGTGATTGTTTTGATAAGCACCTAACCAAGAAGGACAACAAATTTCTGGTAAGCAGCAAAAGTAAAACAGGCTGAGCATTGTCCAAAGAAGACAGCTACGCTGATGACTCCAAGTGAGGCTCTGAGTACAAGAGCAACTCTCCCTAAGCCAGCTCGCCCACTGTCCTCTCACAAAAGCAGCTGGTAGCAATAAGCAAGAAAAGGGAATGGGCATACAGTGATACCACCCCAGCATACTGAGGTTGAAGCAATTAGTGGTGTAGGGAGCTCCCTGTGACTTTATTTGCATCACAAAGTTTTGGTAGTGTTTTTGTTGCAGTATTCTGTCTAGTTTGATCATTTTTACTCATTTATACCTTTGGAATCAGCAAAACATCATAGGCCACTAGGTGCCATAGCTCAACCACGCAGTGATTTTTTAAATTTGTGACTGTTAATATCCACCAGAGAGCTCTGGGTCTGATGTTGTGGAAAAAAATGAAATAGCCCCTGTCCGCCTTCTCCATCTCTTCAAGGCTGCTTAGACCTATGTGTATTCCTCATAAGTCATATCATTTCTGGGATAAGGTGTCCTAGTCTATTGAACTGTCTCTGAAAGGCAAGTAATTCTCACCATCTTTGTCACCTTCCTGTGTAACTTTCCCAGTTCCTCTGTATCATTGCAGCACTAGCATGGGCAGAACTGTTCTCAGGGTTTAAGGAGTTCTATCATGGACTGCTCCAGAGAGATGCTGCTGAGGTATCCCATGTATAGCTGCCTGTACGAGCAACACCGAGGGGTGAATAGAAAGGCTCTTACTCTCTAAAGAAGAGAAAGATCAGGTTGATGTCATAAGCTAATTTTCACATGGAGTAAAAAGCAACTGCATATTTGAAAGATAACTCTATCGTTCATTTCTTTCTATGGATGCCCAAATTTAGGTAAGGTTCCTCTGTGCAGGCTGTTACAGAAGTGCTGCCAAACACTTTAAAATCTAAAGAGGAAGGGCAGACAAAGCATGTGAGAATGCAAATGCTATTTTATACAATTTCCATGTTAGAAGCTGAGGTACAGCTTCTAACTGCTGAGCTTGTCTGAGGCCGTATCCGCAATCTGTGATGAAACTAGGAATTCAGCCCTTGTCACTATTTTCTGAAAGAACTAACAAGAAAATTGCTCCTCATCTTTTTAGTTATGTGTCATTTCCTCACCCCTCTTTGATTTTTAAGATGCATTAAAAATAATAATGTGGAATATTAATTGTCATATTTGTCATTCGAAAGAATGGCAATACTTGAGTTATCTGGGGTTTTTTAAATGAGATATTTTGCATTCCCATGTGCTTCAAAGCAGGAGATACACCATCTCACTCTTAGCAAAAAAAAAAAAAAAAAAAGGAAGAGAGATAGCTACAAGCTTTCTTTAGACAAAACAGACCAAATGGTTTTCTTCATCTTCTTTCTTTTTCCCTCCTTGTTTCTTTCCAATTGTATACTTCTGTTGTTTTTTTTTTTTTCCTTTTACTGAATCATATTGCAAAATGATTAATAACAGTGGGATATTCCTCACAGGGAACTGCTTCTGATGTCAAAACCTTTCAGTAAAGATCCCTACATTTACTCCCAGTGGATAAGATTGTGAAAATGACTTGCAGACATCAAACAGACATTTTTAATGAGAATTTAACAGTGAGCTCTTCATGTATTCTTTCCTTCAGTGGCAGCGAAGTGTGCTGGCTATCACACATGTCAAAAGCACAAGGGTAACTTGTAATGTATTACCTTCCTCCTTCTCTGCTTTTCTTTTTCAAGAGTCTTCTATGTTCAGCTAAAGTAAGAAACTTTACAACCAAGATGCCCTGTTTATATCCTCACTGATAGGGCTCAAGGTCAAACCTGAGAAGGCATGACATTGCCAGGTTAAATATAGCACCTTGTTTGGTGATAGCCTCTCCTTTCATGTCACTCATGTTCTGATAGCTTTCATCAGCTGAGAATACACTGCTAGAAAAGTGAAATTAGTGTGGGTGAAAGATGCCAGTAACGGATCAGGAGATCAGTTTGCAGCTTAGCCTAAGCATGGAAAAGCAACAGCAGAGAAGACATCTCCCTGCCAGTCCCCTTCCCCTAAAAAACAGTCTTCCTCCAACGTCCATGTTGAGCAACAGTTCTAAAGTTCAGTTAGGAGCAAATTGTCCATATGCTTGTTCCCTACCAAGCCCCTCCCCAAGGTTCCAACCACTAGCCCTCATCTGCCTTCATTCTCCACATATATATATATATATTAATTTCTTGGCATGCAATATGACGTATAAAATGGAGTAAACTGAATTTCCCACCATGGCAGAATGCTGCTGGACACATAGGAAAGTGAGTCTCAGAGACAACCTTTTTTAATATATCATCTGGCCTTAGCATCAGTTGAAGTGCGAAGCACTACACTTAATCTACCACAGTAATGATAATGCAAGTCCTCGAGGACCCTAGGTAATGGAGGAGAAAAGTGTACCCTCTCTGTCCACACATGGACATTGCTCCACCCGTGTACCCTGCTCTCAGAGTTCACTAACTCTGTTTCACATGAGAAAATAGTGTTGGGACAGAGGGGAGCAAGAGGACCTTATCATTTTTTTGAACAACTCTGATGCAGTATATGATCTGAGTAAGGTCATGGTATTATAAACCCTACTTTGGCAATTTTACCCTACTTAACATGGACTAAGCTGAAAACACACAGAATGGAGTAAAGCCCCAGACCTAGATCCAGTTGTTAAACATTGCCTTCAGTTTATTTTTCTCTTCTTTCATTTTTTCAAATAAGACCAGATTATGAGATCTACTTTCTTCCATGTAAAACTGGCCTTGTTAGCCATTTTTCTCTTTTACTCCTCACCAAGATCTGGAGCAGTTAGAAGCTTCAGTACTTTTTTGTTCGAGGGATGCTGAACATTTTAGCTTATCCTCTGTTCTGAACAGAAATTTTCCTGATAATCAGCTCCTAAAGGCTCAATTTTACTACACCCCAGTACAAAGAAAGTCCCTGTGGATGGAGTCAGTCTGCTCCTGTTTTCAGGTGGCAGCACCACAGCTGAACCTCAATACCTGACAAACTGTGGTGAGTGAATCCTCACAACATTGTCATTAGCAGGAAGAGTTACTTTCCCCACCTCAGGATGCTGAGCCAAAGCCTACCCAAAGGTAACAGTATGTCTCCGACCACAGCAGGCTTTGTGTCAGACCATAGAAATGTGTCAAAGATCAGGCAGAAGGTTGGTGGCATGGTCAGGAGCTTATCTGTGTTCTTCTTTGTCTCTGTTCAGTGTGCAAAGCATAAAAATATCCTTCTTTAATTAAATCCTGAGGCTTGCACAAAGCATTAGCACACTTAGTTCAGGAAATGTCTGGGATATTCAATGGATTATATGGAGAGAGATCAAAGAGGGATCTAAGTCTAATAAAATGGTAATCATTGGTGACTTCACCAACCTGTACATTGGTAGGTCAACTGGTACAAAACCCCCAATTTCTAGGTAATTTCTAGAATAACTGGAGAACAGTATGTATCCTTAACTTAGTCTAAGTAGTTAACAAATGATACAGTCAAGCTGCTTTATAGTAATGAACTTATTACTACATTAAGAGCGTAAGATTAAAACTCATAATAATTAGTGGAGTGCTTAAAAAGTACTGGAGGTAGAAAGAAAATAGGGGGAAAAAAAGAAAAGGGAAGAATGAAAGAAAATCAAAGTAAAATCCATAGATTCAAAACAACAGGTATATTAACAGACAGTTTCTGATTCAGTGAAGTCAAGCAGAAAGCAAACTGAAAGGCAAGATAGGAAAAAAAAAGGTATTGTGAAATGTTAAGGTCCAAGAGGTTGTTTGAGCCAAGCAACCAGCTTTCAGGCAATGACACTTCAGCTCTGGTGAAGCCCCTGGCTAAGAGATTGAAATTATAATAAAACACAAACAAAATGTCAGCCGTAAATGAAGAGGGCCAGGGATGTGTTAACTGACAAGAGCTTGGCAGGGGGAGGCAGAGGGGGGAACAGCAGGACATTTCTCAAAGGTCTAAATTCACCCAGTTTAGGAGGGAACCAATGGGATCTGCTACACATCCAGGGGGTAACAGGAATATTTAATGAGCAGAAGGACTTTGCAGATGTTCTGAATGATTCATTTGGGGAAATCTTCCCCACAAATGATTCTGTGCCAATGTCCATGCTAGACCTATTTTTTTTCAAGACAAGAAAAGACATGAGCTGTCAGAATGTGAAATGCTGAAAGGGGAAACACTGGAACAAACTGATAAACTAAATAGCAGCATGTCACAAGGACCTCATGTTTATATATGCAAGGGTTTGGAAAGCATTTGAAAATGAAGTGGTTGTGCTGATAGCAAAAATACGCAAGCTGTCGCTGAAGTCAGATATGCTACAGAAGGACTGGAGGATAGCAGCTAGCATACCTATCTTTAAGACATGCACTGGATTGATCTTAGGTATTATATACTGTAAAGTCTTATTTCACTTACAGGTAAATTGATTGAAAATAACAAAAATTAGAATTACATACAGGAGAGAAAAAAAAAGTTTATTTCAAAGAAATGTTGTGTCTTCTACATATTCTTTGAATCATCAAGCTAATAGACCAAGAAAAACAATGTGATAAGTGTACATATATAGGTATTTATTTATCTTCTTAAATTCTTTGACAAATTTCCTTTGAAGAATTTGTCATTGTAGAATAAGTAGCTTATTGTTACAAGTTGGAAAATGTTTGAGAGAGAAAGCAAGAACTACATGTGAATGATCATTTTTCACTGTAAAAGAGTAACAGTTGTGTTGTCCAAGATTCTATACTACATAGAACTTCTTTACTGAAATTATTTCTGTTAGACAAAGGGAATAAGGATCAAAGTATTTCAGAGTATGCTAATTAAGTTGGGTGAACCTAGCGCTTGGATCACAAATGAAAATAAGTGTCGGCCGATGCAGGACAATCACAGATGGAGTGAAATACCTAGAAATCTTCCTGGATTCTAAACCAGCTGTGACCACTCAAGGAAGGATATTTGGCATCACTGTGGACAACTCAGTTGTAAATTCTGCTCAGTTACAGCAGCAGTCAAAAAAAACCCACAACCCCCCAAAAAACAAAACAAAATTTCCTTAGTGCATAGGAGTAAAATGTGTTAAAACATAAACAGTTTTATTGTATAAGCCAATAGTCCTCATCTGGAGAACACTGTCCACATCGGTCAATCCATCACCAAAAAAGGAGGTAGAAGAATTAGTAGTTTTTAAGACATGCAAAGTGACTGGGAACCCTGGGGACTGTCTAACTGAGAGAAGAAAAGAACAAGAGGGTTCATGGTTGAATAAATGGATGTCACCTATACAATGAACTGGATGCTCCTTTTGGCCTTTTCATGTCATATATCAGAGACGTAGCAATAACATTGAGAGACAACCAATTTAAATAGATCAAAGGTTGCTTAGAGTGTGGTTTTCCCAAGAAAATATGTAATTAACCTGCTGAACTCACTGCTACATGCTATCACTAAGGTAGTGAATTTATTGGGAGGCAAAAACAGATTAGCTGCTTATCTGGCCAGCGAGTATATCTGAAGTTTGCCTAGAAATGCTAGAGGTTTCCATTGGGTGAGGAAGGCAGGTATCTAATTTCACTTGGAAATGGTCTCTGTGCAGCAAGCAAACACAAGCTGGTGCGTATTAAAACATTTTACTTGAGGGTAGTGCATGTATCTAGGGCAGCATTCCCTCCACCTGCCTCTGAAGCATGTGGTAAGTGGACAAGACAAAACACCTGCCTGATCCAATGTTGCAATTATTATGTTCTAATGTTCTTTATTTGGATGACTGATGCCTTTTTGAATAGGAAAATAATGAGTAATGATAACAAATAACACAATTTCTGTTAATTATTCACGCTAACGTTCATGAAACTTTTCAGATGTATGAATGTTTTAATGAATAAAATAACACATATGTCACCAGCTTGCACTAAAGGAACTCAGAAATCATAGTGGAATGAGCTTGTTGCCATTATTCATGAACAAATTTGTGAATCATTTTCAATATATGACCGCTCTGCCTTCTAATTGACGAAATGTGAGATAGACGAGTTTAAAATAGACATCAGTAATTCATTACAAAGCCAAGAGATAATTTCTCAGGAATCTATGAAAATGCTATGGGCTGTACCAGAAACATATTGTTTCCCATGGGCAGATTTTGCTAATTTTTATTTCTCACATGCTGGAATGGATTATAAAAATGAAGGGTCTGATCCTCAGAGTTTGCAGATCATCCTGTCTCCACCAAAATCAAAAGAGCTTTACATACTTGGACTACCTGAAAATCCTGTCTCAGAGAAATTACTAAGCAAGAGAATTCTTTTGAATAACTAGGGTTTTTTCATCTCCTTGGTTTCCAACACTAATTTTCACAATGATTCAGAAGAAAGATCTATGAAGATATTTTTTGTCTTGTTCCACCTCTTTCTCAAAGAGTACAAAAATCTAAAAAAACCACACCTGCCCACAGAGCTTTTCTAAAAGCTTGAGGAAAACCCTGGGAGATGTTGGTTTACAGAATTTCTCACCTATTTGTGTTGCAGCCACTCATAGAGATCTTTATTGTCATCACTGTCAGAGGTGCCCCATACTATTCCCAATGCCCATTATCACATTGCATTTCCCTTTTGGCAGAGGCTGACAAAACAGAGATGTTCCATGAACAGTTGTCAAAACACTGGCATATTCTAATTACAACAGTTACTGTGTTTCTGTGAAAGTCAAATTCTGAGCTCAATTGCACTAGAATAAACTAGAAGTAATTAAAGTCAGTGGAATCACCCCTGGTTTGAAAGAATGTAATTAAGATCAGAACCTAGCCTATGAAGTCGAAAGAGATACTGGAAAAACAGGAATCAGGGGATCATCTCGTCAAAAAGAAAACATGCAGAAGGCTTTCAGCAAAGCATCTGGCCCTAAATGATAGTCTGTTTCATTTTATCCTTACCATATTCTTAAAAACGAATACATGAATACATATGGACTACTGAAATCCCATTGCGTATCTTAGTCTCAATGGCAACCATTCTTTAGGAAGCGCTTGATGGAAATGAGATAACACTCACTTTTCCCCTGTCCCATCCTCTTGGGACTTAAAATCATGTAATATGAGAGATGTCTCTTTGGAACACCTGCTGATATGTATCTCTCTCTACAGGGAATAGGCAGTGTTAGATACAGGTAAGGATACAGCTTTAAAGGTAGCAGAGATGGTCTAAAATAACAGGCAGCTCCACAGCCTAAAGCATTTTTACATAGAAACAAGCTCAGGGCCCATGGGAAAGGAATGCAGCCATTTAAAACAACTCCAGGTGTGGCCTCATCTTTTAATTCTGCCCACTTGTATCAGGGAGATGTAGGAGGGCAGTGGGATAAGTCAGCAAGAAATCTCTACTCAGCTTGGTATGGAGGGCTAGGGAATGCAATCTGCTAGGCACAGGCAGTTGGTGCTCAGCTGGTGGGATGAGAACAAGCAAGTAGGTAACTCTGCGTCTTTTGGGCAGGACCGACCCAGGAAAAGCTGTGGAGACCCTGGCAAAATTGAAAGCTGTCTTTGCCAAAATATAGGAACTGAAAAAAGATGGGTAGGGTGGTGTGTGGGGAGTGTGCTAATGGTCTCATCTAGTTACAGCAGTTCTCATTGCTTGGCCCTTTGTGCAGCCTGGTTCTTAGAGACAGGAATCCAGGCTCAGATTTAACAGGACTTGAGATGCTACCATACAATTTAAGCTTTTTAAGATTTAAGGCTACAAGCATTTGTGAAAAAGTTATCCCTGTCATTCATACGAGCTGGATCTAAGCCCCTTCGGCTTTCCTTAGCCTGATTACTGTTGTCCACCCACCCAAAGAGCCCGTAGAAGGTCAGGGCAGCATTTTCACAAGTGAGTAATCCTCTTCTGTGCCTTCAAATCTCTGAGAATTAGCTGCAAGTTGCTGCAAGCCAAGAAGCTCAAAGCCAGAGACATCCAAAATTTGTGAATAAATGGCAAGACACAGACTGGGCTTCCCAGCTCTAATTTCTTCCTACCTATTCCTCCATGGTTTAACCCACCCCATAGGATCTGCATTGTTAACCTCTGGGTGACCGAACCCCATCAGCTGAACCTCACCTGCCTTTTTTTGCAAATTGGGATTTAGAAGAGGGAAGAGCTGGTTGGAAACAGACACTGGGAGGAATGTCCTTATCTCATACCAGTTGTTTCTCTCCCTTGCCTGTAATTCGCTATCAAGTCTCACATCCCCTGTGCCCGGGGACGCTCTCCCTCGCCTGCCTCTGGCACTAGAGGGCGCGGGGATCTGGGCTTTGGGCTGGAAACCCAACTCTCCGCGGATCCCTACTTTCCCTTAAAATTGAACTCAACTTTCAAAGAGGTCTTGATTTCACAGAAAGGGAATCTGCTTCATTATTACTGGTTTGTCTGTGCTCCCCATGCTGCATTGCTATGGAAACGGGACCAGAAAATAAGTCTTTTGCATGTAGGTCATGATATTAATGGAGAAGAGAAAGTCTGGATGAGCGGGTGAGTGGGTTACAAGGAGTGAAGTGAGGCAGAGTAACCGCCTGGGACTGTAGCAACAACAGTGGGGAATTTCATAGTAGATATCCTCAAAAGACTATTGAATCAGACACCCAATGGACTAAAATGTCCAAGCACTTAGAGTGACTGAGAGCCATGAAATGCTCACAGGGAGTCAACCTAGAGGTGACAACCAAAATGACAGTGGGGCAGGGGACTGAACACACAGGCAAAAAAATATGCTTTTGTTCGCAGATGTTATTTTTCACTGATGACCTCTTTTTCCCCCTTTCTGTGTCTTGGTCTCCCTCCTGGGCGGTGGCACAGCACTGCATGGCTGCTGCCCCTTCCACCTCCTCAGGACACTCCTGATCATGCATGGTCCAGATCTCCCCAAGCTCTGCCCAGAGGCAGAGTTACAACCTTTTGGGTGGAGGAAAATCTTGGTTTTGGATAGGAGAAGAACATGACCTCTCTTTTTATTATTTTGCCCTCCGCCCAAAGCAATGTGGGCACATCCTGGACCCCCCTCCCCATGTACTGAACTCCTTTTCCAAGTGGACTGCAATGCAGAAATCATGGAGTGCTGCGGACAGGAGCAGAGAGGGCAGCTCAGTGGGGCACATGCTCACCAAGTCAGCAAGCTCTCTGCACTTCTTGCTCTCCTGATGCAAAAGCAAACGGCTGCTTTTGCAGTCCAGGGGTGCTGCAGAGGGGAAGTTAGACCAAAGTTATAATCAAAAAGAGCCTAAAGGAGAGAGGGAGTATACTTGTGTAGCTTAACGCGGTTTATAGATGAGTCACCGAGAGCGGCTGGTGTCATAAACCATATGATCAAGGCTGGTGTGTATTTAGACAGGGGCCGCGATTGCAGGCGATGCAATACCATAAAAGCAGACAGCATGTATGCTTCTGATCTCCCATATTTACCTTCCTCATTGTCACTCTTATTTTTGTTAGGATTTTTTTTTTTCCCCTGAAACTGCAAGAGCAGGCTGTCAAGCAGAGGTTAGCCCTTCTTTTCTTTTTTTTCCCCCTTGCTGTTTTCCTTTCTGCAAAGGGAAGATCTTCCTTAAGGGATAGGGACAAGGCAATGTGGGCAAACACACTGGTTGAAACATAAAATGGGGAGATACATTATTCTGGCTAGATTTGTAACAAGAATCACCCCCTCCCCAGTGTCCTTTTCCAGTCGCAAAAAAAAAAAAAAACACCCACACAAAACAAAAAACCTACCCAAAACCCTACATTTCCTTGCCCTAAAGGGACTTTAGCATGTGAAAATATTAGGAAAAAACGGTCCTAAGGGGGAGGGGGGAAGCGTCCCTTGTCCTTTGCCCAGCGAAGAGGTAAAGGCTCACCCCTAGGCCCGTGGGAATGAGTTACAAGCCCTGGCAGCCTCCCCTCGGAGCTGGCGGCGGGCCGCGCTGTGGAGGCAAAGCCGCCCTCCGGGAGCCCCTCGCCGGCTGGGGCAGGGCCCTCCGGCCCGGCTGCCTTGCGGAGGGACGAGCGGAGGGGAGAAGCCGGCTTTGCCGCTTCCAGCCTGTCTGCTCCCCCGGCGGGCCATCACCCCGGCGCTTGGGCAGCCGCGGGGTCCCCGGCGAGGACGGCGGGGGGTACAGACCGCTGAGACGGCGCGAAGCGAAGAGTGGCCCTAGCAGGAGGGGTGGCCGGGCTCGACTTTTGCCCCAGAAGCAGCGTCCCGGAAAGCACTTTGCCCCTCCAGAGCCTCCGAAATGGCTGGACTCGGGGCGGGGGAGGGGGGGGCACCAGGACCTCGGTGCCCCAGAGATGTTTCTGAGAGGCAGTTTTTCTTCCACAGCTTGATCTAAGCTTCCCCTCCAGGCATCAGCTCGCTCCTTCTGGCCACAAGCACCCTGTGCCGGCGGCAGGAGCGAAAGGAAAAGGATCCCGGAGGCACGGCCGGGACCGGCTCAGCCCTGCCTGGGCTCAGTCGGGCCGGGGGAGCGGGGCGAGCCGGACCCAGCCCTGGAGCATCCTCCCCCGCAGCACTCGGTCCCCTGACCGCACCGGGGACAGGACCCCAGGGGCACGGAGCCAGGGAAGCAGGGTCGGAAATGAGCCGGGGAAGCCCCATCCCTTCCCGCCTCCGGCGGCGCCCCGCGGCCGCGCTCCCCCTCCCCGAGGCAGGACCTGAGACCTGAGGCAGCGGGGACGGGCACTGACCCCGGGCAGGCGCACGCTCCCCAGGAGGGATGCTGGGGGGCGAGGGATCGCACTGACACAGCGGAAGCCTCCTCCCCTTAAACCTCGCATCCCTGCATGGTCCCGGCAGGGCAGGGATACCCCCCGCCCCGTCTCTGCCCTCCCGCCCGCCAGCCAACGCGCCCCGCGGGCAGGCTCCGCTACCCGGGGACGGCACCGCTCCCGGCTCCCGGTGACATTTTACAGGAGTCGTCAACAAACATGTCACAGTGGGATTTGGGAAGGTAGTCCGGGAGATGTCCCTGTGTCGGAATGCAGCATTTATATAAAAAACCCGTGGACAGGGCTTGGAAAATGCGAGGATTTCTCTAAACCAGGCTACTGCGTCTCTCCTTCCCCGCTATACCATGCTAGACTCGATTCTGGGATTAATATCGCAACTGTAACTCAACAGGGGAAGGCTCTGTGCTGGGGGCAATCGCTTTGCCTTCTCTCCTCTCGTTGTCTTTCCCCCAGTGACCCGCACCGCTATGGACCCTTTCAGCAAAAGTTTCCCTATGTTTTGTTCTGCTCCTGCTACCAGGAAGCAAAACATAAGCTCGTTTCTTGGACATTATTTTCTTGGCGGGAGCTTCCCTATGACAGCAGCGGATGAAATCCTAGGTGCGGCGAAGAAGGGGCGGAGGGTAGAGGACGAGAAAGAAAAGGGGGGGGGGGGGGGGGGGGAGGAAGACAAAAAAATAGAACGAAGGAAAAAGGATATTAAAAAAAAAAAAAAAAGAGAAAGAGAGAGAGAGTAAACGTCAGTAAAAAGCTTTCCTACCTGTGATCCAGTTACCAGAAGTTGCATCCCATCCCGTTGCGAGCGGCGGCTGCGGAGTCGCCCCGGCGCTGGCGGCAGCGGCATGCGAGCGGCGCGCAGTCAGAGCCCAGCGGCAGCCGCTTTATCTTTCTCTTCCATATCTTCCAAGAGGAGGGAGGGGGGTTGGGGTGGGGGAAAGACAGATTACTTGGTACCGTGGTAATGGGGGGAAAGAATTACAGTTTGGAAGCTTTAAAGGAGAGGTGGCATTGTCCGGGTTGATGGAGTTTTTGTCTCTCCCCCGCTCGCTCTCTCCCTCCCACACGCACAGGCACACACATATACACGCACACCCTCCGTGGCTCTGGCCCTTGGGAGCCTCTGCCTCAGGTCAGCCAAGTTGGTCTCAAGAAAAAATAAATAAAATGTTTAGAGCAATAGTGCTATCAAACCTGGCTTGACGGGTTTAGGCAAAACTGGAGAAATTAAAAATAGCAGAAGCTGGGACTGGCAAGTGAGCTGGTAATAATTCATACTACCCCCGGCGCTTCTGAGGAAATGAGGGCAAGCTGCCACTCTCGTGGGGGTGATGGTGAGGGAGGGAAGCGGGGCGCCTAGGTGAGCATCTCGGGTGAGTGTCCTTGCCGGGGTGCTGCGGCTGTGGGTCCGCTTTGCTGCCCGCCTGCGGGGGTGTGGGGGGGGTGTGGTGCGTGGGGGTGTGTGAGCGCCAAGTGGGCTCGATTAGCTGCAATGGGCAGGCAATTTCTGCAGAGAACATTTACAATTTTCTTTCAATATGACAGGATTAGTTGCTGTTGAAGGCTCTCCTCCAATAAGATCAGCACTGCTCTCTGATTTGGTGGCTTTGCTGAATAGAAATTACTGGTTCTTGTTATCTCTCAACACACTCTCCCCTCTTCCTCATCAGACACTCCCCTCTTCCTCATCAGAAGTCTTTATCTATAATTTGTACATCAGAAACGATTTCTTTTTCAGTTACCTCTTCCCCATCTTTCCCCTCAACGTTCTTCTCTTTATTTCTGCTTACTTTTTTTTTTTTTTTTTTTTTTTTCCGCAGTTCCATGATAGCTGTAAGTCTAAAGAGATGTACAGAAGGGAGAAAGAGATCTTGCTTTTAGATTATTGCAGTCATCAGAGTCTCCGTGCACTATGAAAAAATGTTGTTACACTAAATCCAGTTTAGCTTTTTTAACTGATTACTGTGCTGAAATATTAATGGAAAGCTGCTTCCCCGGCACAGTGACAAACGAATTAGGGGAAACACATACATTTTGTGAACAAGAGTTAATTTTCCTTGGGTGTAAAACATTGCCCTTTAATTAATGGTCACTAGGCTCAGAATCATTCACTTTGGTTAAGGGAACTTGCCAGTTTGATGGAAATCTAGATATAAGCATCTTTAAGTTTGCTTTGTCTTTGTTTGTCTCTCTCCTGGACCGGAATTGATTTGTGATCTGGAGTCATGCTTTCCCCTTGGGATAGGGGCTGTCAGGGTGGGAAGCAGGAGAGGGGAACACATCTCATCTATTGACCGAAGAATAATAGAGGGGAAGTGATAAGTGGAGAGGAGAGAGAGGTGCACTTTATGAATGTGACCCCGACTTCTGGCTGCTGCCTGCCCTGCCTCCCCTACCCCATGTCTCTTCTTGAAGGGCCGACGGAGCCACAGCCCAACCACTCCCCTCCTCTCCACTCCAAAAGCCCCTTCACTTTGCAGAAAGTATTTCTTGGCCTGGGCTTGCCCCAGGCAGAGGAGCTGCTTACACTACTCGCATACATTTAGCTATTGCTCCTGGAAGGATCCTGGAGGTGGATTTACCCCCAGGAGAATAAGGTGCCCTCAAGGTAGCAAGACACTGGAAATACTCTGCTCGGCCCTAGGGTGGGTATTTCCCCTGCCTTGGGTAGCAGGGCTAATTTGGAGGCGGGGAGCTCTGAATTTTGGAGGTACTCATGTTTCAGTGTTATACAAGTCTGTGTTTCTCTACCTGAAAGCACTTTCACAGGGTTTAAGTGTTGGATCACTTGTAGCTCTTCAGGAGCATCAAGGCGGCTGGGACCTGACGTCTAGCCCTCACAGGAAATTGTGCCTGGACGTCACAGCAGAGTTAGGGGACAGCTGTCCGGGCGGCCCAGATGCAATTTGGCAGCGGGGTGTTGGAAGCAAGTCATGAGGTGGCTGTGGCCCTGTGGGGGGACGCGCTGCGCAGCCACGCCGGGGCGGGGGACAGCCACCCCCATAGCCTGGGTACCCCGTCATTTGCGAGACGGAGCCCCAGTCCCAGCCCCGGCCACCCCCCGCACTTCCCACGGGCTGGCTCCGAGACGTCGGCGCTTAACATGTTTTGACATTCATTAATCAAGATGATCAGCAGCCTCAAAAGGGGTAATGCCCGCCTCCTTTTCCCTTTATTATTGTTATTCTTTTTCCCTTCCAGCGACGTCGCGGGTGTTTGATTGTGCGCGCTGATCTCCGAAGATTTAATTTGCGTTCAATCACGGCGAGCACTGTCAGCCCTCCCCAAAGCGAGGAGCAGGGAGGGGGTGGAGGCCCTGTCCCGGGAGACCCTGGCCAGTCTTCGGGACTGTCCCTTCTTTCCTCCCTCCCTCCCTCCGTCGCAGGCGCGGGGCAGGGGTGTCGGGGCAGGGGTGTCGGGGCAGGGCCCGCTCCCAGCGGCTCGCTGCTTCCCACGGCTGGAGGGAAGGGGAGGAGGTACCTCCGGGCTGGGGTTGGGGCTCGGCGCGGCTCTAACCAGCTGCAGGGGGCTCCCCAATGCCACGCTGCTCAGCGCCGAGCAGAGCTCGGGCCGCTGGAGGGGCATCCTCCGCCGTGTAAACCTCACTAGAGCCGGCGAGCATCTCCTCTCCTCTCTTACGCATTCCCCCTCTCCCCGCCCCCTCCACCCGTGATCTCCCATGGAAATAAAGGTCGATGCTGAAAACCGTGCCGTGTGACCCCCACCTCCACCTCGCCTTGTCTGCAGCCCACCCGGGGAGAGCGGAGATATCTTCCCCCCCCACACCCCCGAAACGCGTGTGAGCAGCTCTGCCTTCCTGAGCCCGCGGAGCCCTGCTCTTAATCAATCTCAGCAGATACATCTTGATGGCACCCGGTGACTCCGTGGTAAGCAGCGCCTTTTAAGTTTGACAGAGCACCTGTTATTACCGGCTCCTCTCTTTTAGGGCACTACGTGCTAGACACACATTCTGAGGGAAAAAAAAATGCTGCTCCTGAGCTTAAAACATTTAAAATGCGTCCCCTTCATCCGGCCCCCTGCTCATGAGAGAGGAGGGAGGGCGGGGGAGCCGAGTCATTTACAGTGTGCTAAACAGCTGTAGAGAGAAAGCCATCGTAAAACCACAGAACAAAGCGCTCAGCCCTTCGTTATCAGGAAAAAAAAAAAAAAAAGCGCATGAGGAAGCGAGTATTTGTTAACCGTGATCTTCCCCTCCCGCGGAGGGACCGAGAGACGATCCCGGGGAGGGGAGGCAAAGACAGCAACTTTCAGTGAGGAGATTTCCAAAAGAAGTCACATCCGTATCCAGTGATGCCGAGTGATCTCTAGCGAGACTTTGCTGCGGGCCGTGTCCCTGCCTTTACCTACACGTCTCCCGAATGGTTCCTTCCCCAGGGCGTGGAGCTGCCTCGTTGGGGTGCGCTCCGGCAGGACGAGTGCCCTGTCCCGAGTGTTTTATAGTTTGGGTGGCGAGGGGTGGAGAGGGAGGAGGGGTGTCCCCGGCGACCACTTCCAAGGTGATCTTTCATGTTCTACTCAGGGGGGTGCGGTCCCTCTCCCATTCAGCACCCGGGGGCCACAGAAGTATCTGCAGAGACTCGAGGTCCCCTCAGGGGCGAGGGACCGGGGACAAAGTGTCCTGGTCGGGTGGTCCCCGCGGTCCTACGGCACCTACACCCCATCCCCCGCACACCACCCCCCTCCCCCCCCCCCCCCCCCATCAGCGCCCCTTCACGCTTGCTTCACTCTCTTGGCAACATGGTTGGGATTAGAGGGGGGGTATGATAAATCAAAGGGAAGACCTCGGGCGAAACTTCTGGCTTTCTTCGCACTCCCAGAGGCACTCATGTCTACCCGGAGCCAGGACAGACGAGATCTTCCCTCCCGCTACCCCCTTTCTATCCCCAGACGGGTAAGGATGGCTAAGGAGAGCAGCCCCGCTCCTCTCGCTTGTTGTTTTCAACTTGCCACATTTCCCAGCGGGAAGGAAGAAGGGAGGGTGCGCCCTTAGACGTGAGGATGCCCGGCGGAGGGGGTCCCGATGGCTCGGCTACCTCTGAACTCGTTTGCCATGGCTTAGGCGACCGGCTTGCCGGCCAGCAGACGGCTTTCTCGAGGGACTGAGAGCAAGCCCAGGAGATGGAGAGCTCTGTAGACCGGAACTCATGATTTCCTTTCTGAGGTCCGGACCCCTCCCGGGGGAAAGAAGTAGCTCCGAGAGCCACGTTTATTCGGAGCACCTCTTCCCTTGGAGTCTTTGTCACCAGTTTTAGGCCAACGGGACTGAGAAGAGCAGGGAGAAGCCCCTAATCTCTCTGTGGAAGAAGAGACGCTTGCAAACTGGCGCTCGACCCAAGCAGCGCAAGGCCATTAACCAAGGTGCAAAGCGGGAGGGGGAGTCGAGCTGAACACCCCGCTCCCAGCAGGGACCAGCACAGGCCCCGGGGTTCCGACCCCCGCCCGCAGCACCCCGCCTGCGGGCTGTGTGCTCGCCACCCCCTGACACGCTGCTCTGGTGCTATTTAGCCCTCTCCGGGGCTTCCACGCTCGTTTACCTCCAGCATTGCAACGGACAGCTGATTTTAATGGTTCTGCGCACGGGGGAGGCAGGCGTTTGACAGATGACGGGAAAATGCTGGCGAGAATGGGACAACGGAACAGCAAATCATCCTGACGGTGCGGACCGCAGGGAGCAAGAAGAAAGGAAGGAAGAAATCCAAACCGAGGCAACGACGAGCCAGACCCCATGCAAATACATCTCTAATAGGCACTTACTAGCGGAAATTAAATGAGTTAAATAAGCTGATGGTCAAACCTTTAACAGAAAAGGGCATGTAATCACTTAGCTGTGTCCAGAGCAGTGCGCCCATAGGAGCATTATAAAGCACAGTTAGATCTGCCAGGGGAAGGCACTGAAATATTGACACATCGCAGCTTGGATCTCGCTAGTGCTAGGGACCTAAGAGCATCTCGGTTTCTTCTTCCCAGTTGAAACCTTTAAGTCCTCCATCACAGCTAGCAAGGAAGTGTGTTGCTTTCACCGCCAGCAACATCAAAGATTGCCTTACTAACAGAAAATCACCAAGCTTTTCTTTCACGTTTCCCCTGCACGACGACAGTGTTTTCCTGGCTCCTTTGTTTCTCAAAGGCCGACATACTAGGAATTATTCAAAACAGACTGCACTGATGAAATGGAAATTCCCAGCAGGTTTAGACGGTGCTCAGAGTCTAATTTCAAAGCCAAACTGATCCCCTATCTTGCAGAGCAGCTAGGTGGCGAACTGGAAAATCAAACCTACTGTTTTATTAAGGATAAACACAGTATCTGGAAGAGCATCCCGCTAGGCACAGCAAAGCTGAGGAGGCACTTTTTAATGTAAGCATGCAAGTAGTTTGCCTATCAGTAAAGCCCTATAAATTGCAGATCTGCACTTTTTTTTTTTTTTTTTTTTTTTTTTGTATGAGTAATTGCTCTTTGCAAATGTTGCAGTGTCCCAGGTGAGTGAGTAAGTATATAGGTGGGCAGATCTGAAAACAATTTCAGAACAATCTGAAAAATATATTTGCTGAGAACCGGTGTCACCTTTGTCCAGGCTTGGAAAGACAGCTACTGAAAATGAAGGAATAGTGTGTGTTCAAGGCTGTCAGACGTATTTCTGAGTACAGACAGAAAAGTGACTTTCAGGAGAAAGCAAACAAGACGAAGTATACGGCCTCAATTTATGTGATATGAGACTTAAAAAAACATTAACAAGGGGGCAAGCAGTCGTACGATTGTGTTTATAACAGGGTATGTTTTATAGCTGTGGCACAAGGCTCTTAAAAGGCCAAGAGTTAAATGAAATCCTTTCTAAATTGTGTGCCTGTGTGTGGAGTGGGTTATTTACCACATAAAAGTTTTACTTGACGTTGACCATAGAAGCACAGACCCTCCTTGACCTGAAACTCTGGAGTTTACAGCCTGAAGCGTCTCTGATCGGGAGAAAATAGGAAAATCCTGCAACGGGCAGAGCAGCGGGAGCCGCGGGAGGAACGCGGATCTGCCACCTGCAGCACCCTGGAGAGCGGCCGGCCCGCCGCCGGGCGTGGGTCGGCGTGTCCGTGTGTCCGCGTGTCAGCGTGTCCGCGTGTCCGTGTGTCAGCATGTCCGCGTGTCAGCGTGTTCCGTGTGTTCGCGTGTCCGTGTGTCCGCGTGTCCGTGTGTCAGCGTGTCCGTGTGTCAGCGTGTTCGTGTGTCCGTGTGTCCACGTGTCCACGTGTCAGCATGTCCGCATGTCTGCCTGTCAGCGTGTCCATGTGTCCGCGTGTCCATGTGTCAGTGTGTCAGTGTGTCCGCATGTCCTTGTGTCTGCATGTCCGCGTGTCCATGTGTCAGTGCATCTGTGTGTCCATGTGTCCACGTGTCCGTGTGTCCATGTGTCCGCGTGTCCACGTGTCAGCATGTCCGCATGTCTGCGTGTCCGTGTGTCAGCGTGTCAGTGTGTCTGTGTGTCCGTGTGTCTGCATGTCCGTGTGTCAGCGTGTCAGTGTGTCCGTGTGTCCGCATGTCTGCGTGTCCGTGTGTCCACGTGTCAGCGTGTCAGTGTGTCCGCATGTCCTTGCACCTGCATGTCTGCGTGTCCATGTGTCAGCGCGTCTGTGTGTCCATGTGTCCACGTGTCCTCATGTCAGCATGTCAGTGTGTCCATGTGTCCGTGTGTCTGCGTGTCAGTGTGTTAGTGTGTCTGTAACATGTCTGTGTGTCTGTGTGTTCACGTGTCAGCGTGTCCATGTGTCCATGCGTGCGTATGCACACCTTTGCACATACGGCTGTTACTTGTGTGTGTATTTACAGCTGTTTAGGCAAATGCAAGCCAAGAATCAGCTGCACATCTGGTGTGATGTCCTTTGAGGTCACATCTGTTGTTTCTAGTGCTGCACTCCTTGGAAGATGACTCCCTGCAGCAAGCCAGAGAAGGCTGCTTCTGTGCATTGCATGTACCCATCAGCTGGAGTCAGTGGCTAGAAATGAGGAAGATTTCATCATATCCTTTAAAAGTGTCGGAGAAGCTCTAACATACACTGAAGAACACAGTAACCTGAAACACTCGAGACTATGAATAGCTCCTTCCAGTACAGGCTCTAAGTAAATAGTTGTGTTATTGCAAAAGTGTCAGTGGAATTTTTCTGCAGAGAGCCTCAGTCACTGGAAACCTGCCCACTTCACTCACATTACACACAGGGATGGTGCGTGGACATAGGAAGGCAGGTGTCAGGCAAGCCATGCACTTCTTTTTATTTTAATTAACTGGGGAAAGACCAAGAGGTATTTCAAATGCAAATTTTTTACAGGGCAGCTAGACCCTTGGCATCTTTATGTGCAAAACTCCAGTGACTTCAGAGGAGTGCCGAGGACTGTTGGTTTGGTGAAGAGATTTAGAGGGTCACAGTTCTGTGGGAAATATTTTCCCCCAAATATTACTTTACAAACAGACTCAAGAATTCACCGGGCATGAAGTCAAGGTCTCTGTCTGCTCTTTAAGCACTTTAAGCCCAGGAACCAAGCTCTCCTGCAGCGTAACTCTGTAGGCACTTCCCCTTTGTACTTCTGATTCTGCCACAGGGCTTGTACAGTCTTTCTTGTACCGACACTACTCACCCAAACGCACATATGGAGTGAGTGGTTGTTTGAAGTCCATCCAAAGCCCATAAATCTAGAAAGAGAATTGTTAAAATAGGAGTTCCTTAACACTTTTTTTAGCAAGCTATTTCTGCAGATAGATCAGATCCATCTAGAGAACTGTAGAAAATACAAACAGGAAAATGAATGCAGTTTCTTTGGGGGAGAGAGCGTTGGAACCCACACCTCCTAGGATCCCATGAAGCATTCTTCTATGGGATACTTCTTTCCTCTGGATTTCTGCTTCTGCAAGTGTTGTATTTTGTGCCTATTGTCACTTACTGGAGCAGTGTTGCTTACAGAAGAACATCGCTTGTTTAAATGGCTTAACTTCATGGTGGTCACACATACACTCACCTGGGATGAGAATTCAAACAATAATAGTAACAACAACAAGAAGTTCATTTAAAATGAAACATTAACAATAAACTTCCATTAACTAAGCTGGATAACACCTTCACCTTAGTGCCCAGTGAGTTGCTGTTTTGAATGGGAGTGGAAGTAGTTCCATTTGTCATATGTGCTGGGGCAGTCTGTTGGGTTTGTGTGTGTGGCGGGGGGTGGGGGGGTGGGAATGAAGGAGGGGGTTACAGAGAAACTTCACCCCATGAGAAGCTTCTTGAAGCTCATCCAGCTCCAAGTCGGACCCACTTCTGGCCAACACCAAGCCAATTAGTGATGGTGGCTGTGCCTCTGTGATAGCATATTTAAGAAGGAGACCCTGGGAGGAGGAGTTAGAGTTGTGAGGACGAGTTGTGAAGGAGACAACTATGCAAACACTGAAGTCAGTGGAGAAAAGAGGAGGAGGGGGGAGGTGGACCAGAGCAGAGAGCCCCCCCACAGGCATGGTCGAGCAGATGCCCACCTGCAGCCTGTGGAGGACCCCAGGCTGGAGCAGGTGGCTGTTCCTGAAGAAGGCGGGACTCTGTGGGAAGCCCCCATTGGTGTAGTATGTTGCTGGAAGGATTGCAGCGTGTGGGAGGGAACCATGCTGGTGCAGTTTGGGAGGAACTGCAGCCCATGGGAAGGACTCCTGTCAGAGAAAGTTCATGGAGGATTGTCTCCTGTGACAGAGACCCCACGCTGGAAAGGGGAAGAGTGTGAGGAGTCCTCCTCCTGAGGAGGAAGGAGGGGCAGAGACAACAGGTGATGAACTGACTGCAACCTCCATCCCCTGCCCCCCTGCACTGCTAGGTGGGGAGTAGGTAGAGAAACTGGGAGCAAAGTTGAGCCTAGGAAGAAGGGAGGGATCGGGGAATGTGTTTTTAAGATGTGGTTATACTTCTCACTGGCCTACTCTGATTATTAAATTAAGAGTTGTTGGTGGTGACAATTAAACTGATGTTCCTTTTCTTCTCCTAATGAGTCTGTCTTTTGCCCATGACCATAATGGATAAGTCATCACTCCCTGTCCTTATCTCAACTCCTGAGATCTTTGGTTTTTTTTCCTTCCCATTCCTGAGGGGGAAGCAGTGATTGAGCAGCTGCATAGTGCCCAGCTGCTCTCTGGGCTCAAACCACAACAGGCAAACATCACCCAATTGTCAGGAACATTATCACACTGTTTTGTCCTTTTCCTTTCACCCACTGGTAGTGACGTAAGTGACACACTCACTGAGGTTTTGCACTGCACAGTGCCAGGAGTCCTGAGCCAACAGAGACAGAGGCGCTTCTGCAATTAGGCACAATATTTTCTTATTAGCTTGTCTATGGAGCAGGGCTTACTGGCTCAGATGAAGCTTTATGTTGTGGTGACTGCTCTGTTTTCAGTACCTGAGCTGGTATCTCCCAAGTCATTGTAATGTACGGAGTGGTGTGCCAGCTTGGTAGTTGCTGCATTACACTTCACCGTCCTCTGTAGATATGCCCTTAGAAATACATCTTTCATTTGTTTACCTCACTCTTTATACTGAGTTCCATATTCGTTGTCTCTACATTTTTCACTTTCTCTCCTTCACAGCTGGAATTTCTTTTGAAGTTTTTTGTGTGTCTTAGACTCACAACAAAAGGAAAGTAAAGAATTCCCAATCTGTAGACTGGCAAATTTATCAGCCTTTCTCCAACAATGGCCAGAATCAGGTATTTCCATAGAAAGAGCAAAACAGTTTCTCCCCTAAACATGAGATAACCTGCTCCTCCAAGAAGTGTCCTCCTAATTCCAGAGAATTACAGCTGCATAAACTGTCCTGCATGTTTTCTGTTGTCTCTTCTACTGTTTGTCTTAGCATCAGCTACTATAACTTAGGATATTGCTGCTATGTATAGAAATGCCCCATTCTTTGAACCTTGTCTATGCTCAAGGTCACCCTTGACTTTGAGAAGTACAGGGTAATTCTGTGTTCTACAGTTCATTTAAGTTTGTGAAAAATGTATTTTCTTTTATGAGTTTTGAAGTTGTTTCCTTTTACCTCAACTGATGGCCCCCACCATGGTGGGTTTTTTGCCTGAAGTGTCAAGAACAGCAATTTCCCATGTTGGAAAAGCAAATTCCTATATTGAAATGATTAATTGGATCTTTACTTTTTCCATATTCTTTCCTATGTCCCTGCTTTCTAAGGGTAAGGATTCCATATTTTTTTTCTTCACCCTCTGTTCAGCCAAGGGTCTGTTTTTTCATGCTTCATGGCAATTCTTTTTCCCTTTCTGATCCCCCTCTACAGTATCTTTCCTGAGACAGGGTGATTTTATAGCAGGTACTATTCTAGATGAAACCACACTCCTTAGATAGAAGGTCTGTATAATGTTCTAATATGATTGCCTAATATTATTTAATAAATCAGTGTAAACCTCACTGCTTAAGATCCTTTTGCCTTCTTTACTTAGCCAAACTCTGAACACATCTTTGCTAATCTGTCTGGAATTATACCTATGTGACTAGTATGTTTAACTGAAAAACTTCAGCAAAATACATCAGTATACATTATTTTCTTCTTCAGCATCTACTGTTTTGTGTTTATCAACACTGATCTTCATTCACTATTCTGTTGTTCAGCCACCAAACTTGATAAATGTATTCAACTTTCTTCACTTTTTCTATTGATTCTAGTCCAGTACAAAGCCCCTTTTCAATTCACTGCACTCTTCCTGAACTGATACTGGAGTCCTTTTTCCAGAACTGATTTGTAAACCCTTTTATTACTAATGGTCAAGTGCTAAATTCTAAGTCTGACCTCCTTTATTATATCATTACTCTCTTATCTGCTATTCTTTGAAAGAAGTCCATCAAATGGAGTTGCTTAGACTTCCTCTCCTTCTTACTTCTAGCAGTTGCAGTGAGGTTGTACTGACATACCAGCTGTATACCTACAGCTTCTCAAATCAGTTTGCAATCAAGATAAGATTAGTAACAGTTACTGTCACATATCCCATAACTCACTTTTCTACTCTTAAATACTTTTTCCCTGTACGGTTTTGAACTATAGTCAATAATATTTTTCTGTAAAATTTAAAAATCGTGCTGTTTTTTTCCTTCCTTATCTTTATTATCATCACAGAAAGAACTTAAGTATATTCCTAAGAATCCTGGAGAATTTACTTATGTCCTTTGTTGAAAACGATGTTATTTCTACCTAGAAAGGGTGAAATACACCTATGAAACATGACAGTAAGAAACTATTCTTTGCTTCCTTCTATTATTTTAGGCTAATTCCTGCAATAAGATATATTTAATAATGATAATATTAATAAAAACAACAACAAAATTTTCTGATGCAGTTTGACTCAGCAGACATAGAATGTATGGACACTCTGGCAGTATTTAAATATTGTACATCATAAAATTACCTGTTTTCACATTCCTGTGCAGTAGCTCATTGGCTGAATTGCTTTGCATGGAAAGAAACAGACTCTCTTGAGGAGACATGACAATAGTTTTGTAGCTCAAGCTGGTATTAAATCAAGTATAAGCAGCCTTTCTAATAAGCCTTTAAATTAGAAAGAGAAAGGTCTCAGATGAAGTTCTACATTTCTGCAATGATTATTAAGAGCAATGAATCATGTGTGGTCAAGCTCAGCCAGCAAACCAAATGAGCTCTGTAGCATTTTAGAAATGTGTCTTGCAGGCACACTTTTATTACTGTTTGGTGATCCAGCAAGACTATAGATCACAACATGTGGTAATCTTACACAGAAACAGAGATCTGGATCCACTGGTGTCTGATTCCTGATTGCAGGATTGGTCCTGATACCTTTAGAAAGAGAAATAGCTAAAAATCTTCTTTTCATATATTCTTTCACCTCCCAAGCTATCAGTGTGAATTTCTGCTAGATCAAACCAGTGTCTTTTCATAAAACCATCTTTTCTACCACCAATACCATATAACTATAATTTGTATTCTTCCTCACTGTACCTCACATGTTTCAACAATTGAATAGCCTTTGCTAAGAGCAATTCCTTCTTGCATCACTTGTAGAGCCAACAGATGATGCAGTGGAACTTTATATAAGCTGTCTGGAAAGAAGAAAGTATGTTTTTTCCTCCAGAGTAGATACATAGACCTTTTTTAACATTAATGACAAACAAGTTGAAGTAAATCTAGTCGCATTTAATTATGAATTGGAATATTCACGTCAAAGTCTTTTAGAACCTTTAGAAAAAGTCACTCCCTGGTGCAAACTTCATAAAATACTGAGACTGCTAATATTCTGCTCCTGATTTGTCTCTTCAGGGAACAACCATACCTGACTACCTGAACTGCCAAGCCCACTGCATTATCTTTTGAAATATTATAGCTACTATTAAACCTGAATTTGTGCACAGCAACTGACCTAAGTAAAAAGGCTACTTTTGTAAACCATGAGGGAGAGGTTTTTTCATTCCTATTTCCATATGGAAGACAAACCTAGGGTCTGTGTTTATTGATAATTTTTTTAACACCTGGGGATGCTCTGTGATGATTCCCATTGGTGTAATCAGAATATCAGCTCATAAAAACACCTGAGTGAATGCTCAATGTTCAGCACAAAACTGTTGGTTTCAAGGTTAACAGATCTTTGATTGCTTTCCTGAATAGGGATGTTATGTTCTCAACTGGACCTCAGGGACTAAAGAATAAGCTCAGGTGTCAGGATTATTGCTTTAATGAATCACTTAAACACCACTTTTCAAAACAGTTCCTTCAAACATAGGTATACAGCACTTGTGCTCCAAACACAAGGCTGCTCTGGCTGAACTGCTGAATGTTTAATGTGTGTGTGGCTGTTGTGTAGAGGAGTTAGCACTGAGAATACAGTCTTTGGCATTTCAAGTTAGTTGTTAAAAACATGAAGCACTTAACAAAAATATAGGCTACAATCTGTTTTGGCTTCCTTTTCTAATCTGCAAAATCACTACAGTGATTATCTCTCTCAAAGGAGTGTTATGAGACATTGCTAATTAAAGTTTTTCAAGTAACATGTGGAAAAGGTGCTAGAGCACAAATTATAAAGAGAGCAGCAACCAGACATATATCTGTTCAACAAAGTTAACATTTATATGCCTAAATATTCATGAAATGGGGTTAGATTCAAGCACGTGATAAATATTACATCTCTGTACTGGTGTTTCATTGAATTAGGGCCCACCCACTGTACCAGCAACCAGAAACATGGATAATGTGGTTTGGATTGTTTTTTAAAATCAAAGAAAAATGCATCAGAAAATTTCCATACTTTTTTATCTGTGAACTACTGTGGTTTGGTTTGGTTTTTTCTTTGTTTTTTTCCCCTGACAGTTTTTTAAAATATTTTTTTCTTATTTTTTTTCCAGAGTCTTTCCTATATTAATGTATTGGTGAACATCAGCACATTTTAGACTTCATGTTGTTCTCTAATGGTCTTTTGTGACAGAGATTACCATTCTGTCTACATTGAGCATGCTTTTATGAAAAGAAAATGGCAATACCTAGAAAAGTGTTCCTTATATCAATCCCAGGTTTTTGTACAGGCTGTTACCTGAACTGAGCCTAAACAAAATATGCTGGAGAACAAAGACCAAAATCTCCTCATTTCCAGGCAATAATAATAAACAGGGAAACATATACAGAACAGAAACTCTCTTTTCATCATCCCAAGCCATCCTCTGGGCCTTTGAAGGATAAGCAGCTAGGTCTAGTCTTGCAAAATGAACTAGTTTGTACCACATTAACTTGTAGACTCCACAGCCCTGAGCCAGGTACTTGGGTGTTCCTGTAGAGGTTTAAGACCTAAGGTTCATAAATGACAGCTCAGTCAGCAGGCAAATGCATGAACTGACTAATAAGAATCCAGATGAAGAATGACTCTGTGCTCAAACCTCCTGACTATTTATATACCACTAGATTAAATTTCAGCCTCTGTGTGGGTCTATGGGCAAGGAAATTTGGGGCTTTTTGCTGATCAGTTTCTGTCCATATTGTTGGTAGCTAGCTCCATTAGTTTTGCTGGGATAGAGTTAATTTTCTTCATAGTAGCTTGTATGGTGCTATGTTTTGGATTTGTGAAGACAACAGTGTTGATAACAATGGATGTTTCAGCTATTGCTGAGCAGTGCTTACACAGTGTTAAGGCCTTTTCACTCTTCCCCACCAGTGAGCAGGATATGGGTGCCCAAGAAGCTGTGAAAGGACACAACCAGGACAGCTGACCCCAGCTGATCAAAGAGATAGTCCATACCATGTGATGTTGTGCTCAGTAGTAAATAAGGGGTGGGAGAAGTTTGCCAAGGGTGCTGCTGCTTGGGGATGGGATGGGCATCAGTTGACTGGTGGTGAGCAATTGGGGCTTTTTGCATCACTTGTTTTTCCTGAGTTTTTTTGTTAGTTTTCTTTTTTTTTAGTTGGTTTGCTTTGGGGTTTTTTTTGTGGTTTTGTGGGTTGTTTTTTTGTTTGTTTGTTTTTGGTTTTGTTTTTGTTTTTTTTTTTTTAACTTTTTAAACTGTCTTTATCTCAACCCACGAGTTTTCTCACTGTTATCCTTCTGATTCTATGTCCCATCTCACTGGTTGGGGGAATTAGTGAGTAGCTGTGTGGTGTTTAATTGCCTGCTGGGATTAAACTACAACACAAACCAGCCATAGTTCCCACACCATGATGAGGAACTCCTGAGCTCTAGATATCTCATGATGTACTTTAGACCCCTGGATTCAGGTTGGTCAGACTTTGGGTAGGACACCTGATTTTTTTCAGCAGAAGTAACCATGAGCAGGAGAGTGGCTGGATTCACAAATTCCTGTTTGTTTACTGTTGTTTTTAATATAACTTCCTTGCTAATATTTTAAAATCTGGCAAAACTAAGGTTATTATTAGACTGTGCTGCTTTTCCAGGATTTCTGATTGGAAAAATAATCTGGACTACACGCTATCTTTTTCTTGGACAAAATTTTTGAAGTTAAATAGCACTGAAGCCATTTGAGGCACACTGAGTGTGTGGCAGCTCATGGAATAATGGCTGCATAGGGAGTCACAGTTAGATGAAGTCACAAAGGACTAAGTCATGTGTAAGCCTACTGTGGAAATGAGAGCTGGCTGGAGAATGCCCGTTTCATCTGGTGACACCCATCAGTGTTTCACAATTTGTTTTTGTTCTGCACTGTAAAGATGAGAACACTGGAAAAAAGTTTATTATTCCGAGAGACCTGTATTGAAACATCAATTTGTAAATCTAAGAAGTCAGCTTTTCAGGAGGAGGATGGAGGAAGGGTCTTTCTCCCTAATCAATAGTAAACAGAAAGATTTATGTCCCCAATACCATCTGCCTTGAAAACACACACAAATAAATATGTGCTTCAATAAAATAGAAAAGAATATATTCTGCACACAATACTTCCATTGAATCTAAGTGGTAGACTATGGACATTAAAAGTAAGGAAAGTAAAAATAAGGGGTGAAGAACTGAAGAGATGTAATAATTCTTATCATTATCTATCCTTAGACAGATATAAAAAAGGCCTTAGATGCATCAGTACTCCAGAATTCAATAGGAAAGAAAGTACATCTCAGAGCTGGCACTTCAATTCTTCAACAGATGAAATGATAGATTGAGAAACAGATTCCAGATGTGATTTGTGTAATGAGCATATGATCTGCCTAGCCACAACACCTCTATGGAAGATAAATACTTGTCTTCACTCAATCATACAAATACAGTCCGTTGCATGGTCCCCTGCATGGTGTAATCAGAGGCATTACCACAAAATGAAAATATATTATCTTTGATCATGACTCCAAGGATATAGATAATTAATAGCCAACTCAAAAAAAAAAGAAAAAAGAAAAAGAAAAAAGAAAACAAAAAGATCAAGAACAGTTGCTATTTTGATAGAATTTGTTCCCAGGAGAAAGAAAATACCTATTAGCTTAAGTTAAATGTAAGCGTGTTTGCCCTCTTTATTTTCGCAGTGATCAGCTAGCTGGCATCTTTTGAGCTACCTTGGTTCTGAGGTCACATAGTGGGTTCAGCTCCTTTTATGCTGTGTGATGAACATGGATGTGGGATATTTTGTATCATCTGACCTACTTTTTGTGGCCTAAACACTTATTCCCTTTTTGTCTGTTACAAGATTTATTCCACCTCTTCCCTCAGTGCAGTGAATTTGGAAGACCTCTTTGATGAGTATTATTTTCATCTGTACATCCTTTATTTGAGCCCACATCAGCCAGGATCCAAGGCCCTCTCTGGTTAATTAGGTTAGCTGAGGGAAGTCGCTGATGGCACCATTAGTCTAGAGCTCCTCATGCCTCTCTGGATCTACGAAGGACTGGGCTACTTTTGCTTTTGGGATAAAGATTCTCAACAGTAAACAGTTTCAAGCATGGTTTCAAAGAACTGTGCTAATATGAAATAATTTATTCTGCCTGAGTTCAGTAATGGGCAGCTAGTATTGGCATCTTCACTGTACAGGGCAGGGAAACCAGGTACATGGTACTCCTTATTTTAAGCCTTCGGGCCACACAACCTCTCAAAATAGCAAAGAAAAATAACAAAGCACAGAATTACATTTGTTGTGGGGACCATGGTCAACAAGTAAATTGTTGTCAGTGCTAATGACTATTTGTTCCCTGCTCTTGCTAGTGCAGGTGTGTTGCCTTTTACTAAAAGTTCACTGTTGCTAGGCCATGCAACCTTTAGGCAGCAGCTGCAAGACAATTCAACATCAAAACATCTGGTGTTCAACTGGTGTACCGAGCAAGGATATGGTTCCTACAGACATTGCTCAGAGAAAGTGGTAATTCTGGGATTAACAGCACAGCACAGGGCAGCGACCACTCGCAGTGATAAAGCACTATGTGCTTCCATGTAAGTGTTGGGGGCAGAGGCAGAACCCGCCACTGCTTTCCAACACAGACAACCTACTTGTGAACATGTTCAAACCTACTCAGTCTGTTCTTCCTGTTGCATAATTACTGTTTACCTCACTGAGTTGTATCCTCGTTAATAGGCAATACCATTACAATGGCTCCCTCTCATCTACAGTGACAGACAGCAGGAAAGTCACCCATTGTTGTTAACAGGATCAGCCCAGCTCTGAGAGAGCAGTAGCAGAGCTATTGTTATGTTCTCTGCCAGATCTATCTATACACTGGCATATGGAACATTTTCCCTGTGTTGATATTTTTCTGCTTAAGTATTATGGTTTGCTTTTTAGGTTATTAATAACAATAATAATGATAATAATGCCATCCATGTCAACATCTGCAATATCAGTAAAAAACTCACCTTTATGGATGAGGAAAAGAACACCCCCACCCTGAAACTCCTAGGAATTTATATGTTTGTTCTTATGTCTTAGGGGGCAGAGAAATCTACTAATTAAGTGGGTAAATGGTACTGGTTCAAGCACATGCTTGTTTTTTAAAAAAAGCAACCCCCACCTACAGTCAACAGTCTACTTCATCACAGCACATTCTAACCTTATTAGAAATTCATTGTTTTAAAAAAGGATGGAGAATAAGCTGCGTATATTTTTTCGTGAGATAAAATACAATCCCTTTGACAGGATCACTGAGATGTCCATTTCTAATGTGAGAAATTACTGGATCGTACTCCCTCTGGTTGCATCCCTTTTTTCCCCAGTTCCCTTGTTACTTGTCCTTCTTCCATGTACTGCCAAGTGCCTCATGTAGACTGTAAGATTCTAGAGCAGAAGTTTCCAAACTTTTGTGTTCTATATATACTAAAAAAATTCCTAATCGAGCTGCAAATATAGGACTAGTGAGAACAGCTTTGTTTTTCTTCACTATACTTCCTGCCCTCCCTAGAAATAGCCAAAGTATCTGCAGGGGGTTGTGGACAAACAACTGGAAAACAGAGGCATATAAGATGAGTTTTCTGTACCTTGAGGCTAGAGTCAAGCAAAATTTCAGGTGTTATCTGAGCAGTAGAGCTTTGGGTTTGAGAAGGCTCCTCTGGCAGCATGTATGTAAGGCTGTGTAGCAAGACATAGCTTGTGGAAGAGAATTGATGCAGTCTGACATGTAACAAAAAGAGAGAGAAAGATTATTTTTATACCAAGGAGTATAACACGGCTTTTTTAAACTGGCAGGAGCAAATCTCAATGTCTCAAGGTAGACAATGTACAATAACATAATATAGAAAATTCTTCTTTACTGGAAGAGGAGGGGTACCTTTTGGGACTCAGCTCTTTAAGCAAAAGTACACCGTCCATTAGGACAATTCAGAAAAATACAGTGGAAGTTGCACACAGGTGTGTATGGTGTTTTAACAGGTTGCAAGACTAATACTTGTTGATTAATGTAGCATATAATAATTATTTCATTTAATTCAGATTTACATTTCTGAATAGGATATCAGTGACAATAGCAGCTGAGAAATATTTCAGTGATTATATCACCCTCAGAAGATGGCTCTTTGCCATTGTGAAACAGATTTATGAAAAAGACGGTGTTTATTGTTCCTATTTCAGCATACGTCTGAACATAAAAAAGCATCACTTGCATTTGTTTTTCAGTAACACTCCAAGATTAAATATGACTACAAATCAGTAGAAATTAGATTTACAGACTCAATTGTTATTTATATTTGAAATCAAATTTAGATAAATAATTCCAGGCTTATTTAATAATGGCTTCAGAAGGGCAAATGTATGTATTGAGGGATCATTGGATAAAATCATTGTGGGATCTCTCTCTCTATATGTAGACATATATTTATAACTTCAGTTGTCTACATGAGAAAGGATAGGTTCTTTTTTCTTCTAATGGTAAATGAATTTTATGGCCTAAGGTCTTCTATATTTTCCCTAGTTCTGAATTGCTCCTGACTTTTCAGTAGATCTTTCTGAGGTTGGACCTTGTCTGAAGTTCCCTTGTGAATTTCATAAGAAATGAAAAATGTCTATGTGAAAGCAATGTAGACAGGATGAACTTTCTCCTTAAGCTGAAAGGATGAAGCAGTGAAGCTGCAGTGACTGGACTGCAGCTGTAGTGGGACACTAGTGCTCTGACTCTTATGAACCAGTTTCTCTCCCTGTTTGTAAATGCCACTAGGTGTGCTAGATTTTTCTAGATTAATTTTCTTTGTATTATACTCACTCCTCTTCAAAACCTGCTGCTTCACACTTCAGATAATGTAACAGCTTGGGTGAGTGAAGGAGAGAGATTAAAATCTACTCTTAACAACAATACTTCCTCATCTGCCAGCAACGTCCTCCCTACTGATCTTATTAGTCAGTTCAGAAAGCCCTAAGGAAGCCCATGCTTATCTAGCTTATCTAGTAGAACGATCCCACTGACTGGAATAGCTATGGATTTGGATTTCTTTAGATTTCTTATTGCTCATCTCTCATGGGCTGCACAGAAGTAGAAAAAGAAAAAAGTAATAGCCTATAGAGAGCACTCATTCTAGAGTGTCCAGACTAAAATAGTGATTAATTGTACCTAATAAGCACTAGCCCTTTTCTTGCTTCTGGCTAAAAAACAAAGGGTATAGCCTCCCATGGTGAGTGAAAAATATGAGCATTGGATTACTGAAAAGGAAAGTGGTTTTCACATCTGAGGTATCATTTTTGCTTTCATTTCTCTCCCCATGTTAAAGCTGAAAGTACACCATTAAATAGAGCTTCACTACCTACTGCCTTCTCCCTCTGTGTTAGCAGGTGTTTTTAAAATGCTGAAGTATAAACAGTGATTTACTAGATCCAGAAGTCAGCCCTCATAAGAGAAAATACTTCAACCAGCTGCAAGTTCTGTTGGAGGAGTGCAGCTCCCAGCAGCATGTCCTTGATGGATGAACTGTCCCTGGCAGTGGTGAGTGGGTACAAACCCTCCCAGGCAAGAATGCTACTGCCCAGATCCCCCAGAGCAGCTCTAGGTAGTGGAACAGGCACAATAGACTGATTGGAAACTGATGGCTCCAGCTAGGATACACCTAAAATCTGTGCTGCAAAGCCCTTCTTGGCAGTACTTGAGAAAATAATATCAAGGGTCATCATTTGAGCCTCACTGTAAATCTCACACCAATCCGGCAAACCTTGCCTTTGCACACACAGACCAGGAGCATTCAGGAAATTTCTAGGACTCAGAAATTGCAGTCATGACCAGGTCTAGAAAAACTTTTGTGGTCTTTTCCCTAGGAAGAATGTGCTTTAATTTCAGGGAGCTAGAGTGGTCTTAACTAATCTCTGCTTTACTTAATTAGATGTGCTAGAAGAAACTGCCATGCCTCCTCCTGAGGAAACAATGGGAGGGAATTTGAAAAGGGACTGTTGGTTAGAAGGAGTAAAGATGTTATATACACCTCCTGTGCCTGCCTAATTACTCATGACATGAACACACATGGCTGTGACTAAGATGCACCAGAACAAACTGTTCTATAAATTTACAGCAGTTTCCTGTGAATTCCAGAAGATGCATCAACACCTGCACAAAACACAAAGTGTCAGCAGCCTCTAGGCAACTCTCTGTTGAGTGAATTTATAGAAGGGCTGTAATAGACGATAAAATTGTTCACTTAGGAAAAGTTTTAATTCCTTCTAAGATGCTGGATACCTATCTCCCAAGGGATTAATTTGTCTGATGCAGATATTGAATGTTCCCAAGGCCTCATTGAGAATTCTGCTCTGAATGAGGATAAAGCTTCTGAAGCTTGTACCAAAGTGGAGATCAATTTAAGAACCTTGTAGCTGTGTGTCTGAGGAAACATGTTGGGTCATTTTCTACTAGCTTTGAAAACAGAATCAGAAATTAAAAGAAGATCAAGCATTTGTATTATCAAGGAATGAACATAAATATGGATCTTGATTTCTTTGCCAACTACAGTGGTTTTTACATCAGGGCAGCTCCATGAATTCTAAGGTAATTAGTCTCAGTTAGTGCTGACATAAGTGAAAGGAGAATCATGGCCTTTGGTTTAAGAAGAGAAAATAGTAATAAGCACTGGATACTTTCCATACAAAATATTTTATGTAAGTTCAAACAAATTCCTAAGATACATTTGGTTTTATTTCAGATTCTTCTTAACTGTATCCACTCTTATTTCAATTCGCAAGAACATTTTTGCCAAACCCAAACATCTTATGAAGGCCCATGAAAATAACTAACATGTAGCTTGTGCAATGAGACTTTACATTTATCCTTTTGAAAATTCTTTCACTTTGTATCTTCATAAAAGTTCAATTCCTTCAAATACACAGGACAAACATCACCATATATTTGACCACAAACCATAAGTAAAGAAGAACAGATGTTCTAAGATTTAAAAAAAAAAATAAAATCAATGTACTGCTGAAAGTTTAGAACATTCTGATAACATCTTTAAATGATATCAAGTAGGGGATAGTTCTGTGTGTTGGCACCAGGGAACAGAAGACAAACTCTTGCACTTGCTACCACATCATTACTTTCTATATGGAGAGAGAAACAGGTTCCACAGTGCAGAAAGTCATTTGCAAGAGAGGTGACTGGTGCCCGCATTCAAAACATACTCAACAATGAAACTGAAAGGAGAAGGTATTCTGTTCAGAGAAAAAGAGAGAAAAAAAAAAAAAAGTAGTTGATTTGCTAAAACATAATTAAAAATAAGATTTTTTTTCTTCCTGCCCAACCCTGTCTTTTTCTTTTTTTAGTTAAGCAGAAAATTTACCATACAGCAATGATATGACAAACTTGTAACAACCTTTAGCAACTTTATGGTCAGAGGGTCAAATCTTGTTAATGTGAATTTCAAAAGTGTTATTGAGTTATATAGGGTCAGTTTCTCATCCATACTCATGGAAAAGACACCTCATATTTTTAGTTTTGCAGCGAAGGATTACTTTCAATTCTGTTTCTAAACACAGGAAATAAATAGTTTTTATTCAAACTATGATGAGTTCACTTGCATTCTTATTCCTTTGTTTTGCATAGATATAGTTTGGAATGTAACAGAAACAACCTCTTTATTTATAATCCCACAGTGTTGTTCATAGCAGGAGGACTTATTTATACACTCTTTTCAGCAAGTATCCCCATATTTAGTCTTCATTGTTCAGAATATTGTTGCAAACTTTTACATGGAATTTGACTCATATTTTCAGAGCAATAAAGCCACCAATAAAACCAACTGAATACGTTATTTTGAAAAAAAATAGCAACATGCCAAATTTTTAGGACTTTTTTTTTAAACTTGAAATCCTACTTGAGATTTCTATAGAAACTTTCCATACAAAATATTATTGTAAACCCAGATATACTATGAGAAACGCTGGTCAAAGGTATTCATTCTACAGATGTTACCCCTGGGTCTGTCTGGGAAGCAAACTGCAAGTGCCTGTTAGTCACAGTCCTCATCAAGCAGTTTACAGCAGCAAATTTCAACATATGGCAGCTCCACACATAGTTGGCTTTACTCACATATCGCTTGTTGCTCACAGGGGGTAAATAGTTGTCACATGACAAGGTTTCTGCTCTCCAATGGAATTAGTGAACATTTTACAACTGTCAAATTAGCACATGGAAAATAAGGAGGTGATTGGTGACAGCCAATATGGCTACACTAAAGGTAAATCATGCCTGACAAGTTTGGTGGCCTTCTACGATGGGGTTACAGAATTGGTGGACAAGGGAAGAGCAACTGACATCATCTTCCTGGACTTGTGTGAAGCATTTGACGCTGTCCCACATGACATTCTTGTCTCTAAGTTGGAGAGACATGAATTTGACAGATGGAGCATTTTGTGGATAAGGAATTGACTGCATGGTCACACTCAAAGAGTTGTGGTCAACAGCTCAATGTCCAAGTGGAGAGCAGTGACGAGTGACATTCCTCAGGAGTTGGTATTGGGACTAGTGCAATCCCAAGCACAAATACAGGCTGGGCAATGAGTGGATAGAATGCAGCCCTGCAGAGAAGAACTTGGGGATATTAGTGGATAGAAAACTGACTATGAGTCAATAATGTGCACTTGCAGCCCAGAAAGCCAACCATAACCTAGGCTGCATCAAGAGAAGTGTGACCAGCAGGTCAAGGGAGGTGATTCTCCCCCTCTATTCCACTCTCATGAGACCCCACCTGGAGTACTGTGTCCAGCTCTGGGGCCCCCAACATAAGAAGGACATAGACCTGCTCAAGCCGGTCCAGGGGAGGCCACAAATATGATCAGGGAGCTGGAGCATCTCCCTTATGAGGACAGGCTGAGAGAGTTGGGGTTGTTCAGAGAGGAGAGGAGAGGAGAGGAGAGGAGAGGAGAGGAGAGGAGAGGAGAGGAGAGGAGAGGAGAGGAGAGGAGAGGAGAGGAGAGGAGAGGAGAGGAGAGGAGAGGAGAGGAGAGGAGAGGAGAGGAGAGGAGAGGAGAGGAGAGGAGAGGAGAGGAGAGGAGAGGAGAGGAGAGGAGAGGAGAGACCATGACAAGATTCCAGGGAGACCTTATAGCAGCATTCCAGTACTTAAAGGGGACCTACAGGAAAGATGGGGAGGGACTCTTTGTCGGGGAGTGTAGGGACAGAATGAGGGGTAACAGTTTTAAACTGAAAGAGGGTAGATTTAGACCAGAGCTAAGGAAGAAATTCTTTACTGTGAGGGTGGAACTGTGTACACTGGAACAGGTTGCCCAGAGAAGTTGTGGATGACCCCTCACTGGAAGTGTTCAAAGCCAGGTTGGATGAGGCTTTGAGCAACCTGGTCTAGTGGAAGGTGTCCCTGTCCATGACAGGGATGATCTTTAAGGTTCCTTCCAACCCAAACTGTTCTCTGATTCCATGCAACAATGCACAATAAATAGGAAATGGGAGAGTGAACACTTTTGTTTGCACAGAACAATGTTTGGATGGGTATTTAGCTGATGCACAGCTAAGCCTCAAGCATCCATGTGAAATGCATGAAAGACAAGAGAAGTAAACATGACTGAACTGAGAAGCCTGTAATAGACAGATTAAATAATTTGGATGCTGTTTATACAGCCTGCAACCAGTTCCAGTACAGAGCTGAGCAGACTAACAAAAGAGTTAAGAGCCCTAGAAAGACCCTCTTTTCTTGTACCTGCTGAAACACATCTAGGGTCACCAAAGCACATCTTTTCCACAAGTGTCAGACCTTTACCTGGGAAAGTGGGATTGTTGTCACTGTTGGTGGGGAACAAATTACAGCATAAGAGGCAAGCCTTTGAGAAAGGCTTTTGAGAGGCCAGGAGAATGGTGTGGAAAAGCATAACATTGAATAATACCCATACTGCTGAAGCAATGGGAGAGTCCCTGTGGGTGTTGCGTTGCAGAAGTCACATGCAGGAAGGAGTATCTCAGTGTTGCTAGAATCGTGTGCTATTGCACAGCTAATGAAGGGTACCAAGACCATGGATTGACATCTTTTAATAATTTTAAATCTCAGTTAAGAGATAAAAAGGAATAATATTTCAAGTAGGAGTCTGAGTCAAAACCCCAGATCTACACATCCGCCAGCTGAGGTAAATTTGGTTCTAGAGCCAAATGTTGCTGCCTGGGCTCGGTGCCAGTGATCTAGTGTGGTGACTCATTAGTAGTATATCCAGGGTAAATGAAAGCTCTCTAGAGGTGTAAGCATATTGATTGAAAGCTTGGTAGTGCCAATGGAAAGACTCCCTCCCAAGATTTTTAAATCAGACTGTTAAAACTGGATTCTTGGGATATTATTAAAACTCTATTATACATCTTGGGCTCCTGCAGAAATGTAGCCATCTGTCTACTTGATGAAGCACAGAGATTTCTGATAGGAATATCTAATCTGATACTGACCTTGTGTGTGGGTTTTGTCTGGAGTAGAGTTAATTTTCTTCATAGTAGCTAGTATGGGATTATGGTTTGGATTTGTGCTGGAAACAGTGTTGATAACACAGAGATATTTTCGTTACTGCCGAGCAGTGCTTATAGAGTCAAGGCCTTTTCTGTTTCTCACACCACCCCACCAGCGAGCAGGCTGGGGGTGCACAAGAAGTTGGGAGGGGACACAGCCAGGACAGCTGACCCCAGCTGACCACAGGGATATTCCATACCGTATGACATCATGCTCAGCATATAAAGCTGGGGGAAGAAGAAGAAAGAGGGGGACACGTTCGGAGTGATGGCATCTGTCTTCCCAAGTAACCATTAATGCATGATGGAGCCCTGCTTTCCTGGAGATAGCTGAACTCCTTCTGCTGGTGGCAAGTGGTGAATGAATTCCTTGTTTTATTTTGCTTGCACACGTGACTTTTGCTTTACCTATTAAACTGTCTTTATCTCAACCCATGAGTTTTCTCACTTTTTACCCTTCCAATTCTCTTCCCCATCCCACTGAGCCTGAGTGAGCAAATGCCTGTGTGGTGCTTAGTTGCCAGCTGGGGTTAAACCACTACACCGTATCAATTTCTATCGAGTTTAAGTTCCAGTAGCCAATTACAATCCAATATGGAATGAACTGAGCTGTGGTCTTGCAGGTATCCCATACACATCAGTGATGTCATAATACCTTTTTCTCACACTTTGCATTCCTTTATTTAAAATGACATATTAAAACATGCCTCTGTTATTAAAGATGTTGAAGCAAGTATCCATAGCATCAGGAAGGCAGGAAGTATTTGTAGGAAGAGTGTCCACTATGCTATTGCTATATGGTATGCAAAAGACACATTCATATCACCATCATCTTCTAACAAGTAAATAACTCAACAGGCAAAGTGTTTAAGAGAAATGTGTTAACAATTAATTGCATGCTTCAGAGACCTCAGGATCCAGAGTTAGACACAATGGTATTGAAAGTTGAATTTATAGAAGCAAATAATTAAATATGCAAATTATTATTTTTCAAATTGAAAAATTAATGTTCCCACATCAGCAAAACATGGGAAAAACAGTAGTTGCCTCTACTTTGCAGTCTACATATCTTTACTGGAAGGGCTGTAAATGAACACAGAATACTTTGAAGGAACCATTTATTGCTGGAGTGATGCTGGTCATTTGATGAAGTTTGTAGATCAAAAGAATCATCTGTAAATGTGCAACAGACTGTTAAAGTATGTAAAAATTATAGAAATGCAGGAGATGAAGATGAGGGAAGGAGCGAAGAAGACAAGTCTATCAGTTCTGACTTGTTTGCATGTTTAGTCTGATTGAAAGGATTATATTTATGTAAACCTAAGGAATAACCCTGAGCCCATTTTCCAGGGGAAGCAAAGTATGAAGGAATGGAGAGAATTTTTAATCAAATGTAATCAAATAATTCATCATACAATGGTACAGCTTTTGTCCAGATTTCCTTCCTTAAAAAAACAGTCACTTTGCACATCTATTCTTTGGCAAATGCTGACTATATTAACAGTAGCTTGTTAAGTAGAAACAGAATTTGGTCATTTTCTGAGTAAGATTGGTATTTCTTGGAAAATGTGAGAAATGTGGAAGGGCAGGTTTTGATGCTTTCTTAATTCTTGTAAATGTTTTAATTTGGAAGGGGAAAAAACCCTGTAAGTTTCAAAGGTGTAGAAGTGTCTCATAAAAAACTGAATGCTGGGAAGAGATTAAAATTACTTCTAATTTAAAAATTTTAAGTTAACTACTATTTAAAAAAAGACACAAAGGTGAAAAACATTGCTAAAACCATATTTTACTTGACTTAATGTTTTTCTTTTTTTTTATACAGCTCTTTCTCATTTTCAGATTGCTGATGTTTTTTCAAGGTTGATATAAAGGGCAATTTGAAATAAAATCATTATGAAGATGGGATATTAGTTTCCTCTGTGATCAGAAACAAATCTCCATTGTATCTACCAATATACTTAATCTGAAATTTAATCCAAATTATTAACTAAAAAAAGTTAAGTGTGAAATATTATCATCTTTTTAATCAAAGAATCATAAGGCTCAGGCCCTGATACTTATATAAAAATATGCATGTTGCTTTCTAAAACATTTTAAAGGCTACTGATAAGGACTGATATAACAATAATTATTTGTAATAAAATACTTTGGAAGCACATTGCTGAAATGTGAGGTATGTATTAGTAATGATAATAAGCAAGTCATTGACTTGTATGACTTCATAATGATTTATTACCCTTTAACAAATTTGTTAATAGTTTATTAACAACACAGTAATAGGATAGGACCTTAATGGAAAAAAATACAATCAGTGAAATATTCAGACTACAGATTAAATGAGAGCACAAAATAAGGCAAATCCTCAGACAGTATGAATTAGTCAGAGTCCATTTAAGTCAGGAGAGGTGGACCAGTTAATGCCAGCTGATTATGTAGTTCCACAAACTTAAGTCCATTGTCCTCTCATTAACTAGTGATCTTAATGCACTAAACTGTACAAAGCCTTTGTACAGTGAAAAACACATTATTCTTCTGGTATCACAAATGGAATCTGGAGGTGTGAAGAGGTTAAGTGATTTGCAAAGGTTGTAGAACAGATAAGTGGAAGAGCCAGGAACAGACCTGGTATGTCATGACTCCTGTGCAGTAACCACAGAACCATCTGGCTTGTCAGAATAAATTCACATTTAATTATGTGATGTTCTAAGGGCAAACAAAAATGTCAGCACAGGTTAAATGTCATCTAATAATTTGTCCTCACAGCAGTTCATCCATAACAAGCCATTGTGTAGCCCTATTTCTTATTTGTTGCATCACAATTTCTGTTACATGATTATTAAAGAAATCCGTCATCTTTGTCCTCAAATGCATTCAGAAGATGTAGTGCTGATTAGGCTGTGCTTTGTCTGGAGGTGCAAACAAGGACCTTTTCTTGATTCATTCCAGGCATCACTGAATACAAATATCGGATCATTTGCCCTTACTATTCTTTCATTCATTAAATGTATTCATTAAATAAAACTTGGGAAAGGAAACCCACCTGATATTATTGAAGGCAGTTCTCCTAAACTGAAATTTCATTGGGCCCCCTGTAGCGGCAGTCCAGCACTGACAGGAGTGAAGAGACCTGCTGCCTGTAGCAAATGAGGCAGCTCAGCCAGATCTAGATCCAGTAGTGACCAAGACACTGGGATGTCTCTCGCTTCTCTTGGCTGAGTTTGCACTTGACCTACAAATCCTAAGATTCTTGACAGCAGACTTCCTTTCCCCTGTTTCTCTACCTGCTGCTTCCTCTCATGCTGCTCTCTAGCAGCCACCAGGTACAGCTAGTGGTGCTGTTTTCTTCACCTCTTGGCTGAGGACACAATTTTCATAGTGGAATAACTCTTAACCTTCTCTACATTAAGACAATAAATCTCAGAGCATGTTTTGCTCAGATATTCTTTGGCTGCAATTTGGCCTTTTTACCCTTTACTCCTACACTCTCTTCTCTATAAATGTTACCTTGATGAGAGATTTTTTTTTTTTTTTCTTCTTTAGTTTCCCTGAGCATCTCAGAACATCTCATTTACCTGCAGAACATAAAAGTGTCCATAAAATATTCTGCAATATTAACAGTGCAGGAAAGGCAGTACATAAAAATAAGGGAGCAGATCTTCAGACATTGTAACTCATTTACAGTATCCCAAAGTTACAACGACTTGCTCCAGCTGAGGACCTTACTTACAACCTACGACAACAACTGGCCTCTAGACTAAGGTGACCTTACTTGCTTTTCATTGTGAATCTTTGAGGAAAGCTGTACATCATTTCTTGGGGAAGGGAGAGAACTGCAGACTCTTTTGTTGAGATTAGCCATTGTTACCTATGCCAATCACATCCTGCTCCAGTGATAATTACCAGAGTATGAGAATGTACCTGTAATCATAAAGTAAATTAAACATATAAATAAGTTTCATGCAGGTAATTGCAAGCAAAATGAAAAAAAAAAAAAAAAGGAGAGACTGCACAAGAGAGCAACAGAAAGGCAAAATGAAAATGGAGACTTAAAATGAGAATTTGATGAAAGACTTTGAAGATCTTCTACCTTAATTGATGACTTATATTCATATTTATGCAATTTATGAAGAAAGAATTGGAAGGGAAATGAAAAGAATAAATTTAAGATATATTTTTAAATTTTTCTGCCTGACTGCCTTTGCTGTTTCTTTATAATTATCCAGCTGGGTTGTTCAGTTGACCAGAAGGACAAGATTCATTCCCAAGTTTCATTCTCACCTGGCACCTTGTCCCTTTCTGGAAGACCCTTTGTCAACTTATTAAAGACCTGGATGTGGGCAACAATGTGGCTGTTAAGTTTTTGGTCAATACTCTGAACGTGAAATCTGCCAGGTGACTATTGTGCTCTGGAGACACCAACACCTCTACCATACTCCCCAAAAGTGACCTTCATGAAGGAGGAAGACACTTGTACTCCTCATCTTTCCTTAGTGCTTATTTGTGCAACCCAACCTGCTAGCTCATTCATATTAGATCTGTGATGCTGGTATATCTGCAAGCTAACAAATAATACTGTCAGAGCCTCCTGCTGCTTTCTTCTTTCTCTGTGCCCAGCAGTGTGACTATGCACTTTGATTCTCCAAGGCCATAAGAGCCTGAGAATTACATTAAATTATTTTTTCCATTTTCTTTTGGTGACCTGTGTTTCAAAGTTTCATCCTTTTTTTGAGGTGTCATGGACAGGATTGCTTTCAGACTCTACCAATCATGCATATTTAACTATGCAAAGTCATCGCTGTTGAGATAATAGGAGGTGCATACTCTGGACTCAAAACATATTTCTGAGGCATGTGATGGGCTCTAGCAGTCTAAAGGGTAGAAGAGCAATAAGGGACCTAAGTTTTCTTGACTAGAATTGTAGAATCATAAAATCATAGAATAGTTTGGGTTGAAAGGGACCTTTAATGGTTACCTAGTCCAACACCACTGTAATGATGAGGGACATCTTCAGCTAGATCAGGTTGCTCAGAGTCCTGTCCAATCTGACCTTGAATATTTCCAGGGATGGGGCATCTACTACCTCTCCGGGCAACCTGTTCCAGTGTTTCATCAGCCTCATCATAAAAAATTTCTTCTTTATGTCCAATCTAAATCTACCCTCTTTTAGTTTAAAACCATTACCCCTTAGTCCTATCACAACAGGCCCTGCTAAAGTCTGACCCCATCTTTCTTATAAGCCCTCTTCAAGTCGCAATAATGTCTCCTCAGAGCCTTCTCTTCTCCAGGCGGAACAATCCAACTCTTTCAGCCTTTCCTCATAGGAGGGATGTTCCAACCCTCTGGCAATTTTTGGGGGCCTCCTCTGGACCACTCCAACAGGTCCATTTCTTTCCTGTGCTGAGGGCTCCAGAGCTGAACATAGTACTCCAGGTGGGGTCTTACCAGAGCAGAATAGAGGGACAGAATCACCTTCCTCAACCTGATGGCCATACTTCTTTTTATGCAGCTCAGGATACGGTTGGCTTTCTGGGCCATTGGTGACTCATGTCCCGTTTTTCATCCACCAGTACCCCCAAGCTCTTCTCTGCAGGGCTGCTCTCAATCCCTTCATCCCCCAGCCTGTACTGATATTCTGCCTCAGGGCACTTGGCCTTACTGAACCTCCTGAGGTTCACATGGGCCCAATTCTTGAGCATCTCATCCCTCAGGTGTGTCAACCACACCACTGATCTTGGTGTCATCTGCAAACTTGCTGAGGGTGCACTTGATCCCATTGTCTATGTCACTGATGAAGATATTAAACATTTGTTCCAATACAGACCCCTGGGGGACACCACTTAATGCTGATCTCCACCTGGACATTGAACCTGGACATCAATACCCTCTGGATGTGACCATTCAACCAATTCCTCATTCACTGAACAGTCCATCCATCAAAGCCATATATCTCTAATTTAGAAAGAAGGATGTTGTAGGGGACCATGTCAAAGGTCTTACAGAAGTCCAGATAGACAACATTCGTAGCTCTTCCCTTGTCCACTGATGTAGTCACTCCATCATAGAAGGACACAAGGTTGGTCAGGCAGGACTTGCTATTGGTGAAGCTGTGCTGGCTGTCTCAAATCACCTCCTGTCCTCCATGAGCCTTAACTTAGCTCCTAGGAGGATCTAGTCCATGATCTTCCCAGGCACAGAGGTGAGGCTGACAGATTGGTAGTTCCCAAAGTCCTCTTTTCTACCCTTTTTAAAAACGGGTGCAGTGTTTCCCTTTTTCCAGTCACTGGTGATTTCACCTGACTGCCACAACTTTTGAAATATCATGGAGAATGGCTTGGCAACTACGTCAGCCAATTCCTTCAGGACTCTGGGCTGCATCTCGTCAGGTCCCATAGACTTGTGCATGTTCAGGTTCCTCAGGTGGTCACAAACCCAATCTTCTCTTATAGTGGGAGGGATTTTGCTGCCCCGGTCTCTGGCCTGTGGTCCATCCACTTGAGAGATGTGGGAAA